>NC_051440.1:20130658-20286013 GCF_001649575.2 Kryptolebias marmoratus | reverse complement strand
ATGCCCTTTACCCCTTCAACCAGGCGGAAACCCTAACCCTAGCCCTGACCCAAAATGCCCTTACCCCTTCAACCCTGAGGAGACCCTAACCCTAGCCCTGGGCCAAAATGCCCTTACCCACTTCATCCAGGCGGAAACCCTAACCCTAGCCCTGGGCCAAAATGCCCTTACCCCTTACCCCTTCAACCCTGAGGAGACCCTAACCCTAGCCCTGGGCCAAAAGACCCTAACCCCTCAAACCCTGAGGAGACCCTAACCCTAGCCCTGGGCCAAAAGACCCTAACCCCTTAAACCCAAAGGAGACCCTAACCCTAGCCCTGGGCCAAAAAGGTCCTAATGTCTTCCGAGACTTTTGCTCTTAGGTCTTTGAGTTTTTAAAACTATCTGACTTCAGATTGATGTAGTTAAAAAGTAGTTCCTTTTTCAGCTCAGTAAGTATTAACAACTTTTTCTGACATCCTTATAAATTTCTCTTCATGTTTTTTCACTAATTGGACAATTTAACACCCATCTTACAGAACAGAAACAGACCCTAAAGTAAGATCAGTTCTTAAATTTTAACCAACATACTTTCCCCCCAAGTTTGAAGCTCTGATAAACAGTTTTCAGTAAAAATCAATCAGATTCGTGGATTGAACTGAGATGCAGATTCAGTTGTAAGAGCATTTCAAAGATGCAAAAGATTACTGGCAATTTATGCTTTAAAAACATAAACAAAATGAGATGCTCCAAACAAGTACAATGATCTCTAAAGGGTAAAAAAAATATATATATTTATTTTTTTAACCAAATCACCACACTGGCTGAACAAGGCATGGCACTTCTGTTAGAAACAATACAGAATATAAGACAAAGGTAGCGTAACAAACAGTGAAAGTGACACTGAATATGCAAACAGGATCTGTGATGATACTGACATCTGAATTGTGACCAGACATGAGTTCTATTTTTTGTTCTTCCATGACACTAAGGGCTTGGCAGGCAGTCTCTTGTCTCAAACATGTGTCTCTGAGGCCCACATTAGAAATGCACAACATGTGCCTGATTCCCATCTGTTTGACTTTATGTTTCCTGTGAGAGCATCAGATCTGTAACAGCTGCGTGCGCTGAATTATTTAAAAAAACAGTCTTAACACGAGGATGGCTCTAAGTAGTTAATGTCAAGGAAATAACCATCTTTAAGCTAATTTTGACACAGGACTGTCAAAACAGATTTTTCATATAGCATGGCATGCTGATGTTTTGGATTCTTCACGTTCAGGATGATTCTGAAATGATGTTGGTGTCAGTTTTAGCAGTGATATCTTCATAAGGCCATTAGCATGAGAATCATATAATAAAATGCCAGAAGTTCAGATACAACTTGTTGGTTTTAAATATGGGAGATGACATTGAAAACCATTTTATGTTTCCACCTTTACCGACTTGCCTGTTCTGTGCAAAAGGCAGAGTCAAGTTAAGTCTTTCCCACCTTGTTCTAATTTAAGTTGTTTTTCATATCCTATCACAAACTTTCTCTTTTTCATGTAATTTTTTGAAATGTAAACAAACTCTCAATGACAGGCCCACCTTCACCTGTACTTTCTTCTTCGATGCTTTCAGCTTTTGGGGAGTGCCTCTGAAGTCCTCATTGTCAGCTCCAGCCAGGATCTTTAACATCTCCTTCTCTGTGGGGGGCTTCTTCTTCTCTCTCTTCTCCACGGAGCTGCAAAAGGAGACATAATTCAGAAGAGAGACAAGATGTGCATGTGTGTTTACATGCACCTCTACGAGTACACTGGCAGCGGTGCTTGTGTGCGCAGGTATGCATATGCAAAAGCAGCTCAAAAGCATTTTCCTCAGTCCCAGGGGTAAAACTGGCACTGAGGTGGAGCTCTTTAGATCTTGTACCACAGATATTTCTGGATGCATGAACAGGAATCAAAAATGAAGATAGGGGTGGATCAGAGAGAGCTTCATTGCACCTTGACAGGCTCCCGGACTGTCATGGCTAGTATTAGACAACAAGTTTCAGTTCCAGCTGTTCTTCTGCAGCTTTTTTAAGTCCAATGTTGAATTTGGAATAAAAGAAATTTGCGTTTATCGCAAAAATGCAGTGTGAACGCTGAGTGCTGAAAGGCTGCTCGAATTCGTTGAGTTTTTAAATTTAAAATGAGCAGAAAAATAAGTGAAATGATCAAAATCATAACTAAAAGCTAAAATCACCAAAACAGTACCTAGATGTATAAACTAGCAAAATCATAGCTAAAAGCTAACGTAAGTTAAACTGTACTTAAAATCTAAAGATAGCTAAAAACTAGTAACAACAAGATAAAATTAGCAAAACTTTAACCAGAAGCTAAAATTAGCCAAACTGATGCTAAAAGATAAAATTAGCAAAAATGTAGCAAAAATCTTTAATGAGAAAAGTTGTAGCTAAAAGTTAATCAGAGCATAAGAAATAAAATAATTAAAATATGTTGAAGTAGGTTTCAGAAAACAATGTTTTAAAGGAATTCAGGACATTTCAGTGGGGAAAAAGTTTTGTAAATAAAGTTAAATATTTTAAAAAATATAAAAGTACCAAACCCAAATCAAAGCACATTATTCCCAGCTGATCTGAATGTTCTGATGTTTGAATCGTTAAAATGGTACAAAGTATGTGGAAGTAGTTTGATATGGAAAATTAAAAAAAAAAAAAACAGGAAAACATTTGTCTGAACGTTGAATCAACATTCAAACACTAACTTTTACCTGAGGCACTGTGTGAAAACAGACTGAGCTGTAAGCTTCTTTATATCTATGAATTAGTCCACAAAATGTACCCACAGGATATGGGTAATTAGATTTACTTTCTGCAACAGATTCAGAGGATGGAGACGATACGCTTGTAAACACCAGCATCTACCAGGGCCAAGTTTTTATTTGAATGTAGAAGATATCCATCAAAGTGAATGAAGTGAATTAAAATGGCTCACTTAGTACTCACTGTGAGACTAATTCAAGCTGTCATACTATCATTATGTTGTCAGATTATTTTAATTCCCACAGCAATACTTAATCCAAGCAGTAGGAGGCAGTGGCATGCTGGAAAACCTGGTTAACATTTAGAGCTGGAGTTTAACAGACATCCTTTACCAAATAAACAGATGGCAAAAGGAGATGCATATGTCAACACCCACAACTTAATTGCTTTATAATAGCTATTTAAGCTTTGCTTAAGCTTCCCTGCTGGCACAGAGAAAGTGCTAAATCCACTCCAGAGTGGTTATAGATAAAAGGATCAGAAGTTTTTCTTTTCCTTTCTTTCTGTTTTGCCCATGATGCATGATGTGCCAGCTCAACTGACAGTTTCAAGATGGCCAAACCTTTCAGATTAATGATTGGTCACACACAGGAACTTCAGTCCGCAAGTTTTAAATGAGCATTTTCATCTACCTGAGCACCACATTCTTTTACTATAATTTCAGTTGAACAAATCTAGCTTAGCATCATTAATGTAACTCACGTCACATGGACTTTGTATCATACATTATAAAAAATGCTGCAGGCAATACTGAAGATATGTATTCTAAAACTGAAATAATATTCAACAGATAATGTGAATTCAGCAAAAGTCATTGTGCAGTTTTAATAAACAACAAAGTTACTTTGCATTGTGGTACATAGCACAAAATGCTGTACATTTAAATCAGCACAAACATCAATTTAGTATCATCATGCTTTCTCAGGACAGCTCAGGACCAAACTTGTTTCCAAACAGAAAAAGTATAAAATAAACCTTTTAATAAAAAAATTATAAATTAAAAGCCAGAATTATATGTTTTCTACAGGTTTCATAATTCTATTTACAATTCTTTTTAATATACACTCAGTGGCCATTTCTGTTTAATTGCTTTTTAAAGCAAATAGCTAATCAACCAATCACATGGCAGCAACTTCATGCATTTAGGTATGTGTATGTAATGAAGATGACTTGCTGAAGTTAAAACCGAGCATCAGAATAGAGAAGAGAGGGGATTTAAGTGACTTTGAACATGGCGTGGTTGTTGGTGCCAGATGGGCTGGTCTGAGCATTTCAGAAATTGCTCATTTTCCCACTCAACCATCTGGAGGGTTTACAGAGAATGGTACAGAAAATAGAAAATATCCACTGAGTGGCAGTTGTGTGGATGAAAATGCCTTGTTGATGTCAGAGGTCAGAGTAGAGTGGGCAGACTGGTTTGAGGTGACAGAAAGGCAACAGTAGGTCAAATGACTATTCATTACAACCAAGGTATGCAGAACACCAGCTCTGAAGGCACAGCACGTTGAATGTTGAAGCAGAAGGGCTACAGCAGCAGAAGTCCACTCAGGGTGCCACTCCTGTCAGCTAAGAACAGGAAAGTGGGGCTACAATTTGCAACAAAATTGGACACTAAGATATTGAAAAACATAGGCAGGTTTGAGGGGTCTGGACTCCAGTGGTCTCCACAGAAACAAGATCTCAGTTCATTTAAGCGCCTTTGGGAAGTGGTTAGTGGTTGAACATTTCCAACACTTTGTTGAATTTATGCCACAAAGAAGTAGGGCAGTTCTGAAGGCAAAAGAGGGTCCAACCCAATACCAGCAGCTGTATCTAATAAAGAAGGCGATGAGTGAATATTGTCTAGTGTATCTTTATGTATATAAAACCTGCTTCTCTTTAAGCCTGCATGTATTTGCTGTGATTCAGCCATGTAGTAATACTTTGTGAAGAGCGGAACACAGTCATCATCCAGTGTGAAGGGGGCTTCATGTAATAGCTTGTGTTGCTCATCTTTATCTGGATGAGACAGCATATAGAATTAGATCAAACTCAAGCAGATAAGTATTATTTAAAGTACATCAAATCAGTTTCTTTTGTTTTCCTTTTTTTTCTGAACCATGGAGTCTGAGGTAACCCCTAAACGTCAATGCACTGCAGACTTTTGCACGTTGTGACAGCTTATCTTCTACAATTCTCTCAATTCACTCCACAATGGTGACTCAAGTTTAAATATCTACAGTTCATACAGAGACGGCACTGAGGTCCAGCAGAAACAGAATTTTTTTTTTTCTATATCTTGGTGACAGCAAAGATCACAAAAACTCTATTACAGTATCTTTTGTTTGGCTGAGATCTTTCCCAGACTTTCTTTCAGCATGCAGAGATACTGTAGTTGACACATGACAGATAATTTTTGTTCACAAGAAGGGTTTGCAGAGTTTCTGGGCAAACCACAGGTGAGTATCTAAAATTAGATTGTGTGCAGTTATTTGATGGATTCGCAGTTGTGCGATGTGAAGCGAGATATTAGGAGGCACACAGGGCATTCAATAAAATTTCTAGGTGCTGGTATCTGAAAAAAGGAGCTCATATCGCTCTCTTGGTCAGCGATGGGCTAAAGCTTTTAGTCCAAAACTGGGTCAGACTGTCCCTCTGGGATCTTTGAGGATTTCTGCACCTGGCTGAAAGACTCCACCACAACTGAAGTCTTATGTTCTAACCCAGAGTGCTCTGAAGGAGTGAAAAGATCATCTAAAGGAAACATACACACTGTGATGAGGTAGCCTTACTTGAAAGATGGTGGATTTTTTTTTACACACTTTATTTGATTTTATTTCTTTAGATAATTTCTTAAGTTTGCATTACTGTTGTCTTGTTCAGAAGCTTAAAATGGCAGCCTGGTGGTTTGGTCCCTCAAGTGCTTGAAGTACAAGCAGAAACAGATGATGTTCTGCACAAAAAGATGGCACATTTGGACATTCATTCTTTTATTCTTCGTCCTGCAAGTTCAAAGGCTTGTCTTGTCTTGTCAGAGGGTTCTCCTTATCCAGAACACTTTTTTGATGTCTGGTAAAGTCTTTGAAGAGGTAAAAGAGGAGGAGCAGGAGGAAGACAAGGTCATCTGTTGTTCCATCCAGTCCGTCCACGGCGGCCTGCTGGAGCTCTGTTACCATGATGATTAATCACTACCTGGCTGTTTATAAACACAAAGAGACTACATTTTTGTTGTACAAGTGGGGGACAATTTTCATTGTGTCTTCTTTTGTGTAACCCCTTTCAAATCCATGGATTTCAAAAACCAAAGGAACAGCTAATGCCATGTGTTGTGTTCGGGTGGCAAAACAGGATGCTTAGATTTGTTTTAAGCTTGTATTGATGGACTTGTATTTCTTTATATATGCTTGAGTCTTTGTGTGTCTTGCACTTGTCCTGTTGTAATTGTGTTTGAGTTTGAAGATGTGGGCAGCAGGAAATTATTGTAACTTTTCTTCCTCAGCTCATCTCTTTGAACAATCATTACAAAAGCTCCTGGTCAGTCTCAATCAGACAACTGAAATTAAAAAGCTAATTCACACACCTTCTGTTTGAGATAAAGATTCATCATTGCACTACTGATAAATTTTGGCATTCTTCTCTTGCTTTGAATTTGGATTAATGTCCAGTCCCCATTGCTTTATTTCTGTATTTGTTTGAGGCCTCGATTGGTGAACATTTACTTGCACATACAGCTAAGTGGAATGAAAAGGTTTAGGCCTCATCTGCTTCTGTGACAAGTTTTGTCTTAACTATGACCAAATTCTCTAAAGGCATTGTATTATCTTTTGTATACATTTTCACTTTTTACAGATGGTAATGCTCTGAAGCAAAAGCACTTCATGGTGAGAATAACTTGTAACTTTGTTTCAAGTTGAAGAAAATGATTGGAGTTTGTGTTTTGATTTTTTGATCTTTTCTTACCACAGACTTTAATATCCGTGAGATTATTGAGCTCTGTTGCTCAGACATAAATCTTGCACCCCAATAGATTCATATCTGAGCAATTCTTCAGTCCTTTATCATTCGGTAGTTTATTAAGGCACGTTACTTGGGTTTAAATAAGATATATATGTTTGTATGTTTCCAGTGATCTTATTTGTTCTGTTTCCTAGTAGTTCTGTATTTCTGTAACCTGTTCCTCCTGGCAGTTTGAGGTTTATGTTTTCCTGCTCATAGTTTCCCTCAGCCACTCTGTCTTGCCTTGTCACACTCACCTGTTAGCAGTTTATTATTTACTCACCTGCTAATCACTCCTCCCAGTAGATTTAAGCTTCTTCCTGTCACTTAGTTTCTGTCAGATCCTCAGACATAACTCCCCTGGTCAGTGCTGTGTTGGTGTTGTTGTTGTCACCTGCAACCCTGGGTTTCGTTTTCATGTAATAAATTACTTTTTGCCTGCCTGTCACCTGCTACCTGCACCCTTGCGTCCTCAACCCACTAACCAATAACAAACTGTTACAAGAACAAAAGTCTTTAAGTGCTTCTATTGTTCAAAAACTGAAGCTATATAGAATAGAATCAATAAACCTGTATTGCCTTTACATTTATTGTATAAGCAATAGAATCCCCTAAAAAGTTCAATTCATCAATGCACCTTCTGAGTTTTTTACTAAATGCCATTTATATTTAGTGTTTGGACCTGTATCTCGCCTGCTGCTTCAGGATTCCAACTCCTGAATCTGAATTCTATGATTTTTTTAATTAATCTGAAGTTCTTTAATAATGGAGGGGGAAAAAATCCATTTAGCTAAATGACTAAACACATTCTCTAAAATCTGAGTGATGATAAGTCACAGTGTAAATCAGAATGAAAACAGAAGCTCCATTTCCAGCCTGGTTTTAGCCTGTAAATCTGACTGCACAGGCCCGAGCAATGAACAATTAATCACAGGATACGAAATGTAAATCCGACAAAGTATTTATGAGTTATGCCTCCTGCAGCAAATACACATGTTGGGGTTAGGAAGGTAATTAGTTCAGTAAGCCCTGATACCCACCATAGGAAGTAGATTTTTTTTAGCATCCAGAGAAAAGCCTTTGATGGTAGAACCCAGAAGCTTAAATGAGTAGAAAGTGACTGGAAGCTGCAAACAGGTTGATGCTTCTTTACATCTCTTTTTTTCCTCCATATTTCTCTCCCTCTCTGTTCAGAGTCCTTGATCTCTCTCTCAGAGCACTCAGCATGGCAAATTGCAAAAGGATTTCTTACACCTCTCTCAGCTCTATTATTTAAAAAAAAAAAACAAGACATTCAAGCAGCCAAACTTACTGTAAGTTGCTGCAGCAAAGCCTTTTACTTTCTCACAGATTTGCTAGGTTCCCTGGGTTTGTGCTTCCGCTGCTCGCAGCCTAAATTTCTGCTCTTAAGATATTTTCACTGCAGTCGCTGCTCCCCTCTCAGTGGGATCCAGGCAGTTTGGTGTGCAGAGCTTTATTTGTTCCTCTTTGGTTGGATGATAAAGCACTCAGCTTGAACACCTGCTGGGTTCTGTCTCTGGACAAATAGAGCTCTGATATGTGCAAAGGTTGGCCAGGCTGTTCTGAGTTAGACTCAAACAAAATGATAAAAATGTCCCGTGGGTCGGTTTGTTTGAAGCTCTGCTGCAGGATTTCTGCAGACTAATGTTCCTCAGAGAACATTTTCTGATGAGAAATTCTGAGCAGCTTTTTTTCTGAGGTAAATTTCCTGTTTCCCTGAGTTAATCTTAAAACCCCCAGCAATTCAACAGTTATAAACTTTTAATTGATTTCAGCCTTTGTTGTTGTTGTTGTTTGAGTTTTGTAAAACACAGGAAGAGATGGATATAAAATTAAAGGTCTGTTGTTCCTGGAAGGAATGCATATCGCCCACCACCTTTCATGCCACAGTTTTAGACTAAGATCATCTTATGTTGAGAAATGATAGAATTCAAGTTTTAAACCCTGAAAATAATGTTATACACAGTCTCATGAAATATTGCAAGATTCATTCTTAGAGTATATGTTGTAAAAGACTCAACTCTCACCTACTGTCACATCACATTTCAGCTTAATACCTGTAAAACAGACTGAGTTTGAGGTATTTTTGTGTTGATCAATGTTGATTAGCTGTGGTGACCATTTTGAATTGGGGCAACTCACTGCATTATAATTCATGCAGTGACAGATTCACACACACACATACAAAACTGTTCATCAGTGGGCAGTAAAAGTTATCATCTCCTGGACATGTCCAACTGGAAGGAGACCATGGTAAAGACCCAGGACACGCTGGACAGACTATGTTTCTCGGCTGGCCTGGGAACGCCTTGGAATCCTCCTGGAAGAGCTGGAAAAGATGGCTATGGAAAGACGTGTCTGGGTTTCTTCGCTCAAGCTGCTGCCTCCAACCACTTGCACCGACTCCAGAGCAGGCAGCCGACGATGGATGGATGGATTATTTAAATCTTGATACAGTGGGGAAATACTAAAAGTTTGAGACCAGAAAACTAACCTCCAATAAAGTTTGGAAAAAAAAGACACCACATGTCATGAACGGGGTGGAAGGAGGCGAACCCTGAGCGCAGACTCATGGTGATAAAAAAAAACTAAATTTAGAAATAAAAAGCAAACCCAAAACAAAGGCTGACGTGGCAGCAAAACCTAAACTAAATTCAAAAATATTAACTAAACAAAACATGAACAGACCTGTGACCAGAGATTAACCAAAGGGAGACGAGGAGGCACGAGCAAACAGGGAGGACGGCACATCAGGGAGGCAAAGAATGACAATGAACCAGCAGCTAGTGAGAGAAGTGACTGGGTTTTTAAAGGCAGAGGGTGATTAGTGGAAGTGGGCACAGGTGAGATGATTAAGGAGCTAGAGGCAGGTGTAGATGGGTGAGAATGGGGAAGAGAGAGAGAGTGACTGAGGAAAAGTGAATGTTGGCTGAGGCACAGGGAAGAGACAAAACACAACCAATAAACTATAACTGAAACATGAAGACAAAACATAATTCCAAAACTCAGATTCTAACACCACACTTGCATCACTTTTTCACTTTTGCTAAATTATTATTCTATAGATATATTTTATTATATTTATATTTTCACCAAAGCAGGAGAGATTTCAGGAAGTTTTTTAAATACCAGCTTGTTAGTGTTTAATCTAAAGACACTTTATCACACGTATGAACTTCCCATCATTAATATTCTGTCAGAGGTGACGGGAGGGAATGATTACATGTTACTGTTTGATTTAAGGGAGGCAGAGGATGGAGAGAAGTCAAGACAGACACATCGAGCCCCAGTGGTTTTACTTCTCTCTAATCCTCTTTGTGCTGCACACCTGGCTCGCATATTAATGATGTGACCCAGATTTCTTTCTAAGCACTTTCACTCTCACAAAAACACAAAACATAATGAATGAGTTTTACAATGTGCAACTGTTTCTTTCAACAGTGACTCTGATTAAAGTAGTTTTCCTTCAGTGAATGAATGCAATCTGTGCTTTGACAAAGAGTCACAGGTGTCAAGAAAAAAAAATCTCACTGATGAAGTCCTTGATTTTTTTTTTCCTGCTCCTTGTGGCAGCATCCTCTGAACAAATGCTTCTTAATAAACAAATCTGATGAATACATAATTGTACATGTTTTCAGTTGGTACATCATCAGCTGAGTTATTTTTAAGTTTTCTGTGAGTAGATTCTTCACTTCGTCACAAGGGAGTTTACTCACTACAGTTATGAACAACAACTAAATCCTAGCGGAAAGACAAAATACAGCAGATCTGCAACAAATGTTACAATGTGCAAGTGCGTGTGTTGAGATGGCTGCAGAGAAGCTCAATTTCTGTAAGATTGACTGCATTATATCAATTTTGTGTTGCCTAAGGTTTATTAGCTGTGGCAGCCATCTTGAATTAGATTGACTCCTAAAGTTATCCAGTTGTACATTATTAACTTTCCTGAATGTTTCATAAAATATCAATCCAGTGGTTAATGATATATTTTGCCAACAGACAGAGTTGACTCTGCCCTCACTCATCTGTAAACATTGAGGAAGGATATTTTCTCCTCAAAGGGAAGTTTTATGGGACACAGAGTAGCAGAAAAAAATGTCACTCTGCACTCGTTTAGGAAGGGGGAGTTTCAGCAACACGGGGCAGCTGGAGCTGATCCGGAGGGATGCAGGAGTCAAAACCTCTTAATCCCTGTGACATTTCAGCTCAGACCTCTCATCAAAGCATGTGAGCTGCTGTGCTGCCCAGGAAAACAAAAAAAATCAGGCTGTTTGTGTGAGGATGATGAAAAGAAGGTGAAAGCTGAAGGACAGGAAAACAGACAAGCAGAGGTAAAGTTGAACAGACAGCTGGTGAATGATTTTAAAAAAGATTAAAGTCCCATTGTGTGAATGCTGAGTTAGCATCCACACTATTGTTTTCCTGTTTATTTTACTTTATTTTTTCATTTGTTACTTGCAATCAGACTACTTTATGCTATTTCAGCCATTCACATATCAAAGCGTTCAGCTCATTCAGGGAATGGGTTTAATACTTTTCAATACATTTAACTTTATTGACAAAACTTTTCTCAACAGAAATAAACTGGAATCTCTTCAATTACTCCAAAAACAATGTTCATTTTGACATTTGTTTTTGCATACTTTTTTGCCTTCTTATGTTACTTTTGGCTTTTAGCTCCTGTCTGACACTTTCAGTTTTTAGCTAGCATCTTTGCTACTTTCAGTGTCTAACTAGCCTTTTGCTCCTTTTAGCTTTTAGCTAGTGTTTTGCATTTTTTAGTGTTTTCCTCCTTTAGCTTTTTGCCGGTGCTCGGATTCTTTCTCTTCAGCAAATTTCACTCTGCATTTTGACAGAGAATTTAAATTCTCTCATAAACATGATGAAAACCTGCAGCAGACCTGTGTCTCTTCTCCTGCTTGTCTGCTTCACATCTTTTCTGCTCCAGCTGTGAGCATCACCAGTCTCTCAGACGATGCCCCGTGCATACAGAGTCCCCTGCGATGGCTCGCCCCTCGGCTATCTTCACTACAGCATCATAACTTCAGCTCCACTCTCTCGCACCTGTCACAACCAACTGGGTGCCCTCTCCTCCCTGTGGGCACAGTTTTTGTAACTCCCCATGAAACCAGCAGCTCGTCCACTCCTATCAGCCCCCACCATGTCTGTTCAGATCATTCTGATTCACACCACCTCCTCCTGGCTTCCTGGCTTCAGCCAAGTATGAAAATCCCAGAAGGTGGAGGGAAATGTTTCTGTAGGGTTTTCAAAAAAAAAAAAAGAATGCTTACCTGAAGATTTAAAAATCTTCAGAAAATTTGATTTAATTCCCACTTTTTTAATTGTGCAAGAACTGAAGCTACATACAGTTCAAACCTCAAAAGAGTCGTCAGATTGTCCCGGAGCTGATAAATATGAATCGTACACCTTATAACTCAGCATGTGTGATGAAACAGCGAAAGATTTCCTGCAACAGTCCAAGCAACACCAAAAGTTTTTGTTTTATTTGAGGTTAATCTGAGTTGACAAGATAAGCATTCATTTCAAAAGGCCAAAGATAAAAAGCATCACATTTAATTTTGATGGTTACATTGTTAATCAACTGAAAAGAAAGATTTTTTTTAATGATTTATGGTCCAAATGATCCAGAGGAGTTAGATGGGACAAGTTAAATTGAGATATTTTTGTTAAAGATCAAGCGTTTTACTCTATGATCCGTAAGTCACGACTCTCCACATCTACATTTGATATCAAAACATTGAGCCATGACATTTGGCAACTGTAACATGGACACAACTCATATACTCAACTCTGCTGCTCAACCCACAATTGCATTTCCCTTACAAATGTGCCACTATTTAAATGGTAAATGGCCTGCACTTGTATAGTGCTTTATCTAGTCCAAGGATCCCAAAGCTCTTTACACCACATTCAGTCATTCACCCATTCACACACTGATGGTGGTAAGCTTCTTTGTAGCCACAGCTGCCCTCAAGGGAAATAAACGGGTTTTCCAGCTGTATAAGATTTATTGCCAAGAAGCATTGGTACAACAACGAAACGATCAACCAAACAGAAATTTCCTTACTTTTTGTGCTAAGATGTAGCCCAAAGCTATCTTTAAAACGTGCTGGTGTAGATTCTCAGTCATCAAAGATGTTTTGCTTCCCCTCCGGAGATCTTTCTCAATTCAAATCTGAAGTGTGTGGAGTTCCAAGTTTTAAACTGCACGAGTTGACCCGATATGCAGCTAAATTTACATGCAGATTAATCTCACTCCTCTCCCACTCGAGAGCCATTAGGGTCTTTGTTTGCCTGGCTTACAAGAGCCTTGGTCACAAGCATGAAGGTGTGAATTAGAGTGAAAATGACTGGGTGTCAAGCATAATTCTCCTTCGTAAGTTTTAAAAAGCTGAAATCTGAGACCTCCTGTGTTTAAAGTTGTCTTTTTTTTCCTCATTTGACATGGATGGCCTGCACCTCAAAGACAGGAGACACTGTTCTGAGCATCTTAAAGCTTGCAACTCCAGGCTTTCCAGTTTTGAACTGAGAAAGCTTCCCAAATGGGAGGTGAAACGTCTCCAACTATAGAATAGAAGTTTAGTTGTTTTAAAGTTCCTTGGCTCTTTAAAATGGCATCCACAAAAAAAAGCTAATTCAGACAGTCTGCAGCAATGAGTTTAATTTATTCTAATCACACGGAAGCACTCTGGAAATATAACAGTATTATTGTAAATAACAATGTGGACACATGAAGCTCATTATCATGTTTGCTCTCCTGATTTTAAAAACCTTGCATCAGCAGGAAAGTAAGTACAGCCTTCTTTGTCCTACTTACAGGAAGTTGTGATGAAGTTCCTTTTTATCTTTGACCACAGGGGGGCAGTGTGGCGCATCCGGAGCGGTTTTGCCCTCAAACAAAAGGCTGCATTTTGGGTTTAAATAATTTGTCAGGAGATGTATAAATAATGTGAACAGCTGCAAAGTGTAGAGATAGCTTTGAAAAAAAAAAACTGCCGAAAGGCGATGACAAATTTGTTGAGTTTTAATTTGCACCTTTTTGAACAAAATCACGTTTTGCTTATTCCCTTTCTTCCTCCACCTTTTATTTAAGAACCGTGAAGACGTTTTTAATTCATTTTAAAATCAGCTATTTCTAAGAAATTAAATTGGATACTAACCTACTATTGTAGCAGAAGGATTAATTTTATTTCCCTGTTTTTAATACCTTAAAAAAAATCACTGATCGTAATTAACACGAGGTGTTAAAATCTAGGGAGAAAAAAAAAATAAAAGAATAGGAGTATGGGAGTAAAGCTACACAAGTTTCAGCCTCTGTTATTGGATGATGGATCATACTAGCAGCCCACCAAAGAAACGGTGAGCACAAACGTCGTCCTCCCGCCTCCTCTGACCCTTTCCGGACTTTTAATTGGACGCCGCGCTTGTCAATCCTCGTCCTCCCCAGGTTAGGTTGCTCTGTACCGTTAAGATGCTCAATTGATGGGCGTACGGAGCTGTGCATTGAAGGAGATACCCTTTTTTATGTTTTATTGTGTCACAACTAAACCACGTTCTTCCCTGCCTGCGGCCGGTTTCTCCGCCTGAAGATCAGCTGTTTCACCTCCTCCTCTGCGCCGCTTGACGAGCGGGTCTGACGATGAGAATGCTGCCGTAAAAAAGGGTAAAAAAAAAGAAAAAAAAAAAGCTCATGACAGAACAACACAAGGAAGAGCATCGCGGCTAGCGGCACATATCAGTGCTGATTAGTTTAATTCCGGCGTTTTGTTTGTTTGTTTGTTTTTTTTTTCCTCGGACGCATGGAGGCGGACTCGGACACTTTGGGAGGATCGCACCTGCCATGAGGAAAAACATGGATCTCTGCTCCCCGGACCTCAGATCGGACAGTCGGACCTGAGGGACCTGCCGCCATGGAGCCTTAACAGTTTCAATCCGTACGTGGCGTGTTGTTTACCCAAACCCACCCGAGTGGAAGGATGACAGCTGATCGCTCCTCCTCTCCGTGGACTCGGATAAAAACGCGCTCCGTCTGAAAGTCTTCCCTCAGCTGGAACAAAGGATGGAGCGCAGAGGGCTGTGACTCCGCATCCCTCATCAGGTGAAATGTTCCACCGAAACCGGCTCTCTCATCCACTCATTTAATTTGGTAGGGAAGGCAGAAGAAGAAGAAGTAGAAGAAGCGCACACCCATTAAGAGAAAGCTCTGTATCTCCATGATGTCTCCTCCTGCTCCTGCGCGCTAACCTCCTGACCGGCGGGGATGATCCTTGAGGAGCAGATGAAATAATCAGCGTCGCGGTGTCAGCAGGGGCTTGAGCTGCAGGGGATTTGTGTAGATTATCGCTAGAGTGCTATTTGTCCCCCCTCCCGGTCACACTCTTAGCAGAACTTAGCGGATTTTGAGCTGCAGCCTTTTCACTGCTTTCTGTAAACTCCCAGCTGCCTGTTTCTAAACAGCAGTAAGTAAAAAATAAAATAAAAAAAAATCTGCATCCAACAGCAATGCCTTCCATGAAGGTGCTCGGACCCGGATTCGGAGCCGAGGACGGATGTGGGGGGATGAGACGCGCCTCAGGGCTGTAGTCGCCGCTCCGTGTTTACGCGCAGCCCGCCTCCCCCCGGGATGCCGTCCGCGTGAAGCGGAGAGCTGCTCCGAACCTCAGCAGCGCCCGCCACAGCCTCCGCATCTCCCCGGGACTTTCTGTGACTCTCTACCGGGCGGCCACCGGAGGATGTGTCAGCCAGGATGCTGCGCTTCCCCGTGAAGAAGATCCGGAAGCAGTTCAAGCTCCTGCTGCTGCTGGTGCTGCTCACCTCGGCCGTGTGGTTCACCTACCTGCACATCAACCAGGGCAAGACCATCAAACTGCACTTCAACTACGGAAAAGGTAGGAAACCTGTCGAATCCCCCCATTCATCCTTCCGTTTACACTTTTTTTTATTTGGAGGTTTGAGCTAACGTAACTTAAAAACAATAAAATGAATTTTTGAGGAACTAATAAGATAACTTATACTCTGAGTTCTAAGTGATTCCGCAGGATCTTTGTTTTAAACTTTGGCATCAACTATTGGAATCAGCGTCTGCTTGTCTGTTTGTTAGCAAAATATCTCCCGAACCACCAGATGGAGCTAAGTGAAACTTTCAGGATATGATTGTTAGATTTACCCCAACAGCTGATTAACTTTTGGAGTCCATCCAAGTCAAAATGGCCACCACAGGCAATTGATCTTAGAAAACACAAAAATGTTTATAACTCTGATGAATTTACTGATTTGTTTGCTCAAATTTGGTGTAGTTATAGCTGAAAGTTGTTCACCACACATACCCCATGTGCTGTATGTTGTGCAGTGTCCTTGCTTAAAATCTAAGCACTGAGTTTTGGGGGTCAACCCTGTTTGTCTGTTAGCAAAATAGCTCACGAACCACTGGTCAAATCTTAATTAAACTCTCAGAAAGTAATCATTGGATCTATATCTACAACTGATTTAGTTTTGGAGTCAATCCAATTTAAGATGGCCGCCACAGCTAATAGAACTTATCAAATACAAAAATGGTTATAGCTTAGTCAGTTTAACAGACGGAGCTAAAACTTGATGTGGTAGAAGCTGAGAGTCATTCATAGCACATACTCTGAGAGCAATTAAATCTCACCCATCTTAGGAGGTGGACAATATGCTGTCTTTTAAAGTTTTTTTAAGTTGTAACATCAAAGAATTATTTGCTGCATGGATTTTAAAAAAAGTTGTCTCATAAAACATCAGCCCCACAGTTGCGCACATTATATTCCTTCATGTGTGCTGAGTTGGACCTGAAATTACTGCCAGAAGAAGCAACAAAGAGAGGCTGCATGTCTCATGAATTAACAATAGTTTCCTCCTTCAGGCTAAGTAAAGAGCATCGGCGTTCAGGGGCAGGACGAAAGCCCGCCTGTCGCTTTCCACATTAATAATCAAAGGGCTCTTCATGAAATGTGGCATCAGAGGTCTCAGGCGTGTCAGTCATCCTAAAAGGTGGGCCGAGGTAAATTTCCACCTGCTGCTTTAAAAAAAAAAAAAGAACTTTCACCAAAACCCTGACTGCTTTACTTCGCTGTGCAGAGGAGATGATTGCGCAGAGAATCACGGGAATGGCTGATATTAAGTTAAAGTACTTCCCAGTGCAGTTTTAACTATATACTCCCATCTCCTGCAGCTGTCAGTGTAAGATGATACCTAATGATTATGATGTCCTTGAAGAGTGTTTACCACACACACACACACACACACACACACACACACACACAGCTGACTGACACATAGAGATCATTTCTTTGTCTGTGATCCCAACGCTGGAGTTTTCCTAGCAACAGGACTAGATATAGTTTACTGATGACGAGGGTCCTGAATCATATTTTGCTGCGAGGTTGTGACAGGATTTTGCAGATTCCTATTCAGGATACATAAAGGGCAGAGATTTTTTTGATAAAAGGGAGAAAATCTAGACTTATTGCAGGGTAATCTTATACTGTACGGTCATGTTTTCTCTTCTGCACACATCCATGAATGGCCACGCTCCGTTCTCCTGCGGTTCCATCTTTTTAATTGTTTTGATTCTGCATTTTAACGGGCTCACAAATTCCGTGTCAACATGCACGACCGTCTCCAAAAGCACGCTGATGTTTGTGACAGCATTCATTTTGAGGATTCCTCTAAAAGCCGGTCCTTGTGACTCATCCGCTGAGGAAGGAAGCTGTTATGTTGTGCCGTGCAGGCCGGTGTTTCTAGTTGACTGTCATCCATTTGGCAGACATCTGAGCAGGTCAAATCATTTAACCCCTTATGAATAACACGGCGTCTCTTGGACGAAGGCTTTCTAAGTGAGGTGTGGCGGTTGCTGAAGCTGAAATTTGTGAATATTCATCTTAGGGTGGAAGTTTTTTTTTTTCTGCCGCACAATAATCTTTGTTGATTCTTGGCTCTTAATGTGGAGCAGGTGGAAATTATGTTATTTCCCTTTTGGCTCGAGTCTTCAATTATTTGAATATTCAATTAAAATTTGTCAAAATTTGTTCTGATTTAGGAGAAAATTAAATTTAGTGTAGACAAATTCTTTTCTTGAGCATACAAGATTTGCAGAATTTCTTAAAAGTTTTTCTGAATTTGGATGCAGCATCAAATGGAAAGTGTTTTTTTTTTTCTTCTCTTCTTTTTTTACTGGTGTATCTAGCCTCAACTAAGCCTTAGAATGAAATCCTCTGGACTTTTTCTGACAGGTGACCTTTTCCAAACTGTAAATCAGCCATGACACTGCCTATTCAGATGATGATTCACATACTACATGTAGTGGAAGTCGTGTGATTAACATCGCTTAACATACTTAGTTGAAAAGGCCAACGGAAGCGTCGTTATTCATGGTCATATGTGCTAATTTGTCTCGCTGCACCCTGATATGCAGAGAAATCCTTCACAGAGAAGTCACGTCTGACCGTTTTGCTTCAGATTTGTCATCATTCAGAGCGCCAAGCCAGCCGCAGCTGTGTGGAAAAGGGCCATCACTTTCTGCCACTAAATAATTCAGGACAGGATGAAGCCGTGTGATAAACTGGTGATAGAATAGTGATGGGCAGACAAGTCACCGTTTTTATGATTTGATAGCAGGTAGAGGGAGAGCTGTGGGAGAAGTAGCGGCACATGAACAGCAGATTGTGAGCTGAAGACTCAACTTTTAATGCACTTTTTCCTAAACTCTAGTCAGTTCCTATAATGAGAAGCTTTTTTGCTTAAAGAAAAAAAACCTTTTTGTCACATCCTAAGAGAGTGTGCAAACAATATTTAGCTATTTGTGTCAATGACAAAAATAGGTCAGTTAAAAATAGAAATGATAAAATTAGAAACACTTTTTTGGGTCATTTATGAATGTTTAATCTGAAGCCCAGGTAGCGATTGCACCTATGATGGTGGAGAGATCCAAAAAGAGGTAATTAAACAGTTTTCTGATTGCACGCTGGCCAGCCTGGCCTTATTTAATCAGAATTTCAATGAGGAAGCGTGTTGGCAGGCGGTGCTCCGGTGCATTTTAGATGAGTGCCACATTTCTGTGGCCACCCAGTTTTACAGCAGCTCTCCTGTTTTCCTGAATCAACAGGTCCACTGAGGAGGAAAAAGGCTGGCCTCTGCATACAAGCCTCTATTGATTAACTCTGATTACACACATGTAGGCACGCACATGTGCATGCACTCAGCCACCCCTCCCCCCCCACAAGCACACAAATGCGCCGCTTTTATTTATCAAATAACTCAAAATACTTTCCTGTCATCACCACTTTGAAGCAGGGGGGTGGAAGTCGGAGAGGGGAAGTCTCAGGGGCCTCAACAGATTGGTTGCTCGGTTGCCCATGGAGACAACATATGGGAGAGGAGCATGGAGTGACTGAAGCTTATTTTATCAACACCAGAGCATTCGTAGGTTCTGATGAAGCATGAAGTCATTAAATATCTACAAAGAATATAAGGATAACAGAACGAATCGACACAGAATTGTGTTTTTGCTTTTATAGAGACAGAGATGCTCACATGTTTACATCCAAACACCTGGACGTAGTTTGTTTGACATAAAGTTGGACTTGGCTCGGTGCAGAATTTCATCAGGCTGGTTGGCTGTCATGGTAACCAGGCCCTGTGATGTCACTCACCCTAATTTTAGCTGTTGTGGTTTTCATGGTTTGTTTAGTTTTTGTTTTCCTGCTTTAGCTCAGCCAGAATCAATCTTCCAGTAAGCAGGTAACAGATCTGACCCTCGTGTCTACGTAAGTGCTTAAACACAAGCGGAGCACCTTTTTATGTTATCATTTATTCATGCAACGGTGAGTATGGTCAATTAGCTTCTCATATTTGTGAATTATGCAGCTGCACTCCTTGATTCTCGCTCACGGAGGAAGAAAGCGCCAAACAAACAGACATAAACACTTCATGTTTAGCAAAAAGAAACAATTCCAAGCAAGTCGTGTTTTTTTTTTTTACATCTCAGATGTGTTTTATGGTCACATTTAGATTTAGCAGAGCCCGACGAGGGTGCAATCTGCAAGTCTGCATCGACAAAGTGGTTTGGATGGGTTAAAGCAGGGATTTGTGACAACCCAGCTGCGTGGTGTGGTTTTTACAGATTGCCTCCACTTAAAAATTCTAGAGGTTTATATCACTGTGGAAGAGCTCTGGTAATCAGATGAAAATTGAAAGAAAAAGTGCTTCTCATCAGAAGAAATCCTGAAATGAGTGAATTGCAGCTGAACTAATGTTGTCATTTACATTCTTTAGAGGCATACTGTTTGACTGGCTTGAGAAATATTTCTATTTCTGGGAGAGAACATATATCCTATTCCACGTTATGACTGCAGAGACCTGGATGTTCGCTGTGACCATAAAATTGAATCTTCTAATCTGTGCATCTGTCTTTGCTATCATTGAAAAAGAATTAAATATAACAAGGCCCCCCATTGTGGATAATTCATTTGAAGTGCCTGACGTCTTATTTCATTTAAAGGGTTGTATCATAAATGTGTGCGCATGCAGCAGTCGGGTTTATTGTTGGCTTGTGTCTCGGGATCTGGTTTTGGGCACCATCACAGACTCAGCCATGAATCTGCCCTGCAGCTTATCTGACCAACACAATAAATCTTTCTGGTAATTCCACAGCGAGGATGAACAATGTCCCCACGGCAACTCGCACAGCATCCTGAGCAGGATGCTGAAGGGAGCGCATGGTGGAGGTGGAGACAATGGACAGATTAAGAGGGGGAGATGATGCCTCCTGCTTTTCTTCTCTGCACGTGTTCACATTTTATTGTGTCAGGTTTTTGAATTATCTCTTTCCTTTATGCACGACTAAACTCCTTCTTTTGGTTGTTTGTGTTTCCTGCCTCATGGTAAAGCCACTGCTCTGAGCTGCTGGACATAATTATTGCCCGCCACCAAAGTTAGGGTGGAAGAATAAGGCTTTTCTTGTGTCTGTGTGTGTGTTCATTGGTCTGTACTGTTAGGAAAATATCTCACAAACACCTGAAATTCTTAGAACGTAATCATTGGATGAGCATCAACGACTGATTTTTGGAGTTCTCCTTTTGGAGTCAATCCCATTGCCAACACAGCCAAACAACTTTAGCAGATACAAAAACTAGTTATAACTCAGCCAAGTTGACAGAAATCCAGCTTAAATTTGGTACGGTAGTATCTGAGACTGATCCCTTCTATGTACCCTAAATACTAACTTATTGAGGGAGATCTGTGTTTAAAACTATGCCATTAAATATTAAAGTCAATTCTATCTGTTTGTTGGCAACATGTCTCATGAAACACTGGATGGATTTTAATGAAACTCTTAGAAAGCAATCATTGCTTGTACAACTACAACTGATTATATTTTGCAGTCACCCCACTCTAAGTTGGCCACCAAAGCCACTGACCTTACAAAAAACAATATTTGCTGCTACTTGTAGAAATATTGACCTAAAATTAGGTAAGAAAGTAGCTGAGAGTCATTCCCATCACATAATCTAGACACTACACATTGCACAACGTCTTTGCTTAAATATGATAGATATGCATTCCTCCAAGGGATGCTAGGCCTTTATTCTAAGAGTGCTCTAAATCCTTTCACACTCAGGATTGGTTACATTCACATCCCCACTGTGCATTCCATGACTCATGAGTGGTGCATGGAATAATAACAGATGCAGTAAGAGGATTGAGAGATGGATAGAGGCCGGGTTGGAGGGGCAGCAGCAAAAAAACATCAGAACATAACAAGTCCAGAGTGTGTTGACCTCAGGGTTAATGAAATTTGAGTTGACCTGCCTAACAAGCCACCATCAATGTACCAGCTCTTCCCCCCGTGCAGATGACTGCTCTGGCCCGACGCCACAGCCTCGCCGCAGGAGATTTGTAAGGGAGCGAAACAGAGGGATTTTGTGCGAACGAGAGCACTTGTGTAAGTGCGATGTGGTTTTGTTTGTGTGTTTGTGAGCGCACACCTTCCCTCTCTCGCTGCCGTCTGCACTTTAGGCCCAGCGTTTAGCCGAGCAGAAAAGGAAGCAGCTGAATGATGACACTGTCTGCCCCCTGGCACGCGCGCTGTGAACATTCGGCGAGGAGCGGTGGGGACAGAAGAAGGACACCCTTCTCACTCAACAGGTGGGACATGCAGCAGGATGCATCAGGATAGGATGTGGCTGTGTCTCGTGATAAGCCCCCCCCCATCAGAGTCATCAGCCTGTTCGTGTTGTGGATGGAGCTGTGCACAGATTAGATGAAGCTAACTGTAGAAAACTGTTCAGGTGCAGCTACAGCAGGATGTCTAATAATGCAGCAATCACATTGTTAAACAATGCCATTAAGATTTAATTAAGGCCAATTTCCTCAGCAGAGAGTCATAAAAACCCTCACATTTATTAGGACACTGCTGGGAGACACAGAGGAGGGGAGTGAGTGTCAGAAGGTGGAGGGAATGTGTTTCACAAAGTAGAAAATTGTGCAAAGCAGAGCGACAAAAGTCAGGCAGGAGTATTGACTGAAGACGGCCCTGATCCCTGTCATGATGGGATTTGTCAGTTTCCCTATACTGTGACTCTTTTTTTTTTTTGCTCTTTACTCCCCACCTCTGCAGTGGGATTTTCTTTCATAGGGGTTTGTGTGCAGCATGGGGCTGTATCAGCTCCGGTATTATCTTACAGTAAGTGATCCAGACCTTGTGGGATTTCAATCAATCATGAAAGAGTGGATGTCTGTGTGCTGCCTGCTGCACAGAATGAGCTTTTCTGTAGTGGCAGTAAATGGAAAAGGTCACCTCTCTCCTTGGCTATGCGCTGGTTCGCAACAAAGAAAGAGAAAGGATCAGAGGACAGAAACAGATAAACCTCTGAGACGCAAGAGCCTGGCTTTTGGCGAACAGAGGTGTTGGTTGCATTGTAATCAGCTTTGTGGATTTTTTATAGCCCTGCTGAAAAGCCACAAAAGAGGAAGCACTTGATATAAAACGGTAAACTGACCGAAAGTTGCCTGTCCCCGTGCGCATCTCCCTGCCTTGTTTTCACACTTGTTCCCTTTTCACCGCTCTTTTGAAATCACTCTAATGCACCCTGTTACTGTACATTTATGAATATTTACACATTATGTTGGAGCTGTAGGTGGAATAGGAATTCATCTCTTTATGAATCCTGACTGAGTAAAATGAGGGGGAGAGCTTCAATGTTTCTCCTCGCTGACATTTAAAGGCTTTTTTTTTACTAACATTTGTGACTGCCATTTAAGTAAATCTGTCTTTTTTATGATTTGTGATGTATCTGAAGTGATAAAAGTTTAAGAATTTGGTGATAAGATTATCTGCTGCTTTATAGTTGATCTAACAAAGCTGCCCTTTTGGCAACATCCACATGTAAAAGTTTTTTTTTTTTTGTATTTTTGGTTAAAGTTTCTTGTTGCGGTGTAATGAAGATGGATTAAAAAAAAGAAATCATAAAGCAACAAAAACATTTTTTTTCCATATCAATGGCTAATGTATCTTTAAATTAAAAGTTTTAAAGCAATATTTGTGACTGGATGCCAACTACCACGTGTGTTTCTTTAGCTATAAAAGCAACCAAAATGACTGAGAATAGGTCAATAATGTAGACATCCATAGTAGAGATGTTTAAGATCAAGAGGCTGGACAATTTTCACGCTCTGGTGTGTATTTACTCTCAGATTTGCTGAGTAAAGTATGCAGCTAAAAGTTCTTTGTTTACATTGAGTGTGGACCTGCAATTCAGAATCACATATATCTGGAAAACTACTGGAGCAAACCTTTCCAAACTGCACCATTTCATATAGTTCAGGATAACCTTTTAGTGTTTGATTTCATAGTTTGCAATGAGTACCTGTAGGCTGACTTCCATAAACCACATTTTCTAATTTTGACAAATATGCCGCAACACTTTTATTCTATCTCCGATTTCCAATTCTCTTTGAGTCTGAATGTGTCAGCATTTATCTAATTTTTCTGCACAAAGCATCGCAGACTAAAGCTTTAGAAAGTGAGGACAAGAGCTGCAGTTTGTCATTTCTTTGTGTCTCAAAGGCCAAGCTTGATTAGCATGTGAGCTGCTTTGTGAAGGAGCACGGAGTCGCTCTCTGAGGGCTGTCAAACACGGCTCCCTTTTTTCTGTCCTCGCCAGTCATGAGGAAAGGTATTCAAGAGACAAGGAAAGTTTCCAGTTTACTTTGGAGCTCTGTTTGTGTTTGTATAACTGCACAAACTGGCTTTGAGTGGAATATCAGTGGAGTGAGCTGAATTTTGAACAGCTTTCCACTAATGTCATTAGGTTTTGTATGTATGATATTATGCAGCGTTTCTTGCTGTTTTTGTTATGTTGTCAGAATGTAAAGATGGCTGATTCAAATATTGAACAAAAACTTATAGTTGTGGGTTTAAAAAAAGAAGTCAGTGATTGTGTGTGTATATGTGTATATAAAAAGAAATCAGTTGGTCCTTGATCTTTGCCTGTTTCTGTCTCACAAAGATTTTCTGTGAACGTTTTGTGTATCAAGTATTAAATAACTTTGACCTGTATCTGAAAGAACAAGCTACACAAACATCATTTGCATCGAAGCACAAACGGTCCAGACAATATCTCTTCTTTGTTACTTACTAAAAGCAAAACTGAGCTAAAATGCTTTATTTAGCAGCTTTTATGCACATTAATCAAGTTACTTCTCAAGTAAACAGCGAGCAGTATTTATAAGAACTGATGTTGAGCTTATTTTGATAAAAAAGCACTGAAGTTTGTATCATTAAAATTTATCTTTCTATTTCTAGTTGTTCTATTAAATAAAGTACACATTTTGTGTTTTATGTGATTGTTTTGATATATTATTATTCTAATCTGAATTACTTTCAGATGCATTACTTTTTATTAAATGGACAGTAACTAAACATGTCGCTTTTTTGTCTGAATGCGTCCTTTGTGCTGCAGCAGTCACATTACCAGGCAGGCACACTAGCAGTGATTTGATGTTTGATCATCCATTCAAAAGGATCCAACCAAATGCACTGTCAAATTGATAAATAACAGCGCTGTCCAATCTTTCTTTTACACAATTCTATCAACAATAATCACCTGCAACATCTAATTTTTGCTTTATTTCACAACGTTTGAGCTGCAGTTGAAGCTTCCGCTTGTAAAAGCTGAGGTCAGATTCAAGTGTCTCAAATCATTCTGGCAAAGAAAGATTCTTCTTTTATTCTGCACGAACATTTCCACAAAATTGACTGACGATGGAACGTCTGAGTGCCGTCACTTCACCAAACTGTTTAAGCCAAGATTGTTACTGAAATGGACTTTACAACCAAGCTGTTTAAAGCACAAAATGAGCTCGAAAGATATACTTTAACTTCACGTTTCTTCAGCAAACTGGATCACACCTGCTGGTAATAATTATTTTCATGTGTCGTGTGCTGCTGCAGTTCATTTAATTAGTTCAGCTCCTCTTTGGCTGCAGCAGCGTGAACCTCTGACTCGGCACGATATTTTGACAGACTCCTCACGAGCTGCAGAGCTGCTCATGTTTTCTCTCACTCTGTTTTTATCTCTCAAACTCCACTTTTCAGGCACAATTCACTTATTGTCTTAACTTCAAAGAATGTAATTATAAATACCATGGATCCCTTTTTTGTTTTACTTTTCTATCTTCCACAAAATCTGAACATCAGTTTAAGTTAAAATTAACATAATTAAACAGAATTTTTAAAATATTTAGACAAAGATTTACTCTGTTAGGATCGTTTGGCTTTATCTGTAAAGCATGAGCATGATAATGTCATAAGAAGGCATTATTAGTGTGATAGACTGACGATAATTGTTACTCTGTCAGAATTTGTTTTCTAATAAAGTCAGCTATTAGAAAACACTGAGAGATGGGAGGGATGCTGGTTTATTGCTTTTAGATTTTAAGTGATTGCTTTATAAATCTCTGTACTTGGACAGTATATCAGACAGTTAATTATATCAAAACGTGTTCATACTGTGAACTTTTCCACAATTTGTCACACTACAACCACAAACGTCAAAGCATTTTACTGGAATTTTATGTCCTACACTTACACCACATAGCACATACTGTAAATATAAAGTGGAAGGAAAATGAAACATTGTGTTCAAATCTTTACAAATAAAAATATGAAAAAATAAGGAATATATTTATGCCCTCCTTTACTAAAAATACCCCTAACTAAATTTCACCGCAACCAAGTATTTTTAGAAGTCTAACTGCTAAATAAAGTCCACCTGTGTGGAATTTAATCTCAGGATAAATACAGCTGGAGGCCTCAGAGTTTTGTTACAGAACATCAGTGGTCAAACAGCATCATGAAGACCAAGGAACATACCAGACAGGCCAGGGGTAAAGTTGTTGAGAAGTTTCTGTGTTTGTGGTTGTAATTTGGCAAAATGTCAAAAGGCTGAAGGGGTCTGAATACATTTTCAAGGCGCTGTGACAGCTGCCATCAGTGCCAGCGCTCAGGGAATGCGTTTCTATCTTCTCGACATGTTCTGCTAAATATAAATTTGGCTTATTATCAATGCTGGAAGTCAGTCTCTCCCCAGAGAACATTGTGACAAATATAGCTAAAAATGTCTAAACATCATTTAAATTATATAAAATGAAGTTTGCAGGAGGTGTGCAAGAAACCTTATAACTTATGTGACTCCAGCATCCAATTACTTAAAAATATTGTTTTAAATTTTTTTTAATGTAAACATACTCTTGTTGTCTCTTGTTGTCCCGTTCTTCCCGTTTTTTTCTTCTTATGTCACTCCTGCAACTCATTCTGTTATTTTGTCATTAAAATACTGCAGCACATCTTTCCCACTTTCTGGATTTAGATCTATTTTTACATCTACAAATGAAAACATGGGGCACACACATTCTTTCCATGCTGAGTTTCACCTTCCTCAGAGTGATTCAACTCTATTACCTCTCTGTCAAATTCTGAATGCTGCCGCTACCTGCCCAGCTGGAGGAAATGAGGTGTTTTTTTTTAAATTTTATTTATTTTTTACAGTGCTGGGGAGGAGAGGAGTCCTGGCCATGATATGAAGGTTCAACAGTTCCTCTGAACATGTAATCATGTTGTTAAGCTCAGAAAGGAAATAACCAAGGCCACACTGCCTCGAAGATAGAGCAAAATCTCTCAAAGGCAGCATTCAAAGTGTACCTATTGAATGGCCAAAAAAATGAATACAGATACTGTATGTACTGTATAACATTCTGAAGTAGAAAGAAGGGAAAAGGTAAGTTAGATGGTTTCATAATTTAAACCAAACTGAGCGTGGTTTTGTTTGGCACGCTGCTCATATTGACCCAGAGATCAGGTTTACTGTTTGTGCATGGAAAATTATGCAGACAGTTCTGTAAAGCAGAAGGTTAGAGTCTTAACTTTATTCTCTTCCAACAATAAAAACCATAAAAAAGAAGCAGTGGGTGCATTAAAATGCAATCAAAGGACTATTAAGTAAACCTTGTAAAATGACTGCAATAACATCATAATAAGTGCAACAGAAACAGCAACAAATAACTTTGCCAAAAGTATAAAGTAAATCTAGATTACAATAATGCAAAAATGGGGGAAAACACCATATTTTGTGCCAGATTAATGTCTCTAAATCAC
The DNA here is from genome assembly GCF_001649575.2 of Kryptolebias marmoratus. Lineage (NCBI taxonomy): Eukaryota > Metazoa > Chordata > Actinopteri > Cyprinodontiformes > Rivulidae > Kryptolebias > Kryptolebias marmoratus. Next base: position 20,258,537 of record NC_051440.1, on the reverse strand, counting down.
ATCATTGTAGTTATATAAATACCATGTGATATTTCTGCCACATTTTACTCTCAGCACACATACCTTCCCTGATAGAAACTGACATGTTTAATCTTTATTAAAGCTGTAACCAGTAATATCAAGGTCTTAAATTTTATGCACAACCAAGCACAACTATGGTTATTAATATGTAAACCTCTCTAGGCTCAGATTCTTCTAAGATCTTGCTCAGAGGCTTTTTGGCTCCCATGTGCAGTTTCTGATATCAGAAACTCGACTGTAATAATCAAGTGTTGCTGTATTTTATTAAACTTGCAACATAAAACAACCTGTAAAATTCCTGCAGATTTAAGCACACTTGTGATTTCACTTACAGTTATCATGTCAGCTAAAAATAACGGGGCCATAATATTTAGATGTTGTCAGACTGAGATACCTTTAAACCTGTGAACGTTCGGAGTCAATGCTCAACAAAAACACAAAAACATCCAGTTTTCTCTCAAAAGATTTTTATAGATCAGAAAAACAGTCTGGGTGACATGAGTTACGGACATTTAAATGACAGAAAACGCACCAGAATTGTACAGTAAATAAAAAAAAGGAAATGTTTTCCAGTTGGGCTTGTTGTGTGGCCTCACTATTTATTTATTTATTGTACGTTTTTGGATGTTAAATCTAATTTTTGTCTCCAAAACATACTGCTTCCACTCTTGTGTCCGATATTAATATCCACTTTTTTTAATGCACCGTCCAGATTTATTTTTTTAAAGAATGCTTTTATTTCATATAATAGTTATAACAAGTTTCATTTAAATCTGACAACTAGTTCATGAGAATTTGCTAACAAACTATTATATTATATTATATTATATTATATTATATTATATTATATTATAATAATGTCCTGTTAAAGAGCCCAAGAAAGGCAAACAGAGTTTAGAAATATATTTGGACAAACCAGCACGCACACGTCTCGTCTCAGTCTTTAAAATGTATTGTTTTCTTTTATGTCTTCTGACGCAAAGCATGACTAAGTTATTAAGTCTTCGCTTTACATTAAGAACCGCAGTGTTCCACCTCAGCTGATGTTCCTGTTTTTGCGAGAAGCCACTACTGACAGAAAGTCTCCCCTGCTTCTGTAGAAAACATCTCCGATGCATCTGAATCAAATCTAATCAGAGGGACAACAAATTGTGCTGATCCAGGAAGCACATTTTTCACTGTTTCAAGAGCCAAATTAATTAGCAGTTCCACAAACTGCCTGCCAAGTGAATGTTCAAAGTTGTAGCGTCTCGTCAAAAATGCACAAAGGCTTTTATCAGATTAGTATGTTTTTGTTTGAATGACTGCTGACGTTGTGCTGCAGGTACAGAGTGCGTCAACAGAATCCGGGGCAGCAGGAGTAAAGGTGTGTTTTAAAATAGATTTCCTAGCGTAGCGTGGCAATTTTAATCAAATTTGAGGTTTTGTAGTTTTTCAGCTGTGTAGATAAGCTTTGAGTGTGTGGCTCTGAGATTGAACTAATGAAGGTAGCTTTTCTTTTCTTACTTGTCCTTTTAAAAAGCCCATTCTGCTGATGGAGCAGTGGATAGTGTGGTTTGGCTTCTCTACAAATGAGGTTAGTTCGGTGTTATAACACAGAGCAGACCTTGTCTTCCCCTCTCTATCTCACTCTTCTTTTTGCTTATGGCATTAAAGGAATCCTGATTAGAGTGCCTCAATATACTAATCTGCTTTCAGCCCACACATTTGAAGGAAGCGCACACTTTAACATGCACATATAGAAAGTGGATGATTTTTTTTACTGCATGTGTGCCGTTAACACCTAGCTGCTGCTCTGAATGAAAAGAATCATTTTTTTGACAAATCATTTTCACCATTAAGCTTTAGTTTTTTTTTTCTTTATAAATGGAGAAGTCACAGGTTGAAGTGCATTCGGTTTGACACGTTTCTGTTCAGAGTGCTGGTAATGGTCTAATTCAACTATAGAATAGGTTCATGTATGTTTTTAACTACCGGAACAATGATTGACTGGATGAACTGCACAGAATAGATTTAGAGTTAGATTTTGAAGCATTTTTGCCCTTTTTGTTTTGTAAAGTCGCTGTCTAGTGTTACACATCGCTGTATTTTCTATGTGAAAGGAACAAAAGAAAGTTAATCAATGTTTCAAGTCATGTCAAAAAGTATTTGGTGTTTAATGTATAAAGGCAACTGACTGCAAAGGGCCACAGCTAATTCACAAAAAAAACACAAGTAACGATAACTCAGTTGAGCAAAGATTTGTTGTGTTTGTAGTTGAGTCATCCTCAACACGTTAACACACAATATTGCATGACATCAAAATAACTTCATTTGCAAGGGGTGACCAAAACAACTAACTTTGTGCCTTGTCAACATAAGATGATTTTAGTTTAAAAGTATTTCTTTAAGAAACCCCAGGTCTAAAACTGGTTACTGGAAGTAGAAGAGATGTGAGTGCATCGAGCAATGAACCACAAATGCAAATACTAGAATCTATTATTTATTGTTATTCTTATTCATTATGTATTGTATTGTCAAATAAACCTTTATAAATTATAACACACTGTGTTATTAACTCAGCATTTGGATGACATCTAAGACATGTTTTCTCTGCAAGACATTTTCTCCTCTGTGTTTAAGAATTTCTTTTACTGTCTTAAAATACTTTATCCCGAAAAATGCTTTTCACCTTGGAAGCTTTCTGAAGATGTTTTATGAATTACTTTCTAATATAACTTATATTTTTTTCAGAAATCAGTTTTAAATGTTAAAACTGTTTCGTTAATTGTAAATGTGTTTTGTGGAAACATTTGTTTACTTTTTATTTTAGAAAAATGTGTAAAAAAATTAGGTTCAGATCTGTTTCTTGTGTAATAATTGGTGTGTATGTGTGATGGTTAAAAAATATTTGAAATAAACCAATTTATGATGATTACAGTCAAAACTATAGATTTATATGATCAGATGGTAATGAAGAATAATATTTCCACACATTGTCATCATCGAGCGCATTAATAGTATTTTTTTTTTCATTTTTTTATTCTTGCATTAGTGTAACTGAGAGCTCTGAGAAGCTCTTTTGTTTTGCCAGAATGTGTATTTTTCCACTTTGCTCCCAGAGTTGTGGTTTACTGTCCGTCCATTATTCGGATGTGCTTCTACAGGCAGCGCTGACACTGTCACCCTCTCACATTTCCTCTTTCCCTTTCTGGGCTACTGTAAGAAAACGCTGCCTGCTGCTTCATGTGATGTTGTGTCTGAACAGAGCACCAGTGGTTCTGCTGCAGGCTGCTGTCCCGCTGCATTGGATATAATCCTCGCCACACTCTGGTCCTCTGCTCCATCCATCCCCCTCCATTCAAGCACTCCCTGCTCATTCATATGCTACTAGAGATTCCTACTTTGCTGCCTTGATTCTTTTTTTTCCTTCCGGGGTTGTGGGACTCTGCACCTGTGGGGCCGCAGCACACACACGCAGGCGTGTGATAGATTTTTCTTGCATGCCCCCTATTTTAGCTGCGGGGAACCGAAGTCTGGAGGCATTCACATTTGCCCTCTCAGTTCCAGCTGTGAGGAAAATAGGTGCAGGAGCTGTGGAGGCACCATGACAAATTGAGGGAAGACAGTATTATCAGGCTCCAGTTGCCAAGAGAGATTCACTTTTATTGAAGCCTAAAGTAGGCTTTGCATAATTTAAGAATGTACAGACCTGTTTAGCATCACATTGAGGCTTTGTTGCATTTCAAAGAGAATATAATTGTTTCTCTGCCAAAAAGTAAAACTTTGTAATATATTTTATTCACTATTATTATTGTCATATACAACACACTGGTGTAGAAAACTTTAAAAACTGCTGAACACACAAGAAAAGGTGTGTTAGCTGGAAGTGTTGTGGTGCCATATAGATGAGTTTTGTGTGCATGCTGCGTGTAAGTGTTTCTGTGCGCTCCAGCCTTTATATAAATGACAGTGAAAGTACCCGAAGCCTATATCAGCTCTCCGCTGTTGCATTTTTCTGTCAGCAGGTTGACTCACACAGCTCCATGTGAGTCAGTTGAGTTTGACGCCTCATCTCTGGTAAAGGAGGGAAAATCACGCGCATAGTGGCACACACAAAGAAAATACTGCGCTCGCACCAGCTTCGAGTATAGTGGCGGCAGCCGCCTGAAGAAGATGAATGAAGTGGACATTGAAGTCGAGCTAAAAATGGCTTACGTTGCTCTGCTCCCCATTCACCGTTGAGGTTATTTGTACTTCACTGAGCATCTGCAGACATCTGGACTTGCAACCTTTTCCTGTCAGCTCAGGTGAGCCTTCAGCAGTTTCAGAGCAGAACACAACCATCTTCTACTGAGATTTAAATACCCCATCACTAGTCCAACCCCCCCTAAAAAAACTAAAAAAAAACTGACCATAAGAGAGTAAACATTATCCAGGCACTGAATTTTGCGAATAACTGACCAGCATGACTCTCTGTGACTGTTTTTCTTGTCAGCCTCTTTGCTAGAGGCAGCTACCTCTGCTACTATCTGTGTGAGAAATTTCATCTTGGAACTCGAAAGTCATAAAACTAAAGAAAAAGACAGTGTGGAAAGTTACTCACTTGGGTGAAAATCTATGTAGTATATTGCATGCTTGTGAATTTTGCACCCAATGAGAAAGGTGAGATGTCGATGGCCTCAAAAGAGAAAATCTGTGAGGAGATAAGAGCGGTCACATGGGGAATACTGGGAGTATGGGAAGCAGGTTAAGCAGATTGGCATTAGAGGGAGTGGTCCTAAACATATTACAGATCTGTGACAAAGAAAAACCTAAAGGAAGTAGCTCACTAAGCTGTAGCTTTTGGACACTTGTTGGTGACTCAGAATTGCAATAGGCAAAAAAAACAAACAACTTTTTTGCAGTCTCACTGAATTTGGAGCATTTGCAGACAGGAAACTGTGCAGCCGCATTTTAAATGGCCAGTTTTAAAAGCGTTGCAGCTTATTTTCATGTACATGGTTTGTTTGTATACGGCTTTCATGAACACAGACTGCAGTCTTGAATGTTGACAGCTGGACATTGGGAACATCTGGAGCTTCTGGAAATTGTCTGTCTCTTTGCATTTTTGGTTTTGCTGTTGTCCTGTTATTTTTTCACCATAGTTCTTTTTTCTTTTTTCTAGAGATCAAACTTAAACTTTAACAGCCTGTTTCTGATCATCAGTTAGAGCTATTAGCTATTTACCCTATCATTCTCCCTAAATCTTGGCCCTCTGTAAGCCAGTAAAGTTTTTGCCTTTTGCCCTAATTTGCCAACAAGGACTTTACAAATGAGTTACAGAGAGCGCTCAGGCTTAGTGTACAATATCACCTTTAGCAATTGTGTCATAAATCTGTATGTAAACCTTGATGTCTGTCAAGGCATCCCCTAAAGGTTTTATTTATCCTTTCTGTGGCTCCCTCCCTGTAGACACTCCTATGTGATCTTTTAACAGCCTGATGTTTTCCTTCTGGTCACATTGGATTATGAGGCACAATGGCAGCTGTCTTTGTGGTGACACCAGGAACATCTTCACCTTCCAAAAACATCTCTTCCTGTGTTATTTTCTTGTTATTTCTGTACAGTTTGACCATTTATTTGTCAAAGACATAGAAAAGTAAAGTATATGTTCAAGCAGCAAAATAACAAAACATGTGCAACACTTTTCCTCCTATAGGACTAAGTTTGACAATTTTACAAGTTTGTTCACAATGTAAATCACAATGTGACATGATTTTCTTTGAAAAGATCTATTTAATGCATTTAATGATAAACACAAGGAGGTTTTTGGAAAGTGATGTGCAGCATTCCTGTCTTTGTTTCTATTCCTGTGGCCTATTCCTTTTATAATTATATTCCTTAGCTGCTTCATCCCTCGCAGCATTCCTTGTGGTGTTTTTCTTTATATATCTCATATGCGCTAAATAAAAGGTTTTCTGATTAGATGCTCAGAAAGCTTCAGGACTCCTCTTGCCTCTAGCTCTGTGCTGATTCTATTTGTATTCACACATGCAATCACATGCGTTAACTTGTAGTTTTTTTTTAGACATCAGGACACGTTGGTCGCACACTCAAGAAATCTTTCAAGTTTCTTCTTTTTAACCCAGTGACCGTTCTAAACACTTTCTTTGTCTACTTAATCAGGTAAACACTGTTACTGTCAACAACGCAAGCTGGGAAATAAAAAATGGGTTTTCTCATTATGCGTTGATGCTGCATGTACAAGTAATTAACCAGAGAGACACTGAGGTTTCACACAATTAAGTGCATCTTAACAAATCATCACAAGTAAAACACGAAACACTTAAAGCTGCTGATGTAAACACAAAAATATCTGCATTTTAGAAAATTTTATTTTTCTTAGCTGTGCCACGAAGAATCTATTTGCTTGTTAATTTTTTTTTTAACTACACCATTTAGTGTCCACTTGCTATATTCTCCAGCATGCCAATGGACAAAAAAAACAACATTTTTCTGAAAATATATTCTTCCTTTTCACTATTCTCTGGAGCATCTGACAGACAATATGGGGCTCAGTGAATTCCCGAACTCATAATCCAATTTCATAATACACAATTCCCCTCTCCTATTCGCCTGCCAAGCTGGGAGCAGCAGGAGCTCTCAGGGATATGCGCACTGACGTGTGGACTGTCAGTGAGAGCGAGCAGAAGGAGTAGAGGTTTTGTGCAGCCGGCTGCTCCAAATGTAGAAGGGGAAAAAAAAAAAAGAGTTTAAAAACTTTGTACTCTGGCAGTTGCAAGTCCTCTATCTGCGCATAGTTCTGAAGAAACTGGCTCAAGGTTTCCAGCTTTCTAAACAGAAACAGGTTTTCAGCCTCCGTTTGTGGCAGGAACAGTCCTTTTATTTCTCTGTGCACCTGCCACACGGAGGGTTTTGTTTACGCTCTCAGTGCCATTTAATTATTTCTAAAAGTCAGCCTCACCAATTTCCTGTCCCAGAATGTGTTTGTTTTTGACTTTATGTCATAATTCTTTTTTTTTTTTAAATGATTTCTTCTTTTCATGAGTGTGTTTTCCTGAATGTTTGTGACCATGTGCATTTAAACACACTCTCCCTGTCAGGCTGGTCCTTGTTAAATCCGTACGTGGCAGTGACTTGTTTCTTGGCTCTAAACTCAAATGTCTTGGCATCCATTCATGGGTACACAAGCGTGATATTGAATCACACAAAGAGAGAGAGAAAGCTCTGAGTTTTCCCTTCAGGGTATGCCCTCTTTGGCCCCTTGCTGCCACCCCTCCCCCACCCACAGAGCATGGGACAGAGGCATCCCATGTGCCAGGGGAAGGAAACTGATGATATAATTGAGAACCACGGGTAGCACAATGGGACAATGACAAGTCCATCATGTCTCTTTTTCCTTCCGGTGCTTTTATGTCATGTTAAAGCGCTGACCTTTTTAGGCCAAGACGGATTTAAAATAAGTCATAATAATGGCTTGGCTTAAAAAGGGACACAAAGTTGCAGAAAATGGTGTCTAAAAATAAGTTGTAAAAAATAAAAGCCAAACAAAACCAAACTAAAAATGGGTAATACATTCTCAAATGTTGAAAATCATGCCATTGTAAGTTACTGACTGTAGGCAGTTCTTACTAAAGAGCCAACAACTCTGTTAATGGATAATGTTTATTAAAGGAAATGAATAAGATGTCATCACTGATGTCATTGTTGGGTTAGACCCAACAAGAGTTAAAAAGACCTCTGATAATGACTTTTGTTCAATGCTTTGCAACTCAAGGGGACGTCGGCGCAGTTCCATATAGAACAGTGAGGTTTAGGTGCATATAGGTATATTATCAGTCTTGCAGACTGACTGACACACAGTGTTGGAATTGGTACAAACAAATTGACCTGAATGACTTCAGTGGAACCCAATTCAGTTTATAAATCCAGTAGTAACAGATCTGATTGCAGAAGAGATTATTTGTTTGTAATCCTAAACCTAGAGATTATTTTGTTTTGCTCCATGACCTCAGGTAGTCCTAAAGTTGGATTCTCTGCCTCGAGGGTGGAGGCATTCAGAAGCTCAGTTTGTATTGTTGCTGTCATGATTAGAAAACCCAAAGACCCTTGCCGTGCTCTGAGAAATTCATCTTTGTGTACGCAAAATGCTAGTTTATCATAAATGCAAAAAGAATGAATAAAATGGTGCGGAGGGGTTTGTTATGGGTTTATTTATTTTTAACACAGTTAGCAAGTTATTTAAAATATTATCTAGCTTTACTCTGATTGGATAAAGGATGAGTTAAAGTCTAATTCTCGCAATGGAGAAGTGTTGGTATTCTTTACCCAAATGTCGAGAGGACTGCTTTGTTTGATTTTGCTGATGTGCTTTGTGCTTGTCAAGCAGATTAGTAACCCTAATCATGACAGAAAGGATGTAACTGTCCTTTTGTCAGACCATACGTGTCAAGGTTTCTTTCATGCCATCAGAGAATCAATAGGGACTTATTTTTGCATGCGACACGTTTTTGTCATTCTTCATTTTCTGCGGTGGTGGTGTGGAAATCGATGTCTTTCAGCTCAGATGAGCTGCAATTCAGAAGGGAGCTTTATGTCTAATGAAATTCTGCCCACCATAGACAAGCTTGGCCAATTTCTCTGATGCACAAAAAATGTGGAGACCTCCTTGTTATGCACTTGCTAAGTACATTTGCTTCAAATATGCTGAGATGCAAAGATTTGTTGCAGCATTAGAGTATGTTTAAGTGTTTGCCATTTAGTGCTGCCCTGCAGGTCTTTATAGGTGAGCAGCCTGTGCCAAGCCAATTACTTAACCCTGACCCACAGTGGCAGAGAATCAGAAGGGCCTAGGAGTTAGTGGCTGTCTTGTAATCTTGGGGAGGGGGGGAAGCACCAGTGAAGTTCTAATTAGGAAACCTGAGACACCCGTGGCTCCGAGATGAGGTTGGAAGGAGGCAGCAGACACAAGGAACTGCTTAGATTACCAAGGCGATGGGTATGAAGTCTATATTTAAGGCCTCAAGGGCTTCAATCTGTATCTTTTTTTCCCTTTGTTCTTTCAGCCCTCACATGGCTTCACAAACTTAATGTAATGATGTCTTATAGTGGCTCTCTGTGCTTTACAAAGTACTGTATGTTCCTATTCACTTTTTACAAACTACATTCTCTGAGGCCAACCTAATGAAAGCTAACTCATGGTGTCCAAACTTACATGAATACAAGTAGGGCATAAATCTCTACCTGTTCACTGACTGTTTTAAATTAGTCTGAATATTTTTTCACTTGGCAACATCAGTAACCATGTAATGGCCAAAGGCAAATTTTGATGTATGACTTTTAAGGCAAAGACAAAAAAAAATGTAGAAAAATATTACAGATCTTGTACATGTTTTCAAAAGGGGAGTATGTTAGTTTTTAATGAAGCTAATTTATGGTTAGTAGTTGAAACTGTGTTTTTATTTAGCACGATCATACCAGAAAATACTCAGAGACATAAGGATACATACATAAGAATGTGTAACAGACATTTTCTCTAAGGGTTATAGCTATCAAACATACACATGCAAAGCCCCAATATGTCTAACACCATAAAGGTATTACAATACAACCTAAGCCTAACTACAACAGTGGCTTTCTTGGTTATATCCACACAGTAAACACATAAAGATGACCCATGTAACTTCACATCAGTTTATGTAAATTGCTCATGTGCTTTCATGGCTAAACAATAGGTTTGAGAGGCATCGTGAGACTTAGAGCAGGATTAGACCAAATCTCTGAGGGCTCTCACCAAAGTCAAAGCCCCTTTGTACACGCTTGTGAAAAGCTACCTGAGATTGTGTTTGCCTGCCAGCCACCTGTGTCTTACATATAGTTTGTACCTGTGTTTCGTTTTTTTTCCCATTCATTTTGGTCTGATTAACATGGTGGACATTATAGTGTTACTATCCAGAAAGCAAAGACATCGTGTTTCCTCTGTTGGTCTCTCTTCTGTTGTGCATTTCATCCTGAGAAACATCAGTTTTTTACAAAGTTACATGGCTGGCTTCTGCATTCTCTTTTTTTTTTCTCTGTAAGCTTGATGAGACAGACCAAGGATTTGATCTTTTCGTAGTCTTTTCTCTGGACCCTCTTTCTTCCTTTGCCTCTCTAATCAGCCATTCCAGTTAGCCAAAAGCGTCTGACCAGTTGTTATCTTTACAGTTGGCTGAGGAAACACAGAGGAAATCAGCAAATCAAGCCAATCATGGCTTCAGTGTAATTGGCTGGCTCAGTCAGTAATCATGTCCTAAAGCTGCATGATAATAATGGTACAGCTCTTGCTGATTGTCTGAAGGCATTTCAGTGAGATGCTCTGTTGTTTTTTTCGGTCTTTCTTATTTTGAAGAAAATGTAGATGGTTAGGAGCTTCACCTGAGGGTGTCTTGTGCACGGACAGAACTATACTGGAAGAAATCCCTTTTTTTTTAGTCTGATATTATATTTAGCACCACGTTTCCATGTCAGTATGCACTGGGTTAAAAACGACCACATGTGCAAACAGTATGTGACTGTGTGTGTCGATTCTTTCATGTCAGCTTGGTCGCATGTGTTGCTGTCACTGTGCGTTCATGACGTGTAGCTCTTTTCATCTTCTGAGAATTTGACCTGGATTCTGATGTCAAATGCTAGCATGGTCAGGGTTGGTGAGTAGGTGCTCCATTCATCCTGAGAGGTAAGCTTTTGACAGTATAGGTCCACCATTAGGCCCCATGATGGATGCTTCACAGAGCATGAGCAGATGGGTGAAGGACGGTAGGATGGAAATGAAATTTATTCTGTGACTTACTGTTGCAGTCCACTCATCTGCACCGTATTGTTTTACAACCAAAAGTGTTTATTATTTTGTTTTCTACAGCTAAAGGCAGAGAGCAAAATGCAGGGTGAGACTTTGCAAACTTTACAGTAAAATTACAAAGAATTCTATTAATGAAAGAATGACAACCGCTTAGGAGTCATCAACATTCCTATGCTAGCATTTGTGTTTTTTCCTACTCTTATGTATCATAATATGTGTTTGCATGCTCAAAGCAAGGACCCTGCAGTGTGTGTGTGACTGTTTGCTATCTTTCTCGGTTGTTTGGCCCTGTTTACAGAGATGAATACAAATTGAGTTCCTTATGGCTAGATTTGCAAGTGAGTAATTTCTGTGATCTTCTAACTCAGACACTGGCCTGCTCCCGGCAAGATTTTGGCATTAGTCATTTCCCCTGACACAGCCAATAGTCGTTTTATTTTGTGTTATATGTAATATTGTCACACCACTCTCCAGTGTTTTCTTGTGACCTCCAACTCAGGCTGAAGTGTAAGCGCTGCTGGCCTGTTGTCCCAAGCAATGATCATCATGCGGATTTTTGCTGCTCTGTTTGCCTCCTTCCTACTTGTTTTCGTTGCCTTTGACCCTTGGTTCAACCTTAAGTAGTTTTGCCAGAGTTGGTGTCACATCCCTTTCAGTGGGTACCGCTTCTCTTAACTGGTTGTTCTGTGGAATGAAGGATCATGTCAAGGCTTGAGGAAGGCTACAATACACTTTAAGTTTATTTAAAATTGATTTGTCAAGCATCTCTGCAGCCAATTTGTGTGATCTGAAACTGCATTGGAATATCACTAATTTTCATCAAATTAGGAAAACAAGAAAATCAATAATTTGATAACAGGCTATGGACTTTTATTTGTTCCTAGACTCATCATGTAGTTAGAGCAATGCTCTCATAATACCTTTTTTTGTTAAACAATCTTAACACCTGCAAATATACATTCTAGTTAGAATTTGTTCAGTGCATATGATTAACTTCAAACTCACTCTCTCAGAAATGGACCTAACATTAGATGTCTGTTCATAGAAACAGATCTTTCCTATTTTAAATGACCCCCACCCCCTGCCCCCCACCTTCCTTTTGATCCCACATCTTTTCCATTTGAAGGAGGTGTGCTTGCAATTACAGGATTTGAAAGGTACCTCATATTTCCTGTCTCTTTTTTTTATCTTTGGCAAATATCAAACTTTGTTTTTTCTGCAGTCTACCCCTCTTTCATCATGCTGCTGAGGAATGTCAAAACGAAGCATAGGAAACATTCATCTGCATCTGTTTTGCATCCCTCTGTGGCTCCTCTTACAATACCTCTGCCTCCCACTCTGTCCACTCTCCCTCCTGTCTCCACCTCTTCCTCCCCACCTGGAGTACTCCTCCTCCTTCTCTCCTCCTCTCATCCCCAAATCTCAGACCTGCACCTTTTACTCTCTTTCTTTTTGAAGTGAACTCGGCTTATCTGCGCTCTGGCAAACATTCATGCGCCTTTGCAGCCCTTCTCTGCTCCACCCCGTCCTTTTACCCCCTCACATGCTGTCCTTCTCACCTCTCTGCACTCTCCTCCTTTCTCTGCTTCTTTCCAATTTCCCCTGCTAAAATGAGATGTGTTGTGTACTGAGGAGAGTGTGTACATTCCTTATCGCCGGCTCCTGTCTGGGTATTAGTTGTTGGAAATGGGTCTGTAATGAAACGGAGAGCACTGCTGTGCAAACACACACTCACCAGGGATATAGGTATTTTTGTGTGTGTGTTTTCAGAGTGTGCACGTGCACGGTCTGACGAGTGGCTGATTAAGGTCACCCTCTTTCCCATCTCATTATTTCTGCCATTGTCCCTCTCTTGCTGTCTTGGCTGTTCTGCCTCTTCCTTCCTTTTCCGTCTCTTAACGTGTGTTTGTGTTTTTGCTTTGTGTTGGCTCAGTTGGTCTTTCTGAATTGCACTGTATGGGAAAGCAAGCGCATCCTAAATGAACATAATGTGTGTGTCTTTCTGTTGCTGTAATTACAGTGAAACTGCAGCATGGCCTGTGTCCTCTTTCGCCCACTGTTCCTCATGCATTGTAAATGTGTTTAACAACAATAGAAAAGCAGCAGTCTGTGCACCCTCTTGTTTCCCACACTGCTGTGTTGTCTGGGATTCGAATGTTCTCTGTCTTTGAATAAATTGTGTCACGAGCCCTTTCTCAGAGAGCCCACCCTGAGCAGAGAGGCCTTTTGTCTTTAGCAGAGACGCTCTTCCTCTAACTTTTCTACAATCTAATCAATACAATTCAATCTTCCTTCACCTTTTTCTGGTATATAGATTAGTCACTCTTTCAGGAACCTGTGGAAGATAGGCTGATAGTTTAATTGGATAACAGTGAGCTCTAAAGACACTGTAATACCTATTAAATCAAGTCAGACAACTGAATGATTGCTAATCTTTTAAGACTGTGTAGTCATATGTCTTAATGCCATTCATTGGGTATAGGTGAAAATGTGCTAAAAGTACTCTTCATGGTTTTAATTATATATATAATTTTATTTTTTTCCTTCCAAACTCATCACAACATTGCAAAGGATAAGCAGTGATGAACGGTGCCACTGCATATCAAAGACTGTCGGTGTATGATTGAGTTATAAGGAAATAAAATGGAGTCAGTCAGGTTAGCACGAGCTGTACACTTGAAGGATTTCTTTGCTTTTTGTCCTTTCAGCAGGTATGTATGCAGGTTGTAAGATGTATGCTTGCTAAGAGCAACATCAAAAAATATTTGTCTGCCTGCAGCTTATGCTCAGGTCAATGTGTTTGCTCAAGGCAATAGTTTTCAACATTAAACCCTCCTACTGGGTGCAGGACTGGTTTCCCTTAGAGACAACTGCATGGGTCTATAAGCTGCTCTGGACCATCAGGATATTGAAAGAGATTTCATGTTTCTGTCAAATAATAGTTTTTAGTTTCTTTCTTATCTGTTTTTCCTTACCATCAGTTAAACTGAATATAAACAAAGCAACTTTCTGTCAGTTTAGTCTGTTTTTCTGTGGTTACAATGATCTAATTGAAGTACACATTGTTTTATGGGTCATGTGTGGCTGCAGAACAGCGTTTAAAAACTAACTAGGGTTGTTTTTAAATATATAAATGTAAAGATTTCTTTTGATCTTTGTTTGTCTTACTTCCTTTAAAGATTTTTTAAGTAGCAAAGATTGAATAAATGCTCACTACAGCAAAATGTGTAAAATACAACAAAGTTGAAACATTTTTAACTGTTATAATTACCCTAAATCTAAAATTACAAAGCTGATATGTAGCATTTCCTTTTATTTTCATTGTTTATTCTCACTTATGCAGTAGAATAACAACAACTTTAAGGCAGAATTTTAAAATAAAGTTGAAACTCATATTTTATTGTCTGCTGCCCACAAAAACTACAACTGGGCTGCATGGAGCACAAATGTTGAGTTCACACAGGTCAATATGATGCATAAATTAATCACTGATAAATCCACATGATCAAACCTTTTTCTTAATCTCACACCTGTTGATTATCATTCAGCCAGTTTATTCTTTAGTATATCTGCTTTTTATAGGTTGTTGCCGTGCAGAGTGATGCACGAGCCTGAGGTGTTCTCACATCGTGCTTGGACACGTTGTGATCTGGCTCTGCAAATTAGTGGAAAACTGCATTGATTGGAGCCTCGTTTTTCCTCAGGCACTGAGTGAGTTTGGCATCTGTTCAGTTAGGCACATTAAAAAAATTGCAATATCTTAATTTCTCTTAACAGTCATGTTATAATTGCCTTTTCTGATGCCTTTTTTCTAAGATTTTGATTTTATTTTCTTGATTTACAAAAGAAAACTATTGGAAATCTTTGATGTTTTTCCACATAATTTCACATCTAAATAAAACATGTTTACATAAGTTATAAATAACCTGATATAGTTTACAAATCAAATCTTAATACAGACTCTTTTTTTTCAAACTATACTTAGTTTTTATTTTGGCTGCAGTGGCTCGGTGATGAGCGCTGCAGTCTTTAATCCTGAGGTTGCAGGTTTGAGCCCAGGTTGCATCCAGAAGGGCATCCATATAAAAACATAAAAACACTTGCCAAATCTTTCATGCAAGTTTATTCGCTGTGGCGACCCTGGACAGCAGCTGGAAGGACAACGACAACTTAGTTCTTATTTGTAGAATCGTGTTTTCAACTTAATACACATTTATGCTCAAAGAAGTATTGATGTCTACTATCGTTTGTAAAGATGCCATTCAGCTGAAAGACACATTCCTTGGTCATGAAAAACTGCAAATAAAACAGCTAAAATATTGTTGGAAATATTTAAATTCAATTAAGAGTTGCTTAATGTTATTGAAATCTACATGGAAGAACAGTGGTGAACCTCAATGAAGAAATCTGGTTTAGAAATTACTTAAACATCTGGTGAAATCTAAGAGAAAAGCTAACAAAACAAAGTTTACAAGATTAATAGTGAAAGGGAGAGCATTTTTACACCCATAATGTGAAAAAAAACTTTGGACTAGGCTGTTATAGAACATTAAGAAAATCTTTTGTGAATAAGTCAATGTTTTTATGCTAGTGATATTAAAATTGAACTCTGAAAGAATGAAAAAAGGTCATGTCATCTCATGTAGTGATTTCCAAACTGTTTTAGCTTCCAGTCAACAAAATATGGATCCCAAGTGTCACTGCTTGTAGAACACAAACATAAGAAACCAATCAAACAAGGTCATAGAGACAACCCAAACATATTCAACAACTGCTGCACAACTTTTTTTTAATTGGTTTTTGGCAACGAGATTTATCTCTTTGTCTAATTAGTATTCTCTGTTATCTCCAGACCAAATCTTACTATATTCCAAAGTCATGAATTGAAATGCAAACTCAGACTGAAAGATTTGTTCGTTAAAAGTGGCAGAAAAATTCTTAGAAATGGATTATCTACCACAAAGTGGTTATGTCATTGTGAAAGTAAAACAAAGAAGAAAAAGGGTTAAAATGGCTTAAAAATTTTAGTTTTTCAACTTATTTTTGGAGTGGGAGAGAAGGCAGTGTACATTTAATTTTTGCTTTTGCCTCTTTCTGACACAAAATTCTTTTCCAAAGCTGTTTTTACACATTTACTGCAGTGCTGAAATCTCTTAGAGATATTTTGGAGCAGTAAATTAAAAGATTGCTGCAACATTTATTCCAAACTTTTTTGTTTACACATTTCCAAAGACCTGGAACCTCAATGTTGAGACTTTTTGCCAACAAAGCAACAAATCTTCCAGGACATTTATAGCAAGCGAGCGTGTGGGCAAGGTGTCTGCTGATAACAGATTCAGCTTCATTCTTTGTTCTAATGACCTTTATGTTGCGTTCCACCTACATTGTGTTATTGTAGATATGTTTAGATACATGTGGTACTGGAGGGAGCCTCATCCACTATTGTTGATGCTTTTGAAAGAAAATAATAATTTTTACAGTCTACTCTTTGCCTCACGACCTGCCTCCGGTTGTTAGACAGACTTTCCTTTGCAACCCATCTTTTGTGTTTCTAACTGTGAGAGCACATCATCAGCATGAAATCTCCCACTGTGAAGTGCTTATTTGAGCAGCACTACTGGAAAAAGTCCAGACTGAATTGTCTGCACATTGTACTGAACATCTTATATCTGAAAATGACTTAAGCTTCCGTACTGGCCCTTCAGGCAAACAGTTTAAAATACAGCCCATGAGATGCTGTTGGAAGCTGTGAAATTTTAGATTTAATGTTAAATCACAAGTAAAAGCAATATGAGTATAATCAGTGTTTTTATGATCAATGGTATGTCACCAAATGATATCAGACACACAAAAGATGCATTCATAAAGAAAGATTTGATCCTTTTTTATGCTGAAGGCAAGCAAAACTCTCCCCTTTTTATTGTTTTTTTTACCTAATGTAAATCTTCCCTGAACTCACACTCACCTTTTTAATTTCTAAATTATTATTGGTGATGATGATCAGTGGATTTAATTTTTGCCTTCACACTTGCAGCATAACCATCCGCATAACCAGCCGTCGCTGGGGGATACAAAAAGGAACACCCATGAATAATTTACACACAGCAGGAATATGGAAAGGGGTAAACAGACACAAGAAACAAAATGCAAACAATTGCAGCAGCTTGCATGAATTAATTACTTGGCAGTGCACTGTGTCCAGCTTATTAGAGCCTCTCTGTCCTTGGTGACTGACTCTGGGTTAGCAGGCTACAAGGGATTTTGTAGCTGGATAAATGAATAAAAAGACTATGGTCTTGTTGAAATGGAAGAAGATTTGCATTGTCAATTATACATTTGTTTATTTGATTTTATTTAGAACTTGAAGCGATAGTCATATTTTTGGAAATGGAGTTTGTGGAAAGGTTATGAGCAATAAGTCTTTAAACAGCTTCAGTTTGGAGAAATGGTGTTTAAGTTGGACCAGATTGACAATTTAATGGCTACTTTGAGTGGAGCCAAGGCCAAAGTGAATTGCTGCTGTCTCAAAACTCCTCCAATCTAAAAAAAAAATACAATAGTTTGTGCAGATTCTGTTATGTAAGCCCTTACATCGCCACTAATTTAGCATTACACAGTTATTCTTCTATAAATGTAATGATGTTTCCATAAGTGCCCCATGCTCTACCAAAAGTACAACTAGTTGTCACTATTTGTGCCTGCAAATAATTCAATGTAAAAAACAATGTAATGAAGAGTTGATAATGATGTAAAAAGGTTATTAAATAGTATTTGCATTATTCTCTATGAAACAGTTGACATGGTCATTGTTTTGAAATGGCATTAAACCACATTGATTTATTTGCATCAGTGTTTAATTTAAGTTCTTGAGAATATGTGGCAAGAGGTGGTACAGTCTTCTGACTTGGTATAATTCGAGCTGACCTGTCACACGAGGCTAGCTAACAGCACGGAGCGCTGAAGAATAAATCAGAGCAGAGAGTGTTCACCAGTAACAAGATGATGATGTCCTCAAGTGTCTGTCAGAGGTGAGGGCACAGTAAGAGCAGACAGGACACAACAGAGTGGCCTCATTTGAGGTTGTCACCAAGACCCAAGTGTGACAACACCAACCCAAGACGAATTGAGGCCCAGCTGGCTTTTATAAGTTGCCTGATCATAAATAGCCAGGACCGCAGTGCAGTGTGGAAGTGGTTTGTCATCAGGCCTGGCCCCAGCTTGGGCACTGGCTCCCTGACGAGAAAGAAATTTATCACTGTACAGTGATAAGACAAGGCTATTATTGTTTCTGTCCTCCTCTCCCCATCTCCCTCTCCTCCCCCTTCTTCTTGTATGTGACACATCACCTCTTCCTTTTCTCTTGAGTTTTCCTCTCTGTCTTCTTCCTCCTTGCTCTGACCTGTTTCACCTCCCCCTGTCTTCTTTCATCTTTTACTCTCATGTCACAACCCTTCTGCCACTGTAACACCTTCATGTTCCCAGACACCTGTTCAGCCTGTTATATCTGCTCTCCTTCCTTCACCACCCTTCCTCCTCTGTCTCAGCAAAAAGGTGATATGATCAGGAAAGTAATGACTCCTTCAAATGATGATAATAAGAGACTCGGCGGAGGATAATGACCCCACTGGGCTTCTACACAGAAACCATATTCAGATATTAATTGCTGCCAACAGATCAGATGGTTGTAGAGAATGATTGGGAGGAAATAAAGAAAAGATAAAAGGTGCAGAGGAATGATTTGTAATATAAAAAAGATGTGAAGAGGCAAGGGAAAAGGAGCGAAAAGAGAAAGTGAGGATAAACAAAGTAAGGTTATTTAGAGTTTACTCTAAGGTGTTAGAGGATTCTGAAATGCAGTAAATTATCAGTTTTCCTTCTTCCTATTCCCTTTCTAACATCTTTAAATCTCCCTCTTTGCTGCTTCCCTTTTGAAAACTATTTCTGGCACACAGCTCAGTGCCACAAGAGATGAAGCTTTGGCCTTGAGTGTCAAGTTTATCTTTTCTACGTTTCTTTTTTGGATGCAGACTTGGTGCAGACACCTCAGGCTCCTCGCTCAGTGTCTCGCAGTATAGCAGCTCAGCTGTCAGGAGCTCAAAAGATGGATGAAGGATCACAGAAGGGTCTCCCACAAAGCTCTCACCTCATTTAGATGCACCATTTGGCTCTGACTCCCGCTAACAATGTGACACGGTGTTAGCCAACATTAACATCCTTGTTGCCACAATTTCTTTGTTTATGAATGCAGGATAATGGTTGAGGGGGCGCTGAGGATACATGCGACCTCTATGTGCTCCATTTAATTTGCTTTACTGGTAACAATTCGGCTATCGCAGTTGTGAGTCTGCGCAGTGACTATCCTCCTCATCTTTACTGTGATTGAAATTGCTGCGTCAGGTGTCATCTGCAACTGTAGAGTCCGATGTGTCTGTGCACATCCCTATTATGTGCAGTATTTACTTGTGTCATTAACAGAAGATTGAATATTTCAAACATATTTATGCTTCATATGAGAAAAATGCACTTAGTCATACAGACACATTAGGGCATCTTGAGTTTATTGTATGTGTTATCACCAAAAACTGATATTTTGTTCCACAAAACACAATGAAATTATTTTCATTTTTCCAGTCCTGTCACTATGGCAACTCTGCAAAGGGCCAAAGCAAACCTTGTCGGCCTGAAGACAAGGCAGTGGAGTTCACAAAGCCACTAAGTAGCAGGAGGAGATGGGGAAAAGGTAGAACATCATTTAGAGATGAACAGGGAGAGTTATCTGTCAGGTTGTGGAGGGATAACGCATAGAAGACTGATAGAATTACATGTTTCCCATTTCACTTTTTGTTCTGTAATGACTTCTCAATCCATCTCACATTTAGTGAATTATAAAAAAAGAAAGATTGATCAATAATGGAGAATATCAAACGTAGATTTTTTGGCATTATTTATTCATAAGAAAGCAGCGTTTAGCTGACCAAAGTCAATAGGAAATGTAGCAACCCCTGAAACCACAAGAGCAGATAATTTTAGTTGTTTCTATTAGTCTCAAATATGAATCTTATTGAAATTTCATTGGATTCACAACCATTTTTCTTTAATTTGTTGATTTGTTGAGGTCATTCTTCATATTTATACCATATGCTAAATATGTGTAAATGATAGGCTTCAGATCACCTTTCAGAGTTGTATACATGATGTGAAAATGAGCAACATCTTACACCCTCATTTTTATTGTGAATGCAACAAACCACAATGATCCTGTTGCAAATATCCGAACTCTCTGAAATGTGAATGCTAAATTAATTAAATTCAGAATTGTTTTTCACAACAACACCCTCTAAGTATTACTGTTTGTATGCATGTGTATGGATTGTTTGTGCCCTGTGAGGGTTGTGTGTTTTAGCCTGACTCTACAACAAGGTCATCCCATTTTCTTTCAGCCTGTCAATTATTCTCTGAGCATGTGCTGGCAATGGAGTTCTGACTTTTTTTTTATTCCATTCAGGCGTATTGTTTTGTGCTATCTAAATGATCCTAAATTGCTTTAGCTACCTATTAATGCAGTGTAGAACAGTGCAGGAGCTTAGAGAGGAGATAGTGGGACCTTGGTTTCTTTGCCCCTGACCCATATTACAGCACATAATGCATCTTCATGCAATCTTGCTTTTCTCTGTCCTATACATCCAAAGGTCTTTAAGCGCACTTCCTTTTTCTTCTTCGTCTTTTTTATCTTTTCTGCCATCAAGTATTTTTCAATCTCACTTTCACTGTTTCTTGGTCTTCTCAATCACAGCTTCTTTGTCTTCATTCATCTCATTTCCACTCATCTCCTTGTTGTGCCTCTAGTCTTAATGCACTTTCGCTTTTCTCAGAAGGCTGTGCTGTTGGAGCTAAACTAAAGGCCAGGGAGTGCAGCACTCAAAGCCAAGCCTATTCATCAGTGTCACAGCAGCCCTCCACTCTGCTTCGTTACTGACTGGCTAATGGCACAGATATGCACAGTTTATTTGCTATAATTAGCTAGCTCCATTTGGCCAGCACAGGCCCAGTGAACCCTGGTACACTTAGGCTGCCCCCTGCTATGCCACCCTGCGTCCATGCCTGGCTGTTCAGTGTAAAAGAGTCATTAAGAATCTGTATATCCTCCATTGCCTTGTGTCAACCATGTCTTGCTGAGTAGGAAGCCTTGTAAAACTTTATAAGCTCTTCAGATGTTAAAAGCAGTGGCATACAGTGTATTGAAAATGTAATTCAGATAGAGTGGTTGGTATGAAGTGGAAGTTAATCAATAGTTTATTGGCAGGACATGCGGGTAGTTTGTCTTCAGTTCATCTTACAGTGTGCCAGTATCCCTATTGACTTTGAATTCTTCTGCTTCCAGTTCCACTCTTGTATTGTTTGCATCCATCCCTCCCTCATTTAACCTCTTTCTCTTTCTCCCACTCTTGCATGAATAAAAGCTGCTGCCTCTTTTTTTTGTCTTCCTATGCAATTTTAATCTTCTTCTACTAAGGATTGTTGGGAGGCAAGAGGTGTTTTTAGCATTCCCACACAATAGTCCTGCAAGCTCAAAGGAAATGCAGCCTATGTCACTAAGACGGAGTCACGCAGCATTCACTGAGCAGATAAGATCAGGTTATAGGCTTCATTCCAATCCTTCCTTCCTCATGTCTGTGTTTGATTTGTGCTCATTTTTCCTTATTTTATGTGCAAAACCATTACTTCTACAATCCTTGGGCTCATTAGTGGGTAATCCTGCTCAGAAAAGCAAACAGACTGTGATTCATAACAGGAAATTATAGAACGTTACTGTAAAAAGAGCCAAGGGGATTATAGACGAGTAGACCCCACAAGGGAATAGGTATGACATATAAGTACTGTACATACTTTGAGTGAAGTATGTTGTTTTTGCAGATGCAGATGTTGCATCAGCATGTGAGAAATAGCTGATCTCTAGACATTTTAGCACAATAAAGAAAAGCAAAACATGCTGTCGGCTGTAGTTAAGCACAAAAACCACCTTGACAACGAGCAAGGTCAGGAGCAGATGGCTAAAGTTGTTCAAGCTAACAGGCAGGGAGGGACGTCTCCTTGCAGCTCAGAACAACAGTGATTTGCACAAGGGCATTCACTTCATTAAACCAAAAACATCAGAAGACTATACAGGTTTATTAACAAGTTCTAGGAGTCATTTGTCTTTTAAAGCTTGGTTTTGTAGATAAACTTGAAAGTACACCTTGTAAAATGTTTTCTGCATGTTTAAAGTTCCAAAGTTCTCGAACTGAAAGAAAAAGGTACAGTGGTAAGAATGTGAGAAAATCTTTTCTGCACATATTTGTCCTCTTGATACTCAGTGTTGTGCTTGATGTAAATGCTAGCAGCTACAGAAGGAATGTCACTGACCAGTAGGTATTATTTTGCCTACGTCAAGCAAAATAATACCACAACAGATCTTTTTATAATCCAAAAAAAGTCAAACTAGAGGAAGGTGACCTTTGCGTGTTCTGCTTTGTTCATGTCTCAAATTGAATAAAACACATTTGCTGCATTGAAGTTAAAAAAGAAATCTACTGGTTCACAAAAATGCTACTGAATTAGACTCCACCAAAATACAAATGTAAGAGAAGTTTCCTGCACTTTTAAAGTTCCAGTGTACAGTTTTTTTTTATTTCACTTCAACAGCAAACAATATTTTTTGTGATTTTCTGTAATTCATTTTTAAATATGGTTTATGTCATGAAATATTCAAGCTGTGTGCACAAATAAATAAATGTGTGTGATTGGCCTGTTTTATTTATTTATTGCCCACTGCCAAAAGGCAAAGGCAGACGATAATATTTTTGCTCATGTCTGTGTGTGCATATGTTGACATGCCCGTCTGTTGCCCAAACATCTCATGAACCACTAGATGAATTTTAATGAAACTTGCAGAAAGTAATTATTGGATGTACATTTATAATTGAATAACTTTTGGAGACAGCCCAAATCGAGATGGTTGCCACAGCCAGCTGACCTTAAAAACATAAATAACGGCCACATCTCAGTCAGTTTTACACATATTGATCTAAAATTTGTTATAGTAGTAGCTGAGACTAATTCTCAACACAGTTTAAGCACTAATAGATTTTTCAAAATCTTTGTTTAAACCTTTGCCAATAATTATTTAGAGTTCACTCTGTCTGTTAGTAAAATATCTCATGAACCACTGGATGAATTTTCATGAACCTTTCAGGAAATATTCACTGAATATACTTTTACAACCAATAGATGCTTACATTCAATTAAATCTAAGTTGGCCACCACAGCTAATTGCCATTAGCCAAAACAAAAATGGCTATGAAGCAATCAGTGAGCTAAAGTTTGTTGTGGTAGTAGCTGAGACTTATTCACAACACATTTGCTGAGACATCTTGCAATATTGCACGTGATTGTGCATAAACCTTATTTTCAAGGTTTGACCAAAATAGCTACAACTTTGTCATTTTTCAACATAGAATGATAATGATAATGTCTAAGGCCCAGTTTACACATGAAAAATCTCCTGGAAACATTATAGATTTTCCGAGGCTGACTGTAAAAACATTACAGGTTCACACAATAATACTATGATTGCAATCGTTGGTTAGTCAAAACTGCAAAAGACATTGAATTTGCTGTAGTTTCCATGCCAGGTCAACACTGGCATGTGTGCAGACACTTCAGTCTAAAACATGAGGACAATTACATCCAAATTCCTGAATAAACACGTTTGTTTGGGTTGCTGCTACAGATTTATAAATCTAAAAATAATCTGTGTCAAAGAATGACCACTTGTTGTTGTTTACACCAATGACCAAAACGCAACAAAATTGTTCAGATTTCACTTAAAAACAACATTGTGTAAATAGCCTAAAACTCTGGCATGAAATGCAGTGGGCATTTCTTTAAGAAATGCTAGGCTTTTAATTATTTTAACACATTGGTGTTAGTCTTGTCTTTTGAGAACTACGCGTGTTGAAACTAAGTCAGTTTTACTCAACCTTATGTATCTCCTTCATAAAACTCTTTTTTTTTTCTGTTACATTTTGCAGCTTCCATTTATTTATCTTCTGCTGCTCCCGCTTCTCTGATTCTGTGATTAGCATTCTGCTGTATCACCATCCTGTTTATCACTCAATATACAGTGATGCGCTGCCCTGCAGTAAATTCAGTGTAGTTGTCATTCTTGTTCCAAACAAGATGCAGGGATCCTCACACTCACAAGTATGTGCCCATCCTATGTGCATTTGCACGCAAATACATTGCTGGAGACACACACACACATAAAACCCTGCACATCCACAGCTCTGATGAAAGCTCTGACAGCTGCAGTTGGCTTACTGCTTTAGAGTTTAAAATATCATTAGTTTTAAAGGCAGCCAGGCAAGGTGAACTTATTACTCACTTCTTAAAAAGAGCTGAAACTGGGAGAAAGTTTCTCCTAAATATTTTCTCTGCCAACAGACTTCACCCACTTTTTTGTAGAAGACTCCTGTGAGTAGTGGCTTTAATAAACTCTACTGATGTAATCTTCAAAATGCTTCAAAACCCCAGTCTATCTGTGTCCTCTGGAGATTGGAGCAGTTTCTTTATCTGCACAGTAAACACTGCTGCTGTTTTAGAACTGGGGGACATGAACTGATTAGGCAGAACATAAGAGAGGTGACTTCTTTAATGATTAGTATTCCGCTTGGTTTCGTGCTGGTGGCAGGGCTCGTAGTCAATTGGCTTCTATTAACCTGCCAGTCGGCTCTTCATTACTTCATTAAGGGAAGCACGGAGGCTTGAGGAAGTCCTGTCACAGTGCAGGCACTGACTCCTAACTTACTGCAAGGTGCTCCATGGTAGACGACCTTCTGGGCAGCCACTTCTTTGGAACTTGATGTTGGTGAACAAGGAATAAAGCAATTCATGCCAGTTACAAAGCAGAATAGGAAGCTCAACGAGTAATGGAAGTGAAAACCGAATTCTGAAAAGCTACACATTCATGAAAATGACCCAACAGTTGATTTCTGCTTTCAAGTGAGTTTCACCCACAGCTACACGCATTATTAAATTAAAGGCCTAGCATTCCTTGAAGGAATGTGTTCTTTCAAGCCGTGTGTCGCTGTTTTGGTCAAAAGCTGAAACTAGCATTATGTGCAGTCTCATGCAATATCAAAAGATGCGAAGCTCAGAGTATGTGTTGTGAATGATTTTCAGCTTCTACCACACAGACCTTTAGCATACAATCTGTAAAACTGAGTGAAATATAGCCATTTTTGTATTTTTAGGGTCAGCTGGCTGTGGCAGCCACCTTGAATCAGGTTGACTCCAAAAGGCAATTTGTTGTTGATGTCCATCAAAAGAATACTTTCTGCAAGTTTCGTTCAAAATTTGTTTAGGGGTTAGTGGTTCATGAGGTTCTTGGTAACACACACACACACACACACACAGAGATGACAGATTACACACAGTGTGGAAAAAAATGAATATTCTAGTTGGAGTTGCAGTGCATGTTGCTTGATGTCAGTAAATATACACAAAAGCAGACACAAACTGCAGCTATGAACTTATTTAAGTCTTCTTTTTCGGCGCAAAAAGAACTTATTATGCAAATGTTTTATTTATCAGTTTTAAGATTTGTCTGAATACAGAAAGTTTGCCAAATGGTTGCTAATTATTTAAATGCATATGGTGTAAATAGAAGCATAACTAAATGTGATAAGGCTATTTTTCTACAGTTTTGCATACGATGCAGACAAGAATAAGATGTGAAACAGGCATATTTTATTCCTGAGTAGGGTTGGAATGAGGTTTTTGTGTTCAGTGAGTACTTCCATCTTTAAGGTGATAAGGCACACAGATGATGCTGAGCCTAAAGGAGTCTCACCTTGCTCCCTGGTGCGTTGTTTTCTTTTTACCCGTGAGATGGGCTGCCAGTGACAATGCTGCATGAGTCACTCATAAAGTGACTCATACACTGTTAACCCTAAACAGGAACAGAAATAAACCAAAATATAAAGCAATTGTCCGTCTGTCTGTCTGTCCATCCATCTATTTATTCATCCATCCATCCATCCATCTGTCAGTTCATCCATCAATCCTGTTTGTACCAGAACCTGAATTAAAGAAACTAAGGTTTTCCCAGGTCAGCTGTGGAATAAAAAATGTTCCCACTGAGCCTTGGGTCTGCACAGTCCTCCTCCTATGAAACATTTTATCTGGCTCCTGATGCAGAGGGACAGTGACAACACTCTGACCCTTTCTTCAGTAGGCTGCACCCTTTATCTTATGATGAGCCCAACCATTCCTCAGAGGGACTTTTTCTTTTCTTTGAATAAGGGAGTTATTTTTTTATTTGATTCAATTTATTTTTTACCAAGAACAAAAAGCATAGAGGATTATACATTACACACAATACTTTAAATTAAGGGCTCCTTTTAATTTAGCTTTTTTTTTTTCCACCACAGCAGGTCAGAACAGTCTCCACTCACTGCAGACACTCCACCTGTCAATCTCCCACTCTGTTCTGCATTGTGATCAAGACCCAAATAATTACATTCCTCCACCTGAGGCAATTCACTCCCAACCCGGAGATAGAATTCCACCCTTTTCTGACCGGAACCATGGGCTTGCATTTGAAGATACTAATTCTAATGAATGATAATTGCTTTACTTTTGGCTGAAAACTTCCTCAGTGCCTGCTGGGGATCTCTGCACAATAAAGCAAAAAAATGAAAAATGTTCAAGAAGGTAATAAACAGAAACTGTGCAGTACTGCAAAATAAGTTTTTACTTTCTATAATTTTTATCCAAACCGGTTTTAGTGTGAATTTAAAACTTGAAAGCTGATGTGCTCTGGGTCAAAACCTCGTAAGTCAGAACTTAAATGAGATAAAGTTTAACGGTTGGCTTTTTGTGAAGCGGTGATATACATCAGATGATTTACTTACTATGTTAGGTTCAGCTCCAGGTGGATGGCTTTCGCAGCACACATGTAGCTGGTTGCCTTGTTTGAAATGTAAAATGCTGCACCTGCTTAAATCTTCTTCTATTCCTATCAGCTTATATCCGTTTTTGTCTTTCTTACACAGAAGACAAGATTTGAAAAGGGGTTTAAGATGGTAATTCATTGTGAATATAAAAATATTTCATCAGTATTTCTTTTATTTCACAAAAGGAGATTATTTTTAGATCAAAGCACATTTCATTACAGTTGTCTGGACTCATTATAATTGCAAACGGAATGATAGGAGACGGGCAAAGTGATATCTAAGAAAATGAGTTTAACAAATCATCAGTGCTGATTAAATTTTCTGGAGACTTTTACAAGGTGCAAAACAGGTTGTTTAGGGACAAAAAGTTCACTTTTGCACCTTTTTTTCTGGATTTAGTTTGTCCTCATTCATTTTCTTTTCCAAAATATGAGCGAGGAAGAAACATTCACAGGCACTGTGCTCATTCTTCAGTCTCCATCTTTCTCTCACCAGCTCAGCCCCTCCACCCATCAGCCACACTTCAATTCACCCCCCTCAGACTAGCTGTTAAGGGGACATATTGGAAAGCTATTAGCTCTCATTATGCTTTACAGCCACCAGTTTTCCCTCTTTTGTCTTTTAATCACGTTCTGCCCCTTTTGCGTGTGTGAGATCATGCACATCTGTGCGTGTTTGTGGATACCTGCATGTAAATGGATGCGCGACTGTGTGTAAACTCCAGCCACCATAGTCCAGCAGACAGTAATGAACCGATTTTACTGTAATGCATTCAGCTGCAGGAGACCACAAAGTCACCCCCACCCGTCGTACACTCAGTCACAATCACTTTTTATGAGCGAGTCAATAGCACAGGCGCCATCTTTTATGGAAGCCATCCATGCTGCGCCAGTGTTGTGCAGTCATAGACCATGTCAGCCAAATGGGATCGGATAACGTGCAATACAAATAAAAAGAGGTTTGAGTGAATTGGATATGGATTTTCCCTTTTTTTTTTCTTTAAAATGAGGATGAAATCTTTACAGTAACTCTTATGAGTATCCATTTGGTTCTTGTAACTCCAAATAACTAGGATCTCGTAAAGTGCTGAATGTCTCGTGACTGCTCTGTAGTGAATTGTGCTCCAGTTTGATCATCCCTGACAGTGCATGCTTGTTTGAGTGTTTATGTGTGTATTTTGCTGGCACCACAAACTGATAGCTTTTTAAAAAAAATTTATTTATGCTCCGTGATAGACTCACACAAACACCCACACTTTCATGTGCCACACTTGTAGCAAGTGGCTTAAAGTTTTGCTTGTTCACTCCCGGCCAATTCAACTGTCATCACTGGGCAGTGAAACTCCCATAATCCATCTGTGACATGACAGCACTCCAGCTTTTGCAGCAAGAAAACCTATTCTTTCTGTCCTTCCATTTGTCGATAACATCCTTTTTTATTTTATTCTCTCTCCCCTTTCCTCACATCTTCCCTCTTGGCTGTTTTTCTTCTTTTTTTTTTAATATTCTTCCATCTTGTCTCCTTTCACTTTTCCAATTACGTTTTTTTTCCTCTAAATCTCATTAGAAAACTTATTTGATGACAGCAGCAGAAAAATTAGTAAAATTACAAAATTATTGTTGACCTCCACTATAATGATAGAAATGGAGATATTTGTAATTATAATCATGCTAGTGGTGATGAAAGTAATTGAGATTAGAATGACAACGATGCCATTAATGATGGTGATTAAAATGGAGGTGGGGAGGATGACTGTGGGGCTGATGAAGGCAATGACAAGTGTGATAATAGTGGTGCTCGTTGGCTATCTGAGCAGGGTCCATATTTTCTTTTTCTTTTTGGTCCAGATGGGGAGAGACAGACGGACGGGACGGACGCCAGTCGAAAGAGGGACGCTCGCTCTTCTGCCGGACACCACAGGAGTGAAGACACCAGCGACAGTAGAGAGGACGAGGCAGCAGTGAGTTTAATCTTTTCTGTCTCACAAAATAGGACTGTCAGTCTCGGCTTAAAAACACATTCACCACTCGGCCCACATCCTCCTGACGAAGCAGCAACAAGGTTTGTTGTACATATGAGTGGAGGACCAATCAGGGCAAAAATGATTACAGATTACAGTTCTATTTATCATCAGACATTTCTGAAATCCTCTCATAATCCGTTCAGTGCTCTGTCCACTCCTATCCTGTCATAATTCAAAATATTTTATCATCAGTCCAAATAAAAGTAAAAGTATTTTCATATAATGCAGAAGAGGAAATAAATTTTATTGTAACAGTAGGACCTTTGGCTTTGTAAGTAACAGATTTTATTGCTTAAAAATGTTCTTTTAATGATGCAAATTTGACAGTTTAGGTTTTCAACACAAACTTGCACTGTGAATATGTTCCACAATTTAACATTTTCTTTAACGTTTATCATTGCCTGCGGCTGCAGGTGAAAGTGTAATAATATTTTTGCTTGTGTCTCTGTGTGTGTGTTTGTTTATCTGTGAAGTTGGCTAAATATATTATGAACCACTTGGTGGATTTTAATGAAACTCTTACATAGTTATCCCTGAATGCACATCTACAACTTCACTTCTGGAGTAAATCTAATTTAACATGGCTGCCACAGCCAAGCAACCTTAACAAACACAAAATGGCCATACCTTAGTCAGTTTTACAGATACTGAGCTGAAATATGGTGTGTGTGTAGCTGAGAGTTATCCACAACTTCAACTCTGAGTGCTAATAGATTGTACAAAATTTGTTTTTAAAAATTTCCTATCAGCTGTTGGAGTCAGCTGTGTCTGTCTGTTTGTCAACACATCTCATGAACCGCTAGATACATCTTAATGAAACTTCCAGAACGTAACCATTGGGTTTACATCTACAACTAAATGACTTTTGAAGTCAACCCAGTTCAAGATGGCCACCATAGCCAAATGGCCTTAAAAAGCACACAAATAGGTGTAACTCAACCAGTTTTACAGGGATTTAACTAAAATTTGGTCTGGTAGTAGCTGCGCATCATTCTGTACACATTGCATAGTATCTTTGCTTAAAACTTTGGCATTAACCATTAGAGTCAGCCTTGTATGACTGTTAGCAAAATATCTCATGAAACACAGGACAGATTTTTGTGAAGCTGAGTTTTCCTGGCTCCTCAGTGACACTAACACCAACTACGATTGACACTGACAAGCCTATATTTCTACCAGACAGACATTGTAAATGTCATTCCAAACCCCCTTTCCCCACAGTTTTCATGATTACTCCTTCAAAAAATTACAGCTTAATTTGAGATTCTGTTTAATTGAATTTCAAAGAAGAATATTTTGCCTATAAAGAGCATCTCCCTTATTCAAGAAGAAATGATTTTCTGATTTTATTTTTTTTTTCTGAATATTTTTTTTCTAGTCTCTGCAGATCAACACATTTTGATATGTAGGTAAGATTAAAATACATTCAAAAAACACTGTTCTTCTAATATACAATGTGGAACAATTACATGAATAATAAAGTTATATTTTATTCCATACTGACATCTTATATAAATACTTGTAGCACATAACAGTTTTTTTTTTTTTTCCAGTTTTAGAAAAGCAAAAAGACTATATACTCTCAAGAGTCACCTTTCATCATCTGGCCTTCAGGCAGGCAATCCATTATTGATGTCTTCTTCCCAAACCTCAGTTGATCAGATCACCTGCCACTCGTTTTGACAGGAACTCTATCTCAAAGTTGCATCTTGCCCGAGGCTCAGGTATCTTCAAAACTCGTTGAGTTGCTAAAGATTTAGGCCATGAAGGCAGACAATCTGCAGTAAATACATGTTCACTACTTATTTGGATCTAAAAATCAGACAACACTTAAAGAGCATTGAATGCAATCAGATACTTGCATTGTATCTGTAATTGTAATTGTAATATTAAAAACAGCACACAAGTGGTGTGTACTAAATTACATTAAAAATGTAGTATTTTTAGCTGTTCCTCTGGGTTCAACATGACGTATTTCTATGTTGACAGTATTTTAGTGATGCTGAACAAGCTGCTTTAACATGGTTGACTGGTTGCTGTTAGTTTGCTCAGAGCTGTGTGCATTAATTTAACCGTGAGACAAAAATATTCAAATAGGAGCGCTAATCAAATACAATACTTAAAACTGGAGCGCACTCTGCTGAATTAATGAAGCTGTAATCAAATGTCTCCTACAAGAAATTGGAACTGTGATGATCTTTTAACAAAATTTGTCCAGCAGATTTGTTGTAATTTAAAAAGTGAGTTTAGAAATGGCAATTAAATTTTATAATTGCGTGTTAATGGATTCAGCAAATTTATTTTCTATTCATGAGATTTAAATACATAGATCAGATCTGATTCTGTTACCGGAAAAACAAATAATTCAACATGATCATCACTGGCTGCCGAAGGCAGACTGAAAACATTTTTGCCCGTGTCTGTTTGTTTGTTTGTACCTTCAGCTAAATATCTCATAAATAAGAATGGATTTTAATGAAGGTTTCATAATGTAGTACTTGGCATCTACAACTGATCAACTTTTAGACTCAACCCAATTCAAAATGACTGCCACAGCCAACTGACCTTAGAAAACAGAAAAATAGCTATAACTCAGTCAGATTTTTCAAATATTGAGTTTAATTTTGGTGTAGAAGTAGCTGACAGTCATAAACAACAATTAAAATATTTTAAGGTTTGACTAAAATGAACTTCCTGCCCCTCTCTGACTCTGACAGATGTAACATTATAGTAAAACCCTCTAAAGTGTGACCTCACCTACATATACCACACACAACATACAAGTAGTTTGCAGGAGTTTAAGTGAAACCCCAGGTTGTTACATTATCGCTCTGCAGCTGTCGACCTGCTGAGGGGACCAACTGGGAGAAGAAAATGGTCTATCTTTTTTTCATAAAATGCAGTCGTCTTCAAAATTGATTTAAGGGAAAAGCTTGAGGAAATGTGCTTGAAGAGATAAGAGTCATAAGGGAAAGCTGGCGGAGATTTTTTTCTTTTTCTTTTTCTTTTTGAATAGCCAGACTCCAAACTGCAAACCTGCTTGATGGTGTTAAAGCATTTCTGTAAAACTCAAATGAAATCTGCTCTCAGAATAAATCAGACTCGTGCCTCGAGGCTCAGATATTCTGCTGCACTGTAAGCACTTTGCTGAAGTCACTAAAATGTGTCAGAAAGTTTATAGCGCGCTCTTTATTGAGTTTTATTTGCACTGCTTTGTCGCACGTTTCCTAAACGCCATGTGATAGATTTGGTTAGCTTTAAATGATGATTACTTAAATGAACTGAGCTCATATAGTGCCACGGTAAACATTCACTAAATCATCGCAGTTGCTATAAAAACAATCCACTGCAGGAAGTACTTATTTGGATTTACAACCTGCAGAGTATATGGTTGGTCTCCGTTTATGGTTATCGTTTATTTGCAGAGAGCGCTGCGTTCTTTTGTTTTAGGGGTGCATGTGTGTGTGTGCATGTTAACAGAGCATACCTTTCAGACTTTCCTGCTCAGCTTTAAAACTGTCTCTGTTCATCTACAATTTACATATCCATACAGAAGCGATCTGTGTTCCATCAATTCTTGACCGGTTACTGTAATTTTTGTGCATGTGTTCCATAGATTTATTCTCTTCAGACTTTGTTTCTGAGCCAACACTGACATGCCAAGTGAGATCTTGCGAGATGTGTAGCACTCAGAGTATGTGTTGAGAACGACTCCCAGCTACTATCACACCAAATTTTTGCTAAGTATCTGTAAATCTGGCTGAGTTATAGCCGTTTTTGTGTTTGTTTAGATAGATTGGCTGTGGCGGCTATCTTGAATTGGGTTGACGCCAGAAGTTAATGAGTTGTAGATGCCAACCCAATGATTACATTCTGAGAATTTCTTTAAAATCCATCTACTGATTCATGAAGTATTTTGAGCTATATCAGCAAGTCTTATGTTGTATTATAGGTTTCTGAGATGAAGATTCTTCACTTTTGTTTACTTTTTTAAGCACTGCAAGGCTTTTGAGCCTTCTAAAGCTCTCATTTCTAAAGTCTTAGACGATAAAAGTAAATTAGCTCCAAAGAAAACAAACAAAAATTCTGACCAGAAGGTCCTCAGTGAAGATAGTAATTGTGAGAAAAATGGAAAGACATTATTTCAATTACACAGAATTGACCAGTCTAAAAGTGGAAACATCTGCTTGCTTGAAAAAAAAAGATATTGGTACACCCATCTCTGTTTAAAGGATTTCATGGAACAACAACAATAAAACCTCCAACGTCTCTGTGAGTAAAAAGCTAAAAGGGCTGTTAGTTTGTGATAAAGGCACAGCACACGTGTCCTCCACCTCCTTTTGTTTGTTGTGAGATGGAACAAAAAAGGTTGTGGCAGCAGCAAAGAAACACAGTGAGTGTTTAAAGGGACATAAATAAAGATGGGAGTGGGAAAAGTGGAGGACAGACAAAAGAGAAAACATGAGTTGACAGAAGGAAACAAGACAAAATCAGAGGTAAAGACAGGTGAGAAGATGAGGGGGGCAATCCTTTTTTTTTATAAAGGAGATAATTGTTCTCCTTTCTGCAGCTGTGAAAGGGTAGCAAATGTTTGGCTCTGCACCTTTCCTTCTTTTACTGCAAATTGCTAAAATTACAGCTTAAACAGTTTACAGCGTGTGTCTCAGTTGGCAATTATAGAAACTGGTTCATGGTGTTTTTTTTGTTGTTTGTGTATAAAAAATAAAAAATCAGAAGATTCTTCTGGCCATATGTATTCTCTCTAAGATAAAATCTGCCATAGATATAAAGTTGTCACAAAGTGTGTTTGTGTGTTGTTTATGTGTGTGTCCCACCTTCATCTCACCCTCCAGGTGGTTTGTTTTTTTTCAGACAGGCTGACAGCTTGGCATTTAAGTTATTTAATGCAGAGTGTGTTTTTGTCCTTATGCCATTTGGTTCATACATATTCATAGGTATATGTGAGTGTATATGTTTGTGTGTGTGTGTGTGTGTGTGTGTCAGTTGGTAATAAGAATGAGATAAGGCATATTCTTTGCTCTGCTTTCTGCTATTCCTGTCAGCTGCAGATTGCTTTCAGAGGCCTAACCCTTCATCTCCTGATGTCAGGAACCTGTGATAAAAGAAAACGAGGAAAGTTGAATATATACACACACACACACACACACACACATATATATATATATATATATATATATATATATATATATATATATATATATATATATATATATATATATATATATATATATGGTTGTGTGTGTATATATATATTACCAGGACCAAAAGAAAAAAAACAGCTTCAAAATTACAATAAAGTTGAATTGTATACGTTTTGCATGCAATTCAGCAAACATGGGCAGTATGTAGGATTTGCAGTAAGTTTTTGTGAATGCCTCTCAGCTACAAGCAAAACCATGTTTAGCTCAGGAATTGTAAAACTGCCTGCATTATTAATTTGCTGTAGTGGCCATCTTTACCTGGATTGACTGGTTTATCAGTTTATCAGAAATACACACATAAACATGGGCAAAAACATTATCACCCTTTTGCTTTTAACGATGGGTGTATTCAAAACCCATTGTTTAGAGAAAACAAAATAACACTTATAAACACTCAAATTTATATAGGAATATCAAGTTTTTTATTTAAAATATTTAATTTACTAGAGCACAAATACTGTTACATAAATACATTTGGACTCTTTGTCTGAGTCTTGCTAATTTTCTTTTCTAAAGGAATATTTTAAAGTTTAAAGCATTTCTAAACACTTGTCTTCATCCAAAATGAAGCTTGCTGCATCATTTTATGAATTTCTCACTGTTCCATATGAATTAGATGACAGACACATCTTTAGCAGCTACTGACATGCATGATGATACCCCAACTATATGAATATTTAATCTGGTATGAAAGCTCACAAAGTCAGGTGGGAATTTACCTATCAGCTGCTTTCCTGGGAGAAAGGAAACAGTGGCATTCCAGCAAAAGAACCTATCCCGTATGTAAAACATGGCGTTAGATGTATCATTCTTTGGATTGATTTTTATAACCCTAGATATGACAAAACACTTTATACTCTTTGCCTTAAGGGTCATATATTACACACATCACACACTCACACATGTTTGACCATCAACTCTTGGTGCTCTTTACCAGACTTTAGACAGCGGGCAGTAAAAGCTCAGTTATCCAAAGCAGAAGCCTGCAAATGAGGTCACTGAGATGAGAGGCGGGAAGTGGAGGATGAGAGTGTGAAGATATTTCACCAGAGTCTTGAGAGAAATAGCTGCACCATTGTCTTTCACCTGACAGAGATTTTAATCATCCTGGCAATTTTACAACAGCCCATAAACTGCAGCATCCAGGCCTCATTGTTAACCTCCAATTGCTTTCGGGGCTGTAAATACTGCTGCCTCGCACGGCTCTGGCCTTGCCGATAGTTTATGGAGAGAAGGGACGGATGTGTTGACGGCGACGAAAGACTTCCCTGAAAGTAATGAGGAGCACAGAGCACGTTCTTACCAGTAAATAAACATGTGTTTGCTCGTCAAGTACACTAAACTGCTTTGCATGAGCTCAGTGTTGATGATTGAGAGCTTTTTGCTCGAGCTGGGTATTTGGCTTTATCGCCTAATCTGTAAATGGACCCACTGAGATAAGTGTCACAGCTTTATTTCACATTCAGATTTGAGCCATAATATGTGACTAATCGTTCAAGGTTACCATTCTATTTTGTATTTTAACATTTTTTAGGACTTAAAAAGGATGCATGATGGTTGATTCTTGTTGACTCGGTGACTTTAAGTTTGACATTTACTCACAATAAGCACCTAATTATTAGCTGAGTGCTTAGAGCTTGGTGATTGAGAAAAAAAGTTACAGGTTTACAGTGTAAAAGAGAAATAAAGTAGAGAATATAACAGAGAGTAATAGAGATATTGATGTGAACTCCTCTTTTTGTAATGTAGGCAGGAAAGTAAACTATAAAATATTGACCCATTGGTTGTGGATCAGTGGGTCGGTACCTTCTGGATGTTTGCCAACAGCTTGATTAGAAGAGAGTCAAAAGTAAGAAAAGGAGATGTGAGGCTGTTTGCAAACAAATGACTATGACAAACTTTAAAAAACAAACTACTTTTATCGCACAGTAAACTTATTTAGGATATTTGATACTTTTCAACGCTCCAACATCTATTTTCAGATGTCAGTCATCTTTCCTTAGCTGAAATTTGACATCTTTTGTTTGAAGGTGAGCACATTTCTACAGTCTGAGATATAAAAATAGCAACTCTTCATCCAAGCAGCATTAAAACCTGCTTTTTTTAGTAAGAGTCTAAATTTTGCAATGAAAAAGGTAAATTATAATCTTAACAGACATTTCCATTTATACAGTATGTCTGATTGGTTCAATTATTTATTGAGTCTTTATCTTCAGAGTGGTGTCAGTGTTGGAACAGTTGCCAAATAAAGTACAATAAGAGTTACAATATCTTTCCTTGTGTTCATTTAACCCAATCAAAAGACTAGAAGTATAATATGAATAAACCGTGTAGTTCATATAAACACACTTTGGAAAATAGTAGTCCCTAAGCTACAGTGCATATCCCTTTGATAAATAATGCAATCCCATGAATTTACAGTATTTAACTTCAAATAACTTGTTTCAGCCGTAAGCCTTTGATGAGTGGCTACAACTCCACCCACAGCAAAAAAAAAAAAAATTTGCCGTCATTTTTCAAGCTTGAGAGTGTTGACAGCTCGGTTATAGCAAACTATTTAGGGATTCAGTCCAGAATTATTTTCCCTCTGGGTGTTACGGTGCCTTCACTCATTGTCACATCACCTCTCAGGCACTTTTTCAGCATGTGGTGTTGGTTCACAGACCCTGGAGGGCCAAGCCACGGGCTTTTATTAAACTCCAAGGAGGGCTCCTGTCCACTCTGCTAACCACAACTAGATGACAACAAACAGCTCTGTGTGCCTTTGTTAGAAAAAAGCAGACATGCTATGTGAAAAATTACTGAATGGAAAGTTAAGTATGTTTCCAACATCCTTAAAGAAGTAGAAATCCCTGTTTCTTTTTTGTCCTTGAAAGCATTCTACTTTATGCTTGTCCTTAAAATCTTAAATTGAGAGTCAAGTCAAGTCATTTTATTTATAAAGCACATTTAAAAACAACAGGTCATAACCAAAGGGCTGTACAATATAATACAATAAATTAATAAAACAAGTTAAGAATAAGTTTAGAAAATATCACAGAAAGAAATAAACAGTGAACATTGTACCATTAAAAGAGTAAATCAACTCACACTGGGTTTAATACCACTGCAGGAGAAATACAGTGCAAGTTCACCCTCAGTTCTTTTGTGCACTTTAATGAAAAATGCTCTTTCTACGTGTCCTTTAGATTTTTTTTTAGCTAGCTCTGTTCCAACAGTTTCTAACAATAAGCTCTTATAAGCTGACTGTTACTTTTTGGTTTTATGTTTTCTTTAACATGCTAAATAAAGATGATTACTGAAAGAATCGAAACACAATACTAGCAAGTATTTGCCTTTTTTGGTTGCTTTTTTGTGGGTATAACCTTTTAGAGACAGGTCAGTGAAGTCTAAAATATTTGAATGGACTAAATAGAAATTCATAAACAGAAGAGTAAGAGTAAGAAACAGAACAAGTGGCAGATAATGAATGGATGGAAAGAGATCTAATTCGATCATTGGATTTATGCTTCAATCCCTTTGCGGTGAGGAAACTGATTTTTCCTCACTACACTTTAGATCTTGTATAGGCATTAGATTGTTCCTCCTGTACCTCTCAGTTCTGATCATAAAACAACTATTGAAATATGATTTCACTATAATGTTTGTTTTAGCTCTTCCTGTATAACACCAGCAGTGAGATCTTTTAGAACAAGTAGAGCTGATGGGCCAAGGCATTAGATGGAAAATGCATTAAGTTCTATAGGGACAGACTTGTTTAAGTATTTAATTTCTGAGTGCTTTTAGAGAACAAGGTCCTGGAAAATAATGTGGCAGGGAGCGTTAACAGTGTACTCTAATGATGCCTTTGTGTTTGCCAGTGAAAAAAAGCAATGCAGCTCCTATTTGACTGAAGGAAATGGAAACTGTGCACACTTTCATTTTCTCATGTTTCATACAGACACAAACACCTGATTTACAACAGAACAAAGGAAGGGATAAGATTGGAAAACACTACATAGGAAAAACCAAAGCCTTTTCTGTCTCTTCATTTTTCTAGCCAAATCTTTTACCGCCCATGAATTTGCTTGTCAAGAAAAAGAGATAAAGAAATGGCACCTTGGATGGATAGATTGATAGAGTGTGAGTAAATGAAATAAAAATCGCAATGTGGGCATGTTGTGTTTCTGTGTGTCTCAGGGAGAGAGTCAAGCACCTCATTTGTATTCCTGTAGGAACATTTCCTGCTTTCATCCATATTTTGTTTGCCAGAGTTTGGACAAGTGTAAAATCTGATCGGCAGGGTTTGGATTTTCTGTTTTACTTTAGTTGTAGCACTTTCTTAATAGGTATTTTATAGTTTACTGAGAGTTTTTTTTAAAATTCCCACTTTTTAAACTTGTGAATGTCATTAAAACAAATAAGCATAATATAGAAGAGTTATATCAATTCATTAACGTATCTAGTACTGAACTACAAATTTTTTTATTTTTATTTCTATCCTCCACTCATTCAGCTTGAGTATTTGCTATATTGCAGTGTCTCTTTGGGTGAGACAGCCTCTCGGTTGTCTTCCTCATTGATCCCTGAAGACTTCATGCGGTTCAAAAAACAGCGACTTGGCGCCAATTGATTGATCTCTCAGGATCAACACTGGTCATTCATGTTGGTGTCCTCTACATCTCAGTTTTTGGTAGATACAAAGTTGGATCAATGTTCTTGTTTAACAAGTAGAATCAGCAGAAAAATGTGTCAATGCTTTTAAATATAAGCAAGTTTTTGAAGGAATCAGATGCTGTATAACAGCTGAAAATGAAATGGGTGGGTCATAAAATCTTGCTCAACAAATCCAAAACACATTTTCTGAAGAAGATGATAAATTATATCATATTGTATCAGACTGTATTGTATTGCAAACAAGTTTCCAAGTCCACAGATGGCATCAAAATGCACAAGTGAAGGTTTTGCCATGACCTTCACAGGCCCCCAACCCAAACATCATCAGAACTTTGTGGATCCACCTAAAAAAGTGATGCTTGCAAAAAGTCTGAGAATCTCACAGAATTAAAACCCTTTTACCAGGAAAACATGTAAAAATCCTCCAAAGATCATGTAAAAACCTTTTGCCAAATGTATTGATTATACAAGACGCCAAAACCATTCCTCCAGGCCCTGTTCCATCTACCCACTTGCTATATCTGCTTCCTCCTGTTCAGAAATGCAGGAGGCTGGATGCTGTCCCAGATGACATTTGGCAAGAGTTGGACCCTGGAAAGATTCCCTCAGCGAGCTAACAATGACAAAAAGACAAGTGCACTCACACTTAAAGGCATATTTCTTGGCAATTTAGAGATATTATTTATTTGCCCAGACAATTTTTACACTGGATTTTACCTAATTAGTGAGGTGCTAATGATCTCTTTAAACTTATTAAAATTTAAATAAATTGGTAGTAATACAGTAATACCATATTATGAGAGGATTCAAATAATTCAATTTTGCTTTAAATATCTTCATTAAAAGCTTCTGCAAAGTGTATGCCTTTAATTTGTTGACTTCCAAAACTGTGTTCAAGTAAAGCAGATAAGTAGAACCCGTGTGGTTATGCTTGTGTGTGAAGC
This sequence comes from Kryptolebias marmoratus, assembly GCF_001649575.2. Taxonomy (NCBI): domain Eukaryota; kingdom Metazoa; phylum Chordata; class Actinopteri; order Cyprinodontiformes; family Rivulidae; genus Kryptolebias; species Kryptolebias marmoratus. The sequence continues at coordinate 20,218,854 of NC_051440.1, read as the reverse complement.
ATGTACTTTTTTGTATGACTTTTGATGCAACCATTTTTATTAAATCACTTTGTTCTGTGAGACAGTAGCAATAAAAATATAAATTTTGTGTTACATTTCTAATTTAACAACTAAAGGTCTAATAAAGGACCTTAAAATGCTCTAAAATTACTGTACATGCAGTAATGACACAACATAAAAAGACAGTCTAGATTGCAAACCTGGGTATGATATAGGAAACGTTTAAGAGACAGTATCTAAAAATGGATGTTCAACCATAAAATAAAGAAGTTAAAACTTGCATCTTTAATTACTTTTTGAATTTAGGCATGAGCTTTCACAGTAAGAGAAAGTTTGACCACTGTGTCCCTCTAATAAAGGTATAAAATTGTTTATCTGCAGGTTTTTATGGTCATACACATGCTGTCTCCTTATACTTATGAAGATTAAAGGAACAATGTAAAATAAATACCCTGTCTGCTGCAGCTCTGTCTACAGCTTCATTATAATCTCCTAATACCTTTCTTATATCACCTCTAATAGTGTCTCTGTACCAACTTTTCTTCACTATCTTCTCTAATTGTCTTCATCCTGCTCCTCATCATATCCCCTTATTGAGAAAGGTTTAAAATTTCACATTGCATCACCCCAGTATGATACTAGTAAAATATAATCATAATACTATAATATATTGTTCATCATAACCTGCACAGTTATTGCTCTGATTACAGAAGAAAAAATGTGCGACCTTGGCCTTTAGAAGCTTTTGCATAATGTTTATTGATCAGGGCACATTTTAGAGCCTTTCCAGTCCTGTCACCCATCAGATAATATATTACACTTTATGTCCTGCAATGATATGTTACATTAAGATTAAACATTGACTGTGAAACTGCAGAGATAAAGAGAAGAAGGTAATTATTCTTATCTTGGGTTAATAGTCTAAATAGGCCAACCAAGCAGTCTATAAATCTGTCGACTCCAGTGGACAGTTTGCCTCTGTTGTTTTTGTCAGAGTATCAATTCCTTTGAATGTCCTCCTGGATTTATTCTGTCATTAAACAACCGACTGCTTAGATTTTTCTCACTTGAGTGAGTAGAAGTTTACAGGTATATTGACACCCGAGTCGATGCTGCTGGCTGGGAGGCAAAGTTGGATCCAAAGTGGCCATTTTGGACTCTTGTGAGATCAGAGATGGCTGAAGAAAACCAATTCTTATTGGTTTTTGTTAATTCTCTCTAACCCAGACAGGATCAACTGTGTGTTAATTGCAAACAGTGAATCAATGGTGTAATTTGAATGGGTCTCTCCTTTCTTTTTCATAAACTTGTTCACACTGTAAAAACAGATTACAACTCTTGTACAAAAAGTAAAGATTTAGATTGTAAATTTGCAGGGCAAAGTTGAATTTATGCTACCATCTAAAGCCATTACTGTCACATTTAAAGACATTTTGGTGAAGATAGTGTAGTTGTAAAAAGGAAAAACTGTTATTATGAAGTAATGTTTCAATTTCAACATCTTTCTTTTAAAAGCAATTCCTTCTCCTCCCTGCTCCTCCCTGTGGAAGACACAGAGAAGGGAAGAGATAGGAAAAGATCTTAATAACCAGCAAAGAGACTATTATACAGTGTAGCTCACACTAGCCATAAATTCCACAAAGAGCAGAGAGCTTCTTTCAAAAGCTTCTTTGGATATCTCAGTTTACTTCCTCCCCCCTGCACACACAGAAGTCTGATGTTTCACAAAATAGCTAAAAATAAACTTCAACTGAAATTTAACCACAATGCAGCCTAAACAGCTTTTTATGGTAAATGGTCAATTGCTTGCACTTGTGTATCGCTTTATCTAGTCCAAGGACCCCAAAGCTCTTTACGCCACATTCAGTCATTCACCCATTCATTCACACATCCACACACTGATGGTGGTAAGCTGCATTGTAGCCACAGCTGCCCCGGGGCAGGCTGACAGAAGTGAGGCTGCCATCACACTGGCGCCACCTAACCTACCAATCCACTGGACAAATTTTAACCAAAGTACCAAAGTAAGCTTTGTACAAGCTGTACATGTACAACAGATTTAAATTTTGATCATTTATCTCACTTGTCTCTGTCTTAGCCTTTCTTTGGGTCAATAGGAAAATGTATTGGTTCATTACTAAAGCAAGCACAATCATCTGATTTACAGGACAGGTTTATTTAAGGGTTCATTAGTTATTTTCAGAAAAAAAGTAAAGTGTGTGTGTGTGTGTGTGATTAAAGCAAGCATCTAATTAAAAGTAATAAGAGCAAAGGTCAACAAAAGTATATTTATGACAAGCTGCAGTCAGTCATTTATTTATTTTTTGTCAACTGTAAGTGTAGCAGAAAATATGAACATCAAAAAAGACACGTTGGTATTTTTTTGATTGAATCATTTTATGAACCTAATGTGTGAAATGTACCATGAAAAATGGAAAACTCTGAATGTGTTGGCTCTCTCATGTAGAAAAAAAAATGCTGTAATTTTGCCACAGGAAATTTTATAAAAATGGTGTTCCACCTGCAGCTATGAAGGAGTGACTGTAATATGTACATGGTAAATGACCCATAGACTCAAAACTCTGCAGCTGTTGGATGGCCAAGGTAAAAAAAAAAAGAAAACTGATGTGATGAGCATAAAAAGAGATCAAATTGGCACAGATGTGATAAGATTGAAAGATTTGACCCCGAGCAACCACTGTGACACAGCGAATCATTGTCTTCTTTCAGCACATGAGACTTTTTCAAGACTCACCATCGCTGTAAAAATAAACAGAACACACAGACTAAAACCTAAACAGTGCATCAGATCCAAAAATGTCTCATTTTTGTGTTTCCTACAGTGGCTTTCAAATTGTGGAGGGAAGACCCCTGGGGGGCACAGTGCCATTACAGTTGGGTGCTTGACTATTCCTATTTTTTTTGGGGGGGGGCCTTCAAAGGTTGTAGGCAGAATTGAAGTTTAGACATTGTCGCAGTTTGATTTATTTTTGTGTGGCACAGACTTCATTTTCATGGCTATCAGACAGATGGCCCACATGCTGCGCCATGTGGAGAGTAGGTCCACTCCTTACTCTTCAGATGGAGCAAGACCTAGATAGATGTGATGATAAACAAATAAAATTGACAGAAAAAATAAGGAAATTTTGTTTAGTTGATTATTTTTGTCGTAACAATGCTTTTTGGCAATCAATCTTATACTGTTGAGAAGCTTGAGAAAAATCTTCTCCCTCCAAAGACGGACACTGCATAAAAAAGTTTAAGAACCATTGGTACACTATAAGTGAGTAAGATCACATTTCCTTTGCTCATTATGATAGGTGTTGATTTTTGTTGTTACAGTATGGTATCTACCACCTCTCATTTGACAATACGCTTGCAGGTAGATAAAATTACAACCCACACACCTGGTCCATACTTACGGGAGCTCCAGAACAATGTGGGTGTGCTGTATACGGAGGTGGGTGCAGTGTCCTGGAATGAGCTATAAATTATCGTCTCGCCTCCCTCCAGGTCTCCACAGTTTGGTCAGCTGGACAGACGGATGGATGTGGAGATGAATGGATAGAAAGCCGAAGTGAGGAAGGGGAAAGTACTGAGTGAGCGTGAGGTTTGAGATGTACAAACAAAGCCTGAAGACAAATGAGCAGCTTGGGACTGTGGGTGTGTATGGGCGAGAAAAGAGCAGCGACGGCCAATGATGAAGATTCATTGGTGTTTTCTTGCTGCTATCCATCTCTACTAAAATGCACAGACACCACTGAATACCCATGCCACCAAGTTGGTTGAGAGTTTGTTGCGTGGGTGCTGAGATGGAGCAGATGTCAGAGAGGATCAATGACAAAAGGTGAAAATAAGGCAGGAAAAACAAACCAAGTCAAACTCAGGTAATACAAGAAAACATAAAAGGTAATTGTAAATGCAGTCCGATCAACGGTTGTTATGTTGAACATACTGCTTTGCTGAGCTTGCCTGGATCAACTGGACTGGGGGGAAAATGTTTTATTCTGCAATACATCTTCTCTGTCATTTCCTGAATAGAAGTGACCCCATTTTAAGCAGTTTGCAGAGTGAATCAACGTGAAAGTGCTGTGGGGCCAAAGGGTGGCAGCCTTTTGCTGTGATGTGGCTTCAAGGCTACAGTGGGCTGACAGAGAGACTAAACATGAAGCAGCAGGGGCAAATTTAATTACCCTTTCTTTGTCATGTCGTCTTGGTGACTCAGTGGAATGAAGCATACTTGCATGAATATGAAACATGGAGAAAAGTGAAAGAAAAAAAGTCTTTTAAGTGTTTTTGGCAGCAGTGTTGAGACCAGACCAACAGGTGGACGTGTGGTCTCCAAACAGGTGTGGAGCTGATGAAGTGTGAAGGAGGGGAGAGTGTTAAGGAGATATTAGTTTTGACATCGTTTAATACCTGAAGTTTTCTTTCTCAAAGCTGCTTCTGTCTTTTCTGTCAGTTGGAGTTTTACAGGAAGACTACAGAGAGAAATGAGAAACAAGTACAACAGTGGTTCCAGGTGTCAAACAGGTTATTAAAATGCAGTTTTCTCTAAGGTTAAGGATGCCTGCAACCTGAAAACAAAGACAAATGTTGGCTACATCACTAGACAGATTTTTAAGCACACTTTTTTCAAACACAGTTTTAAATCACTCCTAATTTTTTAAACCTTTTTTTTTTTTTAGAAGGGGCCAAACTTTCTTTTCATCACTTAAAGTGGTCTTGATCATTAGTTCTTTAGCTTTCTTGAAGACTTTCTAAGTTCGTTGGTCTTTGGTTACTTTTGTAAACCATCATTTTCAGTCCAGTTTCACCTAACTATATCAGCTTATTGTGCACTTAAAAATGACAAAAGTCTACTAGTAGAAGGTTAAAGAACTGTCAGGCCTAAAACATATCTACAGCAGATGAGCAATACCTGGAAGTCCAGCTAACAGCTTATGATTTTGTTTAGTTTTCAAGTATTTTTCATAGAATCAGCAAAAGCAATTAAAATAGGTTTTTGATCAATTGTCTGGTATGCGTCGACACAACACTAGTAGAATTTTGGAGCCTTTAAATGCCTGAACGAATCATACGTCAGCGTTCAAAAGCTTAACAAACACGAACATTTCTGAGGTAGTTTATGGAGTATAAATAACTGGACTGAAAATGAATATAAAAATTGCAGAAGTCCAAAGGAAATCATTGAAAGGTCTTCAAAAAAACCCTGAAATACTATTACTCAAGACCACTTTCTAAAGATTACAAGAAAATCTGGCTTATTGGAAGCAAAATATAAAGAAATGAGGTGTAACTCAAGACTTTTGCACAACACAACATGCAGAGCTGCTGTCATAGGTCCAGCTTTCTTTGAGGTGAAAGATTGAGTCTAAAAGTTTCTGTTGGTATGAGGTATAATGGCAAAATTGAAAAGAAACGAGCAAGGGAAAGGATAAAACGGAAAAGAAAAAAATACAGCAAAAGTCAGGCTTTGCTGACACATACCTGTTTATTTAAGTGTGGTAAAATATGAAATGCAACAATGCAACAAGCTTTCCATGTCTCTCCACAATTTCTGTTTTCCACTCCTCATAAGTAAAATGATAAAAAAAACAAAGAGAAGTCAGAAAGAGTGAAGCTTTTTTTAAGTTTTGCCTGTTATCACTAAATATTTAGAATTTTCCACTCTGAGTTCAAAATTCTTTCAGGGCTAAAGCTATAGTATATAGCACATAAATCGGCTTTCTTTTTCTCGCTTAGCTAGACATGTTCTCACAGAACCTTGAAATTTGTTTCGTAGCAAACATAAAGAGCACATAAAGAGTTTATATTATAAGTGGCGCTTTATACAAATATAGTCGGGGATCATTTAACTTTTCTGCACTAGGGGAAGGAGTTAAATGTCAATGTCTAGTATTTTTCAGTAAAACGAAAAACAGTAAAGCACTGGAAAACTGCCCATAAAAGACAGAAGGTATAGACTTATAAAGGAGGACAGAGAGTTGGGGAATACTGGTCAGCAGAAATGTCAGCTGCAGAAATCATGCAGGAAAAAGAAAAACTATACGTTAAAGATTCTGGAGAAAGAAATGTGCCTCAACCCACTTTACGCATTCAGCATGCCGTCTTAGCTTAAAGTTCTTTATGAAAAGAACAATGCCTTAATTCGTCTATCAGCATGTATGCACATACAGAGATGTGTTTAATTACATATCTGATAACTCCAGGCTCTCATTGCTGTGCACATCATCTGAACTCTTCATATTTCAATTGCTTTTGAATTTATTTATTTATTTATTTAGTATCCGAGGGACTTTTATTACATTAGTTGCCTCAAAGTATGTCCTGAAAATGAGTTTTTAGCTTGTTACTCACTAGAGGGAAAGAAAGAAAAAACAGTGAATGTTGATGAGAGCAGAAACTGCTGCCATGGTGTCATATTGTTTTTCTGCAGACACGGAGCACATTCCTAACAGTGGCAGAGCTAACATTAGGTAGTCCAGTGACAAAGTTATGCAACATTTTGATTTGTTAAATCCAGGTAGAACTACATGTGAATGGCTTTGTTTTTTTTTTCAAAAGCAATTAGGTGTCCAGTGTTGCAAACTAGCTACTATGCATGTTGGTGCACTCCCCTGGTTTATTAGGACATCTTGAAACAGAACGATTGTTTGTGCTAATGGTTCCAGCCGTGCTTATTCTGAGAAACGTACCCCCTGTTAAACTAATAAGGTTAGAGTTTAGTGTTTAAAGTAGGCTGGTACAAGACAGATTAGGTTATAGTGGCGAATAAGTTGTTAAAGAGCAGGTAATGTTTTTGTGCCGTAATAATAAGATCTGTGTACTTGTAGTTGATCTTTAAGAATTATTTGTACAGCCAATTCAGTCTGTTTATCATAACTGATTAAATCCAGTAATCAGAATATATATTACTTAAACATTATTACTATTGCATTTGAAAGTATAATTTCTAACAGTCTAGACATTTTCACTACTCTTAGATGTCCTTAAACATATCTTTAAATGTTAGCTTTATGACACCATATTCTTAAACTGCAAAGATAATTCCAGACTCAGATGTTTAATAGGACTTAGCTGTCACTTCTTGTTCTAATTCTTCTCTACTAATCTGGAGTTTGTGGATTTAATTTATTATAATATACTGTAGCTCCATTTTCTAACAGACGATTTTACATCTTTAAATGACTATGTATCATCTCATAAAATCACCTTTATTTTTAGCCATTGCCTTGACGAGGATCTATTGTTTGCTTGTTTGATTATTCAGTCATTTTTTTATTTTTTTAATATGTCTTTTTGCAATTGTGAATTTATATTAATTATTGATTGTTGTAGATTTTATGAAAGGGTATCATTCACATTAGAGATTCTGAAACATTTCTGAGTGCCTCCAGTTTTTAAACTATTCATATGCCCTGTGATCCATAATTCACTTAAGCATTTTAACATGTTTTCTTTAACTAAATAGCTGCGTTGGGTAGAGCTCCGTGTTTAGTATGGATGGAAAATTGCTTCATGTTAGATTCTGGGTTTTAGGTCAGGGAGATGTTCACTGTGAAGTGGGATTAGGGTATATTTTAGTATCTGTATGCTTTGATGTCCTGCTAGCTCAAAAGTTCTCCAATTCTCAACACAGACGTGAAGAGAGGAAGCATCGGAGAAAGTAAGTGCCTTCAATGGGAGTTTGGTCAATACTCTTTTTTTAGATGTTAGGCACTTCTGGAAATTGCCCTGTTTAACGGTTGTCAGAGCGATTCTTTGCATGACACATTTTTCTCCAATAATAAAAAGCCTGTCACACCTGGCAATCTTTAGCCTGTCAGATGGAGATGCGAATGTCCAATTTTTAACATGCCAATAAATTATAATTTCAAACAGAAAATACACATGTGCAACAGAAAATGTATGCTGTGTTTGAAGTTATACACAAACCCTCATCAATGCATTTCTTAAATTTAGTGTGGATTTTTATAATAGAGCTCTAATTGGATTGCCCAATTAAGCCTTAGAAAGACATTACAATACCCAAAAGTCATGATGCTGGCAGCCCACCACCACCACACAGCCACTAACTATCAAGTTTCTTTTGACATTCAGGGGTAGATTTACAAAGGCAAATTAGTGTGAGCCTGAGACCAAGAAAGAGGTCGGCGTTGTGGGCGATTTACCACCAACATCCTGATATCTGAACACAAATGCTCTCAATTATTTAAAATAAATTACAAAGGCAAGTCTTGAAAGATCAGCCCAAATAGGTGTGGGGTCGCAGACAAAGTAGACTTGTTGATTATTTGTTATTCAAAACTGCAATTATTTTGGTGAAGGAGCAGCTTTGTTTTTGTTATACAACAAATGTAATCATTAAAGTAGCTTTGCTTTCCATTGGGGATGTTGTTGAAAAGAAAACAGAAAATAGGCTGGGCTGGCTGGATGGATGGATGGAATATTTCTAATTTAGAGTTCTTTATTCAACTAATACAAATGTTCACATAGTGTCATAAACCTTTAATTCTTTATGTAATGGCAATACAAATTTTTCTTTTTTGGGGCTCAGGACCATGAATCGAGCACAAGAACCACACAGGTACCACTTGGACTGATTATATACCAGATGATAAATGAGGAGGTTATTATTGGATGCAGGCACGTCATTTACTAACCCAGTCAATATATGTGACCTGTCTTGTCTGATTATTTATTTTTTATACAATCTGCAGTATTTTTGATTGATAAAATTTTAGATTACCACTTAAGTTGGAGAGAGGTGATAATTTTAGGCAATTATATACTCTGATCACATTTTTGCACTATTTCATGTGAATTTTAAATGAGTGAAACTCTTCCCTCCTCTACCCTGTTTGTTATTTTAAAAAATCCCATCTTTGCAGCATCTTTTAACATAAAATACAAAGTTTTAAATTGACTTTGAAACTACTGGATTGTATTTTTATTAAAAATAAGACTACATTCAGCATTTATCAGTTAAGTTGTGTTTAAATACCTTCTTTTCTAATTAATAAAAAAAACTGTTCTCCCAACATAAAATGCAACAAATGCAACTATTTTCACATTTTTATGTCTTGGTCCTTTCTATAGTCTTATCGTTCAATAATTAATTGAATCGTACATCTGATCTGACATTTGAAGGTTTATTTTCACCTTCATATATAAACTGTACATTTCTCTGAGATCCTCAGAGGATAAATATCTTTCCTACACAAAAGATTTTTCATCTCATTAAAATCCACCTTTAATTAGGTACCAACTTTATTTCCCTGACTTAAAAAGAGTTTGAATTGTTGTATTTATTTTATCTGGAGCCCTTTTAAAGCTGCGGAATCATCTGTCTTGCCAAAAACCCTTACTACAATCACATTTTCACAATTGGACACAGATAAGCCCCACTGAGGTCAGGATTGACTTCTAAGACAGAAAAAAGAAAAACTGGGTCAAACTAACATTTAATAATAGTCAATCTATAAAATAAATGCTTTCAAGTCCAACACTATGAACATCTTTGCATCCTTAGAGCACAGCAGTTTGCAGGTTTGCAGGTTCGCAGTTCTGTGTGAGATCGGTGTATTTTCTCTGAAGCTGGCTTTGAGATGATTAGGTCAGACGGAGCACCTCCAGGTCAGGGATGATTGGCACTTCACTGTTTGCCAGCTGCCCCATGTCACACTCAGTCAGCAGTAATCTGTCTATGAGGAATAGTCAGGCCTAATGAGCGTTTTTTTTTCCTCTCCTCTAAGCTACATTTCTTACACTACAAAACACACAACATAGGTGGTGTAACACACTTATTTTCTTACGTGTTAAAAACAAAACAGACAAACAGTTTCAGTGAAGAACAGCTTCAATTTGACTTGATTCCAGCTCAGATGCTGGATCTGTCCCAGTCCAAACACTCACTCCCTTTTCACTAATCTCACTTGTGTCTTAATTAAGCTCCACTGACACTGAATTTACAGTGATCAAAAGTACCCTTAGTGCTTCTTCCACAGAGTATTTGCTCTGGTACTGAACTCAGACAGTTTTAATTACTGTGCAAACATAACAAGCTATCTCCTGTATAGAAAGGCTTAAAGTTTTCCTTCTCGCTTTACACACAATAATGAAAAGTCCTGCCCTTAAGTCATCTATATTATCGTATAATTATGCAGTGCATGCACCAACAATGCTTAAGCAATTCCCTGCTTTTTTGTGGCCTGTAAGTCTCCACTGCGTGTATAAATGTGTAATGAATATAAAGGTTTTGCCTTGATAGCACATTTTTCTTCTGCAAGTCATAAAATTAATCAGAAAATGTTAGTTTTTTACTGGTTCTTAAACTGTTTACACAGTTACATATGAAGTGCAACGTTCAGCTTGATGTTTTGTTGTAAATACATTCAGAAATAAAGAACGATAAGCAATAAATTTTAGTTTTTTTTTACTGGAGGATATGAGAAACAAGTGGAACACCACAGACAAAGCACGGATGCACACATAAAATCCGTTATTGTTTACAGCATAATAAAGCAGTGCTCACATATGCCCAAGAATTCCCATTATTACCATATTTAAACCAGGACTCCATAAATGGCCGTTTAGGATGAAATAAACTCAGGGCGAGGTGTCCACTGTTTTTCTTTTCCACATTTGTCCATCTCTCCCTTTCGTGCCCCTTTCTCTCTCCTCCCTCTTCTTTGTTTCTTATTGTCTCCCCGCTGTCCTCATCTCTGCACCATTAATCTTCCAGCCAATGAATTGAAGCTCCCGACTCTATCAGTCCTATTATCGACTGCAGCCGTCTCTTATTTATGTTCCATTTTCTCCCCTCTTCCTTACGTGGCCTTTCTACTGTTATTCCATTGACCGGCATGTAATTTCTTACATGAATAATGCAAAAGGTGAGACAAAAATAGTACCGCCTCCTTCGTTCTCCTGCCTGGGATTTGTTCTGCGGTAGATCAACTGCACATGTTTGTGCTGCTTTTTATTCAGCAGTCCCTGCTACTTTGTTAAATGGTTGTAACGGGGTATCTGAAAACATACTCTCACTGAAATAGACCAGTACAGCTGATAGTGAGATCAGGGTGCAGATTTATTCCTCCTCTCAATGCTCACAAGCATTAATACGGGATCTCTGAGGCAGCCCCCTGGACATTCCTGTTCATTAGTGATCTCTCAGAGCAGCCGCAGTAACATATGGCTGTCTGCAAGCAAAGATTACATTTCAGTTACAGTGTCCAGCTTTTGTTAGTCAGCTTTCCCAAACCGACAAAACAAGGGCCTTGTTGCAGAACTGAACCAATGATCTGTTATAAAAGGAAATTAACAAGTTGGTAAACACAGTTTTCTCTCCTTGTTACCTTGTAAAGGAAATAAACAATTAAAATCTGAAGGAATCAGCTCACCTTAAATCTTGCGATCCTCTCCTGCGATGTTTGTGAGAGAACTTGCAAAAACGTCCTTTTGAATCCCCACATGAAGACTCTTCAGGTGGTACTTCAGTAATTTTCTACCAAAGCTTCCTTCATGGTCACATTCTTGTTCTCTTAGGAGGACAAAAAAATAGACGTGAGCCACATAATTCACAGTTGTGTGGACAATGTCATCAAGTCCCACAGAAACTGTTAGTTTTTGATTGTATCACTGAAGGTGATATACTTTTCTAAACAACACTAGAAAAATATGCTTTTTTAAAAAAAAATATTAAACAGAAACATCAATAAATGTAATATTTGTCTAAAAAAGTAATAAGTGGAATGTAAATGTAACCAGAATAGATTTGCAAACAATTGAAACTCAATATTTAATTAGAAACCTATCAAGTTTTTAAACAAAAACCTCAGCAAAAACACTGTGTGCAGGTAAAAAACCAAAACTAATACTTCGCTGCTGTGATCTTAGGGCCCTGTAAGAGCAGTGTAATAAAGACAGCTCACTTCATGAGCTCAGGAAAACTAATGAAAATCATTGTCGTTGAGGAGACTTTGTCACTTCATTCACAAATGCAATATATAACTCACACAAAGACAAAACGGGTGCAAAGATCCAGAACACCACCACTTTCATCGGGATCATTTAAAGTGGCCGAATGAGGAGTGGGAAAACTGTTCAGTGTCATGATTTAAATTCCTCTGTGTTACTTTCCTGTATGTATTTACATTTTTGGATCCCTGTGTTTTTCATGTTGGTGTATATTGCGCCTTGTTTCCTGTGTCACTATTCACCTGCCCTCAGCTCTGTAATTCTCCGGTCTGCCTGCCACGCCCACCTCACCTGTTCCTCATCATGTCCCAGCTGTAACCCGTTTCCCGCTCACCCTTGGTCTCTTTTTATTCATGCATCGTTGGTTCATCACTTTCCGTCTGTTTTTTAATGTTCATTCTCCTGCCACGTTCACGCTCCGTGTATTTTCACTCCTCGTATTTTTTGTAAGTTTTTGTTACTTTGTTTTTGCTGCCACGTCAGCCTTTTGTTTTCTTTTTGTTAATAAATCAGTTTAATTTTTACTTTGCTATTACTCTGTGTATTTAGTTCGCCTCACTCAGCCATAACACTCTGAGGTTTGATGAGTCAAATTTATTATTCCCAATGAATGTTACGGGCATCATATCCTCCAGTCTAATGGGGAATGTGATAATGGGATTTATTATGATTTGCTTTTGGAATATAATTCAAGATGGCAACCACAGCCAACTGGTCTTAAAAAAAATGACATTAGCTCAGTCAATTTTACACATACTGACCTAAAATCTGGTGTGTAAGTAGCAGAGCCTGAGTCCCAATACATATCCTGAGCGCTAACAAATTGCCCAATCTTTGTTTAAAATTTAACCATTAACTCTTTGGACTTTGCGCTGTGTGTCTGTTAGCAAAATATCTTTTGAACCACTGGACAGATGTTATTGAAACCTTCAGAAAGGGATAATTCAGTGTAATTCTACAACTGATTAATTTTTTGAGTTGATCCAATTTTCTAAAAGGTTTTGCTTTTTTCTTTAGTGCAACACAATGATCACATTTTGTTTAGTATTAGTAAATAAAATTAGTAAAATATTGGTGATTTCCAATACTTGTTTTACAGTCTTATTACTGCAGTGTAAAGAGGCTGATGCAAATCTCTGTGTGTGGAAACTGAAAAGATTGTCTCAGGGAACTTGGTTTGAGTCTTATTTATTGTAATAAAACAAGTCATTGTTTTTGTTTGCCTGGTGGGCAGCTTGGATGTAAAGAAACGATACATTTATAAGATCCACCGTATCCCGAGAATCATAAACAGAAAATCCATCTTTTCACTCTCTGTCACATCACATCGAGGTTTACAGTGCTAGTGAGCGTGTAACACTTCAAAAAGCTTTGCAGGGCTCTGAAATGAAACAGACTGTGGTCCGTTTGGTCTTTTCTACAAAGAGATGTAGTAAAGAAATTCTGGCACTCCACAGTCACTTCAGACATACATGATGCCAGAGGGATTTCTGAGGACTCCACTGGTACAACACACCATGCACTGCTTTCAGATTCCACTCAGACACACGTTTTTATTTTAATGCATCACTGATCTCATTTTCTCTCTTTCTTTTAATTAATCACTGCTTGTTTTTCCTTTGTTATGTATAATATCTGCTTTGTTTAATGTGTTCATAGTGTCTTTCAATTTCCATCCTCTCTCTACGTTACACCCTTTGCTCTCATGTCGCTGTTTTGCTGCATAGACAGATAGTAAATTGCTCTCGGAAAATGAAATTACAACCAGTGCCGACTTGTCACATATACTAAAAACGTAGAATCGGTGGTAATGTTGTGTCAAAGGCTTTTCCAAAACTGTCTGATGCACAATAGGACCTTTCTGGAAGGGTTGGAGAATCCCAGCTGGGGAAAAAAAATTACACAGCTGTGAAAGATGAGAAGAAATGGAAGATTAGAGCTTTTTGTTTAAGCATCAAGTCTTCACATAACCCATTAACTCCTCACTAAACCAATACATTTTCAATTTACTTCTAAGATCTCCTTGGCCCCAAAAACACCATACTGACTAAATCAAAGAAAGGTACCATTTTTTTCCACACATAGACTTACACATAACTTTTTATTATCACTTTTATTTATCAGTTCTTGGTGGGAAGATTTTATTTTTCTTAAAGTAGCACAAATAAAGTCTTATGGTTTTGGGGTGTTTTCTGGTTTTTAGTTCTGTAAATTCTTGTGTCAGTTATCTGTTCACCCTGGCAGTTTTTGGTTTCTGTTTTCCTGCTCATAGTTTCCCTCATCAGCTCCGTCTTGCTTTGTTACTCACCTGTTAGCCATTTGCAATAACCTCACCTGCTCCCACATGCTAATCATGCCTCCCAGTAGATAAAAGCATTTATTCCCTCATTTATCCACTCATGCTTGGTCAGATCCTCATAGGTAACTCTTCTGGTCCGTCTCAGGGTTTTACAGTGCAACTCTTCTGTCCTGTTTTGGACACCTGCAACACTGGGGTTTGCTTTCATTTATGAAATGACTTTTTTCTGTAGCTAAAAGGGAAAAAAAAGCATGTGGTAGTTGGCAGCCATTCACAGGCTTTGGTTAAAAATTTTAAATTTAAAAACACATTAACCACCTATGAAGAAAAAGAACTGTGCAGATTAGATTTTGCAGTGAGAACCTTCAATATCTTCACTTTTATAGACTGCTTTTTGAATCACCTCCAGTTTTTTTTTCTTTTTATGAAATAGCAGTGCATGCTAAGGCAGTTATCCTGGCAAAAATGATAGTCCTGCTGGAAGTGCCGCAGGCTGCACAGAAAATGCTATGGCTAGCTGCTGCAGTCACTGTTTGCTCATGCAATTAATCATAGAATTCTGTGTAAACAACTGCTTAATGTAAAACAGACAGCAATAAAAGTTCCTAATATAACATTTGCATAAACTGGTATAAATACTTTGAGACAAGAGTTGTTTTAAGATGCTGTTAGTGGACTTTGGACCCAACTAAATTCATTAACTCATCAATCTGGTCAGAATTAAACTATTTTTTCTAAACTCAGGCTGTTCAAAGAGCCATCTACAGCAGGTAATCTATTATTTGTTCATAACTTGTCCAAAGAACTGCACCTTGAGAGATCTAAATTAAGGTAAAGAAAAATGTTTTATTTATTTATTTTTTTGTCTCTTGTCTGTGACAGTTATGTTTGTATATTTGCTTCCTGCTGCAGCACTGCGTCTCTTCAGCAGGAAGCAAATATACAAACATAGCAATGAATGACACAAAAACACTGCAGAGACTCCCACACTAGGCTAAAAAGAAGAAAGTGGACATTAATTAAAGAAACACTGGCCTCTTACTTAGCGTCTTTCTCTCTCTGACACCCCCTGCTTGTACATTTTGCTGTCTGTTTATTAAAACAGATTAATTAGACTCATTGGTATTCTGCAATGCTGCTTCAAACTGTTTCTAACTGCAAGGATCAGCAAGGTCATAAATTTGAACTGTAAACATGGGGAGTCTGGAAGGAAACTAATAGGCCGCTAGCACTCTCTACAGTGAGACGTTTGATGGATTTTAGTGACAGTATGCCACTGACTGGACAGCAAATCCATCATTCAGTGCTTTTTTTTTAGCACAACTTTTCCAGCCTGACACAACTTATTCTAGTTAATTGTTTCTGTCTATCGTTTTTGTTTTTTTGTTGTTTTTTTTAATGCCAGTGATGCACTGCTGCCACAGCAGATAAATGTTCACCAGGCAGCAAATAATTTGTCATTCGGCTTGAGTAAAAGTCCAAAAAGGTAAATAGGGCTGTAAACATATGACAAATAAGCTATCTCATCAGCATGATTGATATTCCCCTTTTTGCTGCGGTGCAGTGTTTAATACCATCTGACAGGCCTCAGTTAGCATCAGCTTTCATTATCGGTAAAATATGAAAACAGTCTCCTTCAGTCCTGCGCCAGACAAATGATGTTTTCATTTGGAAGTTGAGATTGTAACTCTGAAGTCAGCGTAAAAAAGCTTCAAAGCACTGTATTTGTGGTCTGCAGAGTGTAATAACATCTTGTCGAAAGTTTAAGTCAATACACATTACCACAGAAACAGATATACAGCTGATGAAGGATGAAGAGCAACCTGAGGTCAATGAGTTAGCTGTAGCTTTTAGAACTGCATTGATAAGCAGAGTTTGTTTGGATCAAGCTGAGGCAGCAGTTTAAAACAGTCATTATTAATAAATTAGAGGTTTTTCTCCCAGGGTAACCTATTATTTCTAAAAGATTTTCTCCCTAAATTGAATTCGGTAACTACAGAGCGAAAAGTCTTTGTGGGTAATGTGTGACCATCATTCAAGCTGTCGTTGCATCTGTTCTGACAGTAAAAGTTGAATATCTGGTGAGATAAATGCTTGCATGGAAGGTTTTTGGCCCTGGGTTGGCTCACAGTCCAGCCTCACAGAAACAAGTCCAGATCGAAACAGTAAAAGGCCAATTGCAGCACTAAGTTTGTTTAGTTTTTTGACAATAAAAACTCTGGACTTCACTCATAGATTTAAAGTGTTTGTACCTGACAGGCAATCATCATATTTATAATAATACTGAGTTATTTTATTGCATAAAAAATTAAACTTTAAAACAATATTTATTGTATTTTGGAAATAGGTCAAAACAGCTTCTGATCTGAATGTTGTAAATATTTAAAGAGGCGTTAATTGAAGACTTTTAATGTTCTCGGCTGAAAGCCTGAATTAGAAGAGATTAATGGTTTTTTTATCTCTTCACAAAATAACTTTTAATGTTCTTAACTTGAGCTATGCACTAAAAAAAGAGTAATCTAATGTAAAAAGCTGAGAAACTTCTGTATTATGTTAGCTTCTCTAAAAATGTGTCAGAAAATAAAATTCTGCTGGAGGCGTTGAGATCTTGTCAACACCTCATGATTCATCTCAGCTTTGTTTTGTACTGACCGCTGTGTCCTGTCTTCTACTTTTTTCTGTTCAGTTGCTGTCTTTATTTCAAGCAAGACACCAGCTGATGCAATATGAATGTTTTGTCCTTTATCGAGTGGATCTGTGTGCAGACGTCTGTGAGTGTGTGTGTATGTGTGTGTGTGTGTTGCAAAACCAGGCTGTTTGTGAGGCTTTTGGTGCTCACAAACATCAGACACTTTACGCTCCTGTGGTGGCAGACAGGAAGGGAGCCTGTTGTCAAATTTTTTCATCATTACCTTCCATGCCCTCCTTCATCTTTCTCCCTTGGAAGTTAAAAAAGTAATCAAAGGCTTGGCATCCGACAGCTCTTTGCCGCTTCCCTGTAAAATTTTCTTTTTCCTCCCCTGAATATATTGCAAATACCGGTGCCTTCTCTACAAAAGCCCCTCACCTTCAGAGGTGCTGAAAATCTCTGCTGCTTGTCTCAGTGGATCCGGGCTTGTGCTTCTTTTGACATTTCTGCTAAATGGAAGATGCTTTGCCACTCATTTAAAAGCACTGTGACTTTGTTGAGAGCTCTCTGAGAGCCCAGCTGCCTTTTTTCTCCTCATAGCTGCCCAATAACGTGGGCTCCTTGCTGCTTCGTCCTGCCTGTCGCATCACAGTACCAACCTGAACATGCTGCTGAACAGACCACAGAGAAGGACGTCCAGCAGTGTCCTGAACGAACATCAGACTAATTCCTGGATCACGGGAAGAGTTCAGGCTCCTTGGAGAGAAGGTCTTGCCTGAATGGTTGGAGAATGTCGGACATTAGTGCTTTGGCAAATCAAATACTGAGTTAGGAGTGAATGATGAATAGGGAAATCCACAGGGTGTTAATAGTTCCCTTCTGGGCATGTAATTCTCTCTTTTCTTGGCTTGCTCTTTCTTAATGTGTGTGTATGCATTCTCTGCTGTGTTTTGGTCACAGTTCATGCAGCTTTCACTGAATTAGAAAAAGTTTTGGTTGAAGCTAATTATGTTTCCTTATCTCGTATATCAGTTACTGTATGGAGCACATGATGAGTCAAATCATATTTAAAAATAAACGGATTGATCCATGATGCCTGCATGAACAGATAATTATAAACAACTTCAGGCTTTAGTCACTGAAACATGGATTAGCAATGCATTTGTCTTCTTCTTCATTGTTGCATCTTTTGTCTCCTCTGATTGTGTTATTTAGAAGATGAAGTGTGTGTTGTTTTTGTTTTTTTATCCCTTCAAGGATGACGAGCCAATCACTGGAGGGGCTGAAGGCAGAGACCACACCCACATCAGGAAGTTCCTCAGCCAGCATCACAAGAAGTTACCATGGAAACCAGAGGTAACACTTATATTAACATGACTGTACAATTTTTTGTGCATTTCCCTCAATCATCAACTTGTCAAATCCTAACTTTATTTTTTGTTTAGAATTATTGCATCAGTTAGACATGTGTGTATAGTTATATATAAAAAAACATTGGCAAGAATAGCCGCACAAGCACAGGAAATCTTTTATCTTTGATCCATTTTGTGGAAATAATTTTATTAATGAGGCTTATATTAAATATAACATCACAATGCTTTCAGTTCTGCTTTTAGTAACGGAGACAGATATTAAGAGACAAATTGAGATCCAACTTTTTTCTGGTACTGACACACACAAAAAAGATATGTTACTTAGAGATAGCTAATTGTATGAGGATGATCATATTTAATCTAAAAGCACAGGGTACTTTTGAAGCATCTGACTGAATATTATAAATTATTGTAATTAATGCAGATTTTCAGCTCACTTGCTGATGTCGTCTTCAGCCCTGTTGCAACAAAAGGAGCAGCAGAGAGGGCAGATTGAACAGTGGGTTAGTGAGAAAGAAAGCAGCACCAGATTTGTCACATGTTCAGCAGAGCTTAATTAAAGGTTTGAGCATGTATGCGTGTTTCCAAATCTGATCTGTAAAATTTGGCTTGTTAATCACCCCCACCCATTATAAACATTTACTAAGCACAAATGGATCTGGGCAAATAGTCGAAGATGGAGTTTTTGTTGTCTTCCCTACAGTACTCTGAGTATACTGTTACTTTTTAAAGATTTATTTATAATCTTTTTTTTCCCCAGGCAGCATTAGAGGGCTGCTGAACACAGCAAGAGCTTGATAATCTGACAATACCTGTGGTTTTATTTCAGCAGACTCCTTTGAGTTACCTCACCTTTACTTTTATGTTGTCTCTGTGCATTACAAAGCCCTAAATCATCTTTATAACTCTGAAACACATTCAAAAATAACACTGTCAAACCAAAATATCCTTTTTTTATTTATCCATTATTTCTACTTGTAGTTGTATTGTGTCACACTGCCAAAAAACAATGATTTTACTTTGAATATTCACTCTTATTTTTGTATGTTTGTTTTTTAAAGCAAACACGAGTAAACTGAATTTTAAAAGGCCTGCATATAAACATGCATGATGCATTTGAATTCATTTAAATTGAAGCCAAGCTAGGATGAAAGCCAAACAGCTCTCTGAGTATTGAGCATGTTGACAATAGTAATTGCACAAATGCAACTGGATTTCAAGGCTGAATCACAGCAAGCCACTTAATTTAAAATGTTCTTTTTTTTCCTGTCCTTTGTTTTTTATCATCTAGTTTGTTAAAAATATAAAAACCATATGATACTTTTGCGCTCTATGACTTGTACAAGGTTTCATTGACCAAACATATTTTTTAATTTATGGTGTGGATTGGAATAGGAAAGAACGCTTTGAAGAGAAATAAATTCTGTAGCATCCTCACTGGTTTTGCATCAGGCATGACAAGCATCAAAGCTGTTTTTGTAGAAGTCAGCACAGCTTTTCTTTGACTGATTTCCAGCCTACGGTCATGGTAGAAATAAAGTGCACCTTCTTTTAAGTTTACAGTTTTACATATGAGCATACAATAAAAATATCTAGTTATTTTCAGATATTATAACATCTAGAAGATCTAAATGCACTAAAGAAAAATAATCATAGAAGCTAAGTGTTGCTGCTCAAAGTATATGATCATCAGTAAGTGGCTTTGGTTTGCAAAGTTGCTTATGAATAAACCACAACACACTGGAATCTGTTTCCTTTGGACAGATAAGACCAAGCTTTAAGATTAGGCCCTAATGCATAAAAACACATTTGTCTTTAAACCAAATTCACCACGAACTCTCTATACCAGTCTCTATGACAAGCCCCAGTTGAAGAAAATGCGACCCACTTTTGGATCGTGACCCACCATTTGAGAATCACTGCTTTATACCTACTGTTTAACACAGTGGTGGAAGGCTGTTGGCAGAATCAGTCATTTCCTCCTCTGTACATCAAAGTATTTTAGAGTCACATGTGACGCCATCTGTCCAACAGCTGAAGCCTAATCCCTCAAACAAATTGACATGCTGCGGTAGGACCTGTGTCTGAAAACTTTTATGAGCTGAAGCAATGCTGTAAAGAGTTTCTCTATAATGATGTGAGAAAGTGAAAAGTTTACATAGAAAACAAAGTTCAAGTTTTTAATTTATCTCACACTGCTGTTCCGCAAAGCCTAAACCAAGTTTGTCAAAAATCCTATTAACTCTTCTTTTTTTCTCACTTGTGATCTGTTGAAATTACCAGCACTCATTTGGTGAACAGCCAGAATGGTAGAGAACTGAGGGACCACTCAGCTGGCACTGTCAAAAACAATGAACCAAGTCTGGCTGAAGTGGAGCAGTTCAGTCTGCCAAAGACTGACCCAGAGAGGTTACTCGGACATCACACACATTCTCAGTCAAAAGCAGTTGTTTTGCAGAAATGAAAGAGGACAGTCTCAGTTTCTTCATGAACTTTTATACCAGCAGAGGAAAAAGGACTTTTTTTTGACATTGGGACTCGTGTCGGTTACACCAGGTTGACTTCAGTAAATACTGGTGATCTGATGAGCCGCTGAGCTCATCCAGAGGTGGCAGAGGATTAACACTGACATGCCGCTGCGTGTTTGTCTGTCAAGGACACCAGCACGTCATGGATACTGACAAGAGATGGAGATCAGAGTGCAAGCTATTGGCTGACTTTTCAATTGTGAAGCAGGAGTCAGGGATAAAGGGATGAGCTGTCATTTCCAGCTAAGCTGATGCAGATCCAGACAATTGAACATATCAAATAGTTTTCTTTAGTCGAGAGAAAAAAGAATGAGAAAATAATTAGATAGTTTAAAATATTGCAGACCATATTATCAGTCATTAAAATACATATATATGAGTTTAAAAAAATTGTAATCTCATCGATAATTCTCCTAAGGTTTGCTGTTGGAAAAAAAGAAAGAACAGATAGAGGATGAGGTTCAGCTGACGGGCTTACCAACCCAAATTTTCTTTCCTCTGGCTCCTTCTAGAGATGAAAGATCTCAGAGTCTTGAGGCACGTACTTTCCCTGAGGTAGATTTGGACAGCCGGTTATTTTCCACTCAAGACGGAAGTGAGGAAGATCTTGTGGCTCAACACAGACACATGACTCATATGGGAGCAAACATCACTATTGTATCCTCTCAAAAAAACAAAACAAAACAAAAAACAAAACACTGTGACAAAACCGGAGGAGGAATTAGATCTTTTTTTCTGATCCTCTACTTTTGCCAAGATGATGTGAGTTTGATGCAGGAGAAAGGTGTCTGATATTTTTCAATCCTTCCAACTCCTTGGCTTTGTCTACCTGAAATGTTGAACAGCTAGCGGTTAGCGTGATTCTCTTACTGGTTTGTCCTCAGACATGGATAAATGATTGACAGCTTGTTGCAGATAAAAAAAGGAGCCTTTTTTATGATCCACAATTGAACATCTCTACTGCAGCCATTTTCAGCCTGTTCATGCTCCATTTTGGGCATTAGAAAAGATATGTGCTCATGGGACAGATGGCAGATTATACAAATCCTCATTACAGTAGTTGATGAAGCTGGAATTTAGATCCCATGAACCTTGTCTTCTAGTTTTTGCCTCTCTCCTCGTGTGAAATGAGTTGCTATTACCTCTTACCATAAAATCATTCTGTTTTTATACTTTTGAAAAGCCCATTTTCTCCTCTGTCTACCTACGCACTTATCTTACTTCATTTTGTATCTATATTACCAGAACAGAAAAAGATGAGAGTTGCATGGGTGCTTTCTATAAATACAGATATTTTTCATGAACTGGCAGTCTGATCATGTTTGCATTTTAATATTCCAGATCAGCTAAACTGCAGGACAACGTTGTTGTGTATCAACAGCAATTAAACTGACATTCCTGTAGAAGCAAAGTGGTATTGTACGTATATACCCCTGTGATTTTTTTGCCAGGAACATCCTATCTTACTTTTCTTATCCAGGTGGGATTAACCATGTCAGCTGGTGTGATAGCTCGTCGGTGGGAGCACAGAGCAGCCATTTGTCTGTGCCTCGGTGCCAGCAGGAGCGCAGAAGGCTGTACCACATTTTGAAAAGGGGAGATATCCTCCTGGAGAAAAAAATAAATAAAATAAAAAAAGATGATTTGCACTTTGGTTGATGGTGCGACCAGATGGATGAGAGAGAGGGGATACTGGAGAGCCGTAAAGATGAAGATGTGCGAAAACAACCTCACACAATTGTGGAGCTGAAGACGAGGATGGTGATGATGCACAAGCACGTAGTTGTTTGGAGTAGCATAGAACACCTCTTTTTCATTTAAAGTGTCTTTTTTAATGAGTTCTTATTTAGCCTCTTTGCTGTTCACCTGTTACTTTACTGTCTTGTCTTTTTTTCCCCCTCTTTCTCTTAGTCTTTAACAGTTGGCGTTAATTGCTTCTGTCTGTCTCGCTCTCCCCATCTCCCAGTGGCAGTCAGAGGTGTTTTTGCTGTGAAACTGTAGACTTTTAATGGCTAAAATGACCCAGGTTTTTGCAGCGTTTGGCTCAATATCATGTTCTAATGCCTATAGTCACAGTGTTTTGGGTCTTTACTGAGCATTTACTGTTATCCAAGTTGCTAGTGGATAAATAAATGTTACATATACAGTCATAACTATTAAGTGCAGAATACAATCTACAAGTTCAGAATTTATTTTGAGTTAAGGATCCCTGACATTGTCACATGAAGAAATACCAATTATTATTTCAATTATAGCAAGCTGCTTTTGCTCTCCATTCAGCAACTTTTTTTTTCTAAAACCATTTCTGAGGGTCGATGTATACAAATGGTAGCTCCATAAAAAGATATGTTAACAAGTCTAAGCTTTTTAAATCTTTAGTTTTATCTCTGGGTTTTATTTCTTCTGCTACTGAGCGCTCAACTTTATGAGTCATCTTAGCTGGATTGGAAAAAGCAGCCAGTGTTATAAATTGTATAAAGTGTCTGTCTATTTGTGCAGCAAGTTAAAGGCAAGTGAAGTCAAAGTATTTTCAGCTCACACTTTCATGCCTTGGTGCTCTTGATTTGTGGATTTAATTTTAAAGTTCGGTCCTTATTGTTCTCTCAAATATTTTATTTAAACTGTTCTGAAGAAGGCGTTTAAGAAAATTCTACATTTGATTAAGCATGTGTCAAACTGCAAATGTGTTTTTGCATGTGTTCTCAAGCGCTAGCGCCAATCTTTGGTGATTATCACAGATAAACTCCCCTCCAATTTTTTTAAAAAAGTACACGAGATTGCAAGGTCATGCACATACACTTGCAACTTAAAAATAACATCTGAGAATGTGGTTAAGAATAAACCAAAAAGATTTATATAATCATGTAAGAACGCACATACTGTAGTAAAATAACAGATTACTGATAGGTGGTATTTGAAATGTGTCAACCTCCTAATGATTGTTGTAGATGAGCTACTTTACCCAAAGGAAGAAGAACGAGTTAGTCCTGACCAGATAATGATTATAACTGACAGAGATTGTCAGATTTTTAATGGGGGAAAGTTGAGAAAACCTGCCTGTCTATGGAATGACAGTGTCACTGATTTTAAAACAAAGAACAGTAAATGATAAATGAAAGTAAAGAAGAGAGTAGCGGTCTCTTTGTTAGCCAATTATTGAGTGTTTGAACTGCCCAGAAATGTTTAAAAAGGCATATATTTTGATCGTATCCTTATGAAACTTAGAGACAATCGGAAAATCAAACAAACAAAAAAAGAAATAAATTGCTAATTCACCACATAATCAAAATTACTATGATCCTCCTGAGAAATGAAGAGGCAAAAAGAAAATGAGATAGAAACAGCGTAGTGCTGTGGCAGCTGACAGCTGAGCTCAGGGAAACTAAAGACAGAGAGGTGAGGAAGTGACAGCATTTGGCACACAGACAAAGGTAGAGAGATGGATGCAGAAATAGAGAGGTCAGAGGGAAGACTTGACAACATTAGGGGGAGTGTGACTGAAAGCTTTGGGAGAGACAAGAGAAGCAGTAATCACTGGAAACAATCTAATGAAATAACAAGAAAAAGGGACGGACAGTTCAGCAAAGTCAAGGAAGACAATGGCTGAGCTGATGCCACAGAGGGGGGAAAAAAAGATTCTTTTGCACAACACAATTCGATTTAAGCCAGAGCAAAAAAATAAATAAAATAAAAAAAAGCAAATTATACACTTACTCTCCAGCAGAAAGCTGAGTTTACAGCGTGTAGCCTCTCTGGGGCTACACTGGGATATGTAAATGTGAATAATTAGAAACTTTTAAAGCTGTCTGCTTATTGCTGTTTGATAAGAGGAAGGGGTCTGGCCAAAAAAAGTTGGCTTTTAGAACCCACAGGAAATTTATTCAAAGCTTTACATAAAGCATATTTACACAAGGACTAGACCTTTCTGCTAAATCATTCTAACCTCACAATCCCTCCCGTCTTTCTCTCTGCCTAGACATTTGGCATTCTCGTTCATCTTTCTGACTACCTGGTTTTCTCAGATTTGATTCTGCCCACTTCACAAATCCCCTGTCCCTTTTCCATTCTTTTTAAAATGTGAATTAGTCATTCCACCAGAAAGCATATAACAGCATCAACAAATATAATGTGTGCAGGAAAGCTAGGAGTCCCACTGCTTTCAAATGACATGTTTTCAAAACAAAAGTATCTCAAGCCTAATTCATGCGCCGTAATTGCTCCTCTGATGTCAGTGTGCAAGATACGTATTTGACCGTCAAGAAAGAAATGAGAAGGACCAATTTGTGTGAGGCCATCTGTTAGAATGCATGCGTGACACTTGGGGAGCATGACACCCTCTGTCAGCGTCTCTCTCCTTAAAACGTGGACACGGAGGCAACATGGGAGGCAGAGAGATGTTTGCCCTGAAATGCTGACAGGTTTCACTCTTTTAGCCTCTCTTAATAAAATGTGTGGAATTTTTTCTTTGTCTGGGTCAGGAGGTTAAGCTCACGTTCCTGAGTGATTGATTTGACAGCTGACACTTGTTGACTCCATGGCTAGCAGCTCCACAACACACAAAAAAGCTACATACAACAGTTGAAATGGGGCCAAAGTAGTGAAGCCAGCTTTTGCTTTGATCCGCTGTGTCTGTCCATGGTAATTTCAGAGGGAGCCAGCTTTCTGTTCAAGCTCTGTGTGATGTTCTAAATGTCTGTGGCAGCATAACAGTGGCAACCTGCTGAGACTGCTGTCATGCATTAAAGGATGCCATATGTGTGGACATTGTGCAGACGTGTGCTGAAAGTGGTTGTCGATCGTACCACTGAACTTTACAGGTTGCTGGATAACTTTGATCGCCTCTTAAGGGTTGACATTAATCAGCAGAGGTTGAACTGTCTGTGCAAATGTGTAAACAAGACTGAAAGTGTGAGGAGGTGTGGAAAAATTATAGTATTTGTAAAGTATAGGGTAGATTTTTTTTTTTTTACATTGTATTACTTCCTAAGCAATCCAAGTTTGTGGCTATGTGTGTGTGTGTGTGGGAAGGTGGATGTGTGTGTGTGGCTATGTGCATGTGTACACGAGAGAAAAGTGTACCCTAAAGCAGAGTGACTTCACCATCTGTCCTTGCCGTGTCCCATGATTTCCCTGTGTAATTCAGACAAATGTCAGACTATGGGTAAAGGAAGGGCTTTGACAAACTGCTCTGTTCCCTTTACCCTCTTGATGAGCCCTCTGTTACCTTCTTCTGTTAGTCAGGTCGGTGACAAACATTTGAAACTTCATGAGACATTTTTACCTACGATTCATTTCTCCTGTGGGGTCACGACATTAGAAATTACATACATTCCTGCACAAAAATAAGTATGTTCGAACAATTACAAACACAACTCTGTCAGGCATAATCACAGCTCCAGTAGCTGAAGGCTGTCTCTAACTTATTAACAGATGTGATGGTGCCATCGTATCTGTGTGTACTAACCTATGTTCTCCATGTGTGTTGGCAGTATAAGGGCCAGGCCAACCTTCATGTGTTTGAGGACTGGTGCGGTTCGTCTATAGCCCAACTCAGAAAGAACCTGCACTTCCCCCTCTATCCTCATGTAAGTATTCCCATTTTACAGCTAAAATATCATACAGCTCAGATTTGGTCTCAAACATAGTTAAATATCGAAAATTTATTACAAAGGTCCCAGTTACTCTTGTTTTGACATGTTCCTTTTCATTGGTAGTAGTTAGTTTTGACTAGTGGACAACCAATCTATTACTTAAACTAATTTTAGCCATCTTATAAATAATAGGCATTGGCCTCTAATTTTGACATATGTTATAAACACAGAAAAAAGGGGAAATATTGTATTATTACGTGAATGTACCATTGGGGTTCTCATCAAAATGTTTTTGGAAATAGGATTTGAAAAACTTGTTTGCTTCTTTTTTTTCCTGTTTTGCCACACAGTCAGGCAAATATTAAATGATAAAGCATGACTACTACTTCAAGTTTTTCACATTTAAGGATGTGTGATCATTGTCTTTTATTTTTCTGATTTGTTTTTTTTGTAGACAAGAACAACGGTGAAGAAGCTTGCGGTGGCTCCAAAGTGGAAGAACTATGGCCTGAGAATATTTGGTTACCTTCATTCTTACAGAGATGGTAACTAGTTCATTTCATTTGTCACTGCCTGATTTCAGGCTGAGGACCTTGAAGCATGTGTCCTTTATCAGATTGGACAATTTCCCCAGCCTTCCTAATCTAAGCGCCTCGAGCCACTAATGTAGTGGATTTGCACTTTTTCTGTTCTTTTTTTTATTGAGGTTTGGTGCCAGAATCTCACTGCTAAATCTCATTTCTGTCCCCTCTTGGCCCTGCCCTGAAACCCAGTTGCTATGGGAACTGACAAAGCCTTAATGTCCAAGTGCCCTTACACAAATTGCAGAATTGAAGCTAATAATTAGATTACCATTCATTTTAGACTCTCATATAGCTTTCACTAGTGACATGGCTCTTTGGAGCTGATGGTGTAAAGGTCGCACCATCCTTAGTGGCTCAGTGTGAGCTCTAACAAGTGCCCTTCACCTTTATTCTGCCAGACACAAGTAAATGTAAAGTACGGGTAAGTATTTAAACAGGTATGAATTACTCAGAGGGTTTAACATCCTGTACGTTTTTTGAGTAATCTGTAATCCTGAAATTGCATATGTACTTGGATTATAAAGCAATGTATCTGCTTTGTACATTTTTATTGATATTCTGTTTAATATAACATTTGTTTACAAATATCAACAGGGCGATAAGCCACTTACACCTTACTACAGCCCTGTGTGACCATACATTAGGGTGAGGGACAGATTTTAGTTCCAAAACATCTGAACAATGTTGGCTCTGTGAACTTTTACAAATGTAATTCTAATGTAAATGTTTACTATGGTAATATTTAAAGAACACAGCCGCCTTTTTATTCACTGGAGGTGGTAATATGGATCTGTGACTGTATTTATTTAAAACCACTGTAGACAAGCTAAAAAAGCTTGTGACGAAGAAACAGATGTTTAGTTAATGCTGTAACTGTGGTGATTTGGCTTTTTCTGGGTTGTTTTTATTTTAGTTCTCTGGTTTTGGTTTTGTTTTCTATTTGTAGTTATCTGGTTTTTGTTTTCTTCTTGGTTCTGTCCTCCTTGTGTTTGTGTTCTCATTTCCACTCTTCCCCAGTCATTCATTTGTCTGTTAGCCACGCCCATCTTCACCTGTCCTGAATAAGTAATCATTCCACCTGTTCCCACTCACCTCGTTATCCGCAGTCTTAAAAACCCGGTCACTCTTCCCATACCTCACTGGTCCATTGTCTAAGGTTTGTTTGATGTTTGACTCTCTTGTTTGCTTCGCTCTGTGTTCCTGGTTTTCTGAGTTCTGTTCCATTTATGTATTTTTATTTAGTTCTTATCTGTTTTCTGCCACGTCAGCTTTTTGTTTTTGTTCGTTTTCTTAGTTTAATAAATTAGTTTTTCTTTCTTTAAAATGAGTCTGCATTCTGGGTTCGCCTTCGTCAACTCTACCGTTCCTGACAGTAACATTTTTCTCAGTGTTCTTTTGTGGTCTTTGTTTATTGTTTGTCTACATTTTACACTGCAAAATTTATTTCCAAAATTGTTGAAAGAGTTTTGAAATTATTCTTAATGCAGTAAATTCACTTAGCAACTTTTGCGCTTTGGCACTAGATAGTTTTTTTGCATCTATTTTGCTTTAAAATTTATTTCTTGAGAACCCTAAAGTCTATGAAACTGCAGTATCATTAGACTATATATTTTTAAATTACTATAATTTTTATAATAGACAGTCAGATCAAAAGGAAATCTGTCCTAAATGTAGGTTTTGCCAACTAAACCTGCACCTTCTTCACAATCCCAAAGACTCCTCTTTTAAACATCAAGAACATAATAGTCAACTAAATTTGTAGGTTTGCTTTTCTTGCTTTCTCTCATTTACATTTAGGCTTAAGTGTTTTTTTTTTTTGTTTGTTTTTTTTTTATTCATGTAACTCAGTTCTTAGACTTTTAATTTTGTTACAGTAAAGGTTTTCATATCTCGGTCAACTCTGACCACTTCTTGAGGCAGTCTGGGCATCATATTTTTGGTGCATTCTTAACATCTAAGATTTTTTTTTTTGTATGAAGTAATGCCTTGCCTTCTTTGTTAACTCTAAATTGTCACTAGGTGAGAGTGTGAGTGGTTGTTTCATTTATCTCTACGTGGCTCTGTGATGGACTTGGGACCTGTCCAGGGTGTCCCCCACCTCTCGGATCACTGCTGGAGATGGGCACCAGCTCCCCCGCGACCCAGAAAGGAAAAAGTGGCTGAAGAAAATGAATGGATGGATGGATGTACTTATCTTTGATCATAAATAAGTTCTTCCACTAACACACTTTGATCATGTTCTTCCCCCTCCAGGTGATTTCCAGTTCTCAGTATCATCTGATGATAACTCAGAGTTCTGGTTGAGCCCTGATGAGAGTCCTCTCAACGCCAGACTGCTGGTTTACGTAGGACAGGTAAGCACTCAGCTGGGCTGCAGTCTTGTGTAATATCTCACCCACATGCAGGGTCACTCCACTTGAAATACACATGGTCCAGGCTTTGTATATGGATTTTTATTTATTTTATTTTTTTCACAACAAATTCGCAAAATACACATTTGCAAGTCTTTGACTGCTGACTCTGCTTAGCATTGCTTAGCAACAGGATTTTACTACAAGAGAAACCTGAATCTCAAGGAGCCAAAATAGTTATGATCTTGTAAATGTCATGACTTGGATGGTAAAACAATTTTTTTTGTCAGGTATACCTTTGTGAAAGCATTTATAAAATAATATAAAAGTCCAAACCCCTGTAATACCAGACCTTATAGTCTATTTCAATATTCAGGTAGACGGTGACTCATGGCTCTGTATTGTGTTAAATGAACTCATTTTCATATGTAGCTTGACAACAACAACTGATCGGGCACATGAAGGTATTAATCCCGAACTGTGGTTATTTCAACTGTGTAAGCACTTGGTCCTGACCAGACTACAACCTAATTTTACTTTTTTGTTAGAGCTCAATTATACTACAACGGTGAGGAAAAAGAAGCATGTTGACCTAGTTTGTTCATAATCCCACACTCACTTCGTCCCACTACAGTCAACACCACAGCGATCACTCACCCCCCCCAACACTCAGCTCAGAATACATGAGACCTAAATTCTTCTGCAAAAAATCCTGCGAAAAAGTATTTTTCAATCTGTTGTTAAAGTACATTGTGACTGCAATTAAATAAACTGTTCTTCTTTCATTATTAAAACATTTCTTTTGTTAAAATTATCTGATTTAAAAGCTTAACATTTCTTGTGTGTATATGTGTGTGTGTGTGTGTGTGTGTGTGTGTGTGTATATATGTATATATATATATATAAAAAACCTGACACCTTTCATGCCAGTGTTTTAGATCATTTTATCCTGAGAAATGGCCGAATTATAGCTACTTTGAAAATGACATTATTTTCAGTCTCATGCAGTATCACTAGCTTTTGTGTGATTTATTAGTGCTTGGAGTATTAGTTGTGAATGACTGTTAGATACTGCCACACATTTTTATGATTGCTGAGATTGCTTCGCTGTGGTGGCCATCTTGAACCGGTTTGAATCCAAAGGTTAATCAGTTGTAGGTGTCTACTCAGTGATTACTTTCTAAAGGTTTCAGTAAAGTCTGCTGGGTGATTCATGAGAAATTTAGCTAATGGTACTAACAAATTAACACACACAGATACTAGCAAAAATATTGTCACTTTGCTTTTACCTCCATGAAAGGGAAGATGCTACAAACTGCACACAAATTGAACCGTACCCTGTGAGTGCTCTGAGCTTAAGGTTAGAGCAAGAGTCCAGCTACGGTGCCATCTGTATTCCAACAGGATATGAGATGTCAGCCGGTTCCATGGGAGCAGAGATTAATTAGCAGCCAGTGAATATTGATGTGACATTTAGCTGTGCAGAAATCACCGAGCTCGAGGCTGAGGAGCGGCGGCGTGCCCAGGAATCATTCATTTCACCTCCAGCTGACAGACAGGCATCACTGTTGTCCCTGTCTCTGGAGACACATCGTGTTACACAGATGAAAATCTAAATGTTGACGCCCTCCTTCAGTTTGTGGCCCACATGATTACACAAGTTTATGAAAGAAGGAATTCTCTCAGTGCAAGTGCTTTTAGCATCACGGCCCATTCATAAGGGCAGCTGAGCCACACCTAAAAAATTCACCCCACAAGATAGTTCCTCCTAATAAACAAGGCAAATTGCTTAGCTTGCAGTGTATTGTTTTGTTCTATGTTTATCAACTATTATGACATTATTATTATTATTATAATTTTTTTTGCGATTCCTTTTCCGTTTTTGACTTATTTGCAGTTATAGGGCGGTACAGGTCAGTGATGGCGCTCGGCAGCAGATTTAACATGTCTCCTGTCGGCAGAGATCTGGACTACAGGGCAGATCCAACAAAGCCTCACTGAGGTGTAAAATATTCTGCCTGTGGATAAATTCAGCTGGTTTTAGCTCAGTGATACAACCACGATTAACGTTACACATCACCTGATCTTATTTAATGCAAGAATAGTTGCTGCAAAACCTGCTGTGTCCAACAGTGGAGATTTACTGTTTAAAAATCCACTTATGAGACTAAACTTGGAAGATAAATTATCAGTCAGCAGCTTGGAGCAGACAGACTGGACAGATTGTACATGAACAGCACAACATTTTCTTTAACATGGTAAGCCCATTTTCTGTCTGGAACTATGTAGATCAGCCACAGGTGGATTTTATTGATCTAACTCTGTGGCTTCCTAAAGCAGGTCTCTGCTGTAGATCAGAGGTCGGTTCTGTAGTTTTGTAATGTCGAGGCTGTAGATTTAAGCCTAGGTTGCCTAGGTTGGGGCTTTAATCAAAGGGCTTTTATATATATTTATATAAACATGCATGTCAGCATCACTTCTTTAGATTTGCATTTTTTTAGAATTACTTCACAGAAGTTTTTCCACCATTTAGCTTTAATCTCAAGTATTATTGCAGAAATATTACTTAAAATAAAATGAGAAATGCAAATCACAAAGCTGTGTGTCTGTCTGTTTAATTTTACCCAGTTAAAATTAAAAATACTCCTGTTTCAGGTGGGGGTTGGATGCGGAGGCGTCCATTTCAATGATTTAATTATCAGACCGGAATGTTTTCACAAGACAACGTTGGCCCCACGAGAGAAAAAAAGCAACAACTTTGAGCACAAAAATCAAAAATAAATATCAAGCAACATATAGCCTGTCTTTTTCACAGAAGATGTAATGCAAATTGCAACATGAGTTATTGATTCAGGAAATGAATGTCCGCCCCACTAAAATGCATGCTCATGAGCCGCTACTGGATTTTAGTTGACTTTTTTGCAAGAAGACTTGAAATAGCTGTAAAACTTTAAGATAGTGTTTCATAAACAGCATGTAGCCATGTCCTTGCACATCATCAGTTTTACACCGTAAGCAAGAACTGAAGGGGATTTACTGAAAAGCAGGCTTACTGCCAAACTTGCTTTTAAAGACTTTTAGCTCTGAGGTGGTTTAATACCCTGTCCTACTACTTTCCTATATAGTTTAATTTGTTACAATAACTCAGAACTCTTGATAAAAATGAGATAATTACAGACCATTTTATTTTCTCTTTATTATCAGAATGAATATGTATAAATTAATGAGACACATTACTCTATAGCCATCTGTCTGGTGGAAGAATGTAAAATGCTCTTGACACATTTACAGTTTTTGTCTCTATAGAAGAGATAAAATAAATGACTTTTTGGCATTCTTGCTGCTGCTGCTGCTAGGTTATTTTAGACTTCCAATGACAACTTTAATCCAGCATTTAACTGGATTGTGATTAAGTTGCTGAAATTTAAAGGATGGTAATCATTTTACGCCATGAATGACCTTCTGGTATAATGTATGTGTAGCCCCAAATTAAACAGGCATAAAATAACCTAAATTAACCTAATGGTTTTATTTTATTTTTTATTAATTCTGTCAGCTTCTGCAGTTTTCTTTAATCTTTGTCACATTCTGTTGGTCTGTGTTTCCTGTTCTGCTCATGACCTGACTCACAGCTCAGAAAGTCCACATATTGTCAGGGATTGTTTCTCGATTTTGGTTGTCACAGCAGTGCCATCCTCAATCGTGAACCTGCTATAAATGGAATCTGCTGCTATGAGACATTTATCCGTGACAGGGCGGAAAGAGGGGGGAACTGAAGCGGTTCCGTGATGTTTCCATGGAGACCTCTGTCAGCATTTTGTTGCTGTGCTTACGTAGGGTCTATCCTGATCCTCCCAGAAGGGCACGTCAATGAAAATAAAACCAAACAAAACGATGCTGTCTGGGAAGGTGTGCATCTGTCTTCTACATGGTTTGTCATTGGAAAAGCTCAATTGGAACTGTTCAAATTCAGCTGATTTTTAGAACACGCCCACACCTCAGCACTGGCTTTAAAATGTAAAATCAACCTCAAATCATGCTTGGTTTGTATTCTTGGTCCATAGGTAAAGGTACATGGAATAGACTTGTACATATGAGAAAAGTCTCCTTTTTTCCTGCTTGGACTTTATCTCTGCACATAGAGATGAACTATTCTTTCAATCTGTAATGAGATTTTTCCTTCGGCGAGAATGTGTAGACAGCTCCCTCAGAGTTTCACACAGAGCCAGATCAGGGCTGGACTGATACTAAAAGACCCCCAATGAAAGGAGGCTTCCATAGTGATTTAGTGACAAGGTCTGTCATTTCACAGCAAGAAAGTCTGTGGTCTTGAACCTGAAAATGACTTTTCTTTGTGAAGTTTGTATTTTCTGTCTATGCCTTGTGATCTGGTTTGCTCATACAGTCTAAAAACACACATGTCAGGTTAATTTGTGATTCTAAACTAGCTGCAGGTGTTCTTTTAATAACATTGTAACTGATTGGCATCAAGAGTATAGCCCACCTCTCACACAATTTCATCCCCCTATGACTCTTATTACCCTGATGATCCTGAAGCTGGTATATCAAATGCATTGTCTTAAAATAGAAATAAAAATAAAGTTTGTGTATGTGCTGCTGCAGTAGTGCAGTGCATATCTGTTTGTGTGGGCACATGCTGAAAGTATATATGGTGTTACCTGTTCTGTCTTGTTTAAACTTCATACACAGAAAGACAAACATTTGGATCCAGAGGCGCACAGGAAACTGGGTCAGTGAGATGTAATCACTTTAGGAGACAACAGCAAAACTAACAGCTCATTTTCAGCTAAGATTTTGTCCCAGTTTCCATCATAGATGCTGTTTTGCCCTTAGCTTAACCCTGCTTAATACAAAGGCTAAAAATGCACATCATTTGATAATCAAAAACAGTTAACCATTTCAGTTCTGTAGCAGAAACATATATTTTATTATGCTGTTCTATTAAGAGAAACAATGTATTTAGGGAAATAAATTGTAGCTAAAATCTATTTTTCCTGATCATTTTTGGATTCTTGTGTTTGTGCATGTTGTCATTACATAGTGAGGCACCTAAACAGAAGTAACTCCTACACAGTAATGAGGACCCTTAAGACATGACAAAGCTCCATCACATCCACCTAACCAAGTTAGGAAGTGGTGTGGAAGACAAAAGGGGTAATCCATCACAGTGATCAGCTTGTCTGTTTCAGCGTTTGTTTTTGATCTGGTTATATTACTGTGCACAGAACATTTCATGTGTAATAGGTATAAGCACCTATTGACAATGTAAGTTTGACTGCAATAAAAACAGACAAGAAGGCGATTGTGATGGATTACCACGCTCTGGCTCATTTCAGGTATCTGCAGGTTGATTTCATGGAAGACTAGAATAAATGAAAATGAGCTGCTGCCTTGATGCAGAGGAAAACACGGTTTCAAACCCTACTCTTCATTCAGATTGATCACTCGGCTTGAAGGCATCAAGCAATTCAGCTATAAGGGACTTAAGTGTTCCCAGACGCCACAAATAAAATAAAGACTGAGAGTGATTCTGGCTGTCAGTGCAGCTATTTATCTTTCTTTTTTCTTTCATATGAAGTTAATTGTAATAAGACCAGTGACACCTCTTTAAGTTTTTATTCCAAAAACAAAGTGGTACAGCCAATTTGTTTTAATCCAGTCTGAAGGCATGTGATTTTCAATAACTTTTCCTGTTAGAATAAAATAGGCATTTTGCTTTGGAATACCTGTGACATACTGTGACTCACTTGGCATTAAAATATTTATAGCCTAGGTGTTTTGCTTTTCTTATTTTTTCCTATTCTATTTATCCTGGTAGTGATTATTAAAAAAAAGTATGTGGCCTGAACTTGTTTTTGTATTGCCTTCTTTGCCATTAAAAGCAAGTAATTGATCAACATTTATTTAAAGCTGGTATCCACATGAAAAGCTCTTTTCACAGCTAACATTCGGAGTGAAAGACTCTAAGTAATGGCTTCGGTTTGGAGCAGAGGAAGAACTAATGGCATTAATTGTGACTGTTCTATTTAAATGTAACATCCAGGTTTTCTAAACTAAAACTGCTATTAGTTAAAAGATTTCTGTCTAGAGACCCCATGGCCTTTTTGTTTTAGTAATTACTTTAGGTGCAGCAAAGTCTTCAGAGGAACGCTTTGTCTCTCAGCACCAGCCGTCTTGGTAAAGCTTAGTTCTGAGTGTGTTAATTTAGCTTAAGTGAGGCCTAATGTAAGGTAACACAAACAAATCTCCCTGTCTTTCAGATAGACAGGTTGTGCTTCTTTAAATGGATATTTAAGACATTTACTTACAAAGCTGTTCTTTTGTAGGTTACTGATAATAAGAAACACTATATTATTGTATAAATTTATTATTTTGAGATAATTTATATGCCTGTTTAATGTATTTTCATATGCCTGTTTAATGTTTTAGGTTATATTTGGAGATTATTTAAAATTTTGATGTATGTATTTTTTAAAACAGGTTTTTGATGCAGGAACAAATTATGGCTGTTTTAGGATGGTGACTCTAATTTTAGGGCTTGCTAGTAATCGTGGACATTTATGTGATTTTCTTTCTTCTGTTTTATGTTTATTTGAAGAAAAGTCTTCAGTAAAATTGTTTTACACTTCAGTTTACCTATATTCACAGTTTTTTGTTTAAACATGACATATTAAATCTTTTTTGCACAACTTGACATACCTTTTGGAGGTCTGGCTGAAAAGTCTGTAATGTGTTTTTGGTCAGAGTGAAACAGGACTGCGGTACAACAACTCTTTTTTTTTTTTTTCAGCCATGAATTTGAAGCTCTGTTCATTGCAACTGATTTAAGAGGTGGAGTGAGCCACTTGACTCCACTCCAACTTTTGTAATTTGTGTCTCATTTGAAATTGTTGTACAGTTTTGCTCAAACCATGCAAACAATAATTTGGACTCAAACAACACTCAATAACCCATTGGTTTAATTTGGTTTAAAACCAAAATACCACTTCATAAGTATTTTTTTTTCTGTTTTGCTCTGAAAACTGCATGTGGGGACTGCCCAAGAAGCAGAAGGATCTTTGATCACTGGTCAAATGAATTCTCTTCATACAATATCTGTCTTTTGCATTATAGAATTTTAATATATATTTATTCAAGAATGTGGCAAGTGGCATTGCCTCTCCTGTATGACTGTGGCTGCAGGCTTTCCAGATCGCAGTAAACAATATTTTCCACTGTTGCAAGAAAAATGCAGGTGTTCAGAAAACATAAATGAGGAGTCTTATGTCAGAGGTCAGTTGTTGTTTTTTCTGTTTCTCTGACTAATTTTTTTTCAGAGTAGATTTTTATAAGTCAAAAACAAAATATCCTCTTGTTTACCAGTAGTTCAAATTTGTCCCCTCTGGCAGACATTTTTAAACTGAATATCTCCCACCCACTGCATACTACTGAATTAACTCCTTTTGTCATTACAGAGGACATTTGGGTCTTCTCAGTGATACCAAATGTGACTGGGTGGGGCTATTTACCATACAAAGATTGGGGAATTAAAAAATATTTGTGATTGGACATCATTTTTTCCCTCTGGTAGTCAGGAGGCTCAGACAACCAGAAAGGATGGTGAAAGCCGTGCTGTGAGGAGTGTGTTTGTTGTGCGTTGAGCCAAATGTGTTGACTTGCCTGTTTTGATGAGTAGGTGCAGCTTTCAGAATGCAATGATGCAATCCCTCAGTGTGAAACCATAAATATGCATTTGTTAGTCTCTGTGTGTGTGTGTGTGTGTGCGCATGCCCAGGGGGTGGGGGTGGGGGGATCTTTGGCTTATGTCAGTATTGCATATGCACCTTGAGAACATCTGCCACTCACCAGGGAGGAGAGTTTTTGTGCATCTTTGTGACAATGTTTCTGACATCTTGGGTAGTAGATTAACTAAACTCTTGTCAGACTAACTGTCGAACAAAGAAACCCATTTTTTAAAATCTAGTTTTGAAGGATTGGGCCTTCATTTTTTTGTTTTGTTATTGTTTTGCTTTGGATTTTTTGTAAAATTGGATTTCTTTGAAGTCCTTATAACCAACATTTTGCATTTAATGGTTAAATCTAAAAATTCAAATGTATCACAAAGCAAAAAGGATCAAAAGTTAAAAATAGAGGATAATTGTATGTCATTATACTGCATATAACAGTTTTCAAGATGTAACCTTTACTTATAGGATTATTTATTTCTATAAGTCATTTCACAACAGGATATCAGGGTTTGCAGGTGTAAACTGGTGTGAAGATAATCTTAGCTCAATCAGTATGATTTAAGTGCAAAATATAATCATCTGCAAATGTTAGTATAATTTAGATGTGGCTCTCTGCCTCTGTTCAGAGATTTCTCTTCCTTTTTGCGTGTATTTGCAAAATGCCTAAGGCAGGGAGAGCAATGGTAAATACCCCTAGAGTGAAACAAAGAAGAAAACAAACATGACATTGATTTAGTCAGACACATTTTAAAAAGAAGGAGTTGGGGTGGAGGTGGCTTGTAAAGCAGCTTGCAGAGGAAGCAGCAAAAGAAGGCAGGCTAAAGCAGCTTAAAGTGAAAATTTCTCACGTTGTGGAAAAGGAATCTGATTGATCAGCTAATGTGGGCTGATGGTAAGTTTACTGAGCTGTGGGCTGAACTTGATTTGTGTCCTGCTTTAGCGAGTCCCACTACATAAACAAGATTTTCACATTTGTATTTCAGCATTTTAATACCGGGATTATGAGTTACAACAACATTTAATTTCCCTTTGGGATTAATAAAGTATTTATGATTTTAAATTGAATTTTATTTGAATTTGAAC
This sequence comes from Kryptolebias marmoratus, assembly GCF_001649575.2. Taxonomy (NCBI): domain Eukaryota; kingdom Metazoa; phylum Chordata; class Actinopteri; order Cyprinodontiformes; family Rivulidae; genus Kryptolebias; species Kryptolebias marmoratus. The sequence continues at coordinate 20,180,686 of NC_051440.1, read as the reverse complement.
GGAATTTCAGGATAATGCTTTTGTAATAAAACTTTTTTTTGACAGTTAGATTTATATTTTATCCAAAAATCTGAGCAATTTGGTCGTTTTTGTCATTTCTTTTGAAGCCAACTATTGAAATTGAAAATACTTTTATGTTTTTATCCTGACTGATATAAAGAAGAGCTGAGGTAGTGCATTCATTAGGATCACAAATAGACGCCACCTGTATGTAGTGTATGTGCAAAAAGGCAGCTTTGCTCAGATTTACACTGTAACAATGCTCTCCCATAATGGGGGAAAAAAATCACTGTATCTAGATTTGAGCCAATAAATTCTGCTAACTTGTTCCACTTATAAAACTTGCATTTTTTCTTTAGAGCAGTGCAGGCAGAGGAAGTGTGCAGCTCCAAAGATATCAAACCCAAAGTAACTATTTTGTAAACCATTATTTCCCTGAAGTAATGTGTGTTCATTTGAGGATTTTTTTTTTTTTTTTTTTATAAATCTGGATTACTTTTTTAAATGACTTTCTAAAAACCACATTTGTCCCATGGGTAACATTTTGCTGTTCAGCAAGTAGAGTTGGTCGAGCAAACGTCAAAGTTTTGCTTTCAGTTACGATTTCACAACACTCAGTATGATATATATTTGAATATGTGTTTGAGAGAAGCAGTTGTCATTAATAATGCAAACATCTAAAAAACTATCTTTGAAATGTTCTTCGTTAGTGACCTAAAACTTGCGATTTTTCTGTCTTCTTTGCTGGAGCAGAAATATTTCGGAACACTTCAGTGTTCTACAGAGCAGCAGCTTGCTGTGGGTTTTAGAGTGAAAGCACAGTAGTGTACATTGTATTCTCCTCTTCAGCCTTCCACCTCACAGAGACTCTCAGAGGCTTTAAACTGCCTGGGGCCTGGTTAGGTTTGGACTGACATTAATGCCCATTTCTCCCATAGTGGCTCTCTTCTCGTGCCAGCAAAACACATTGAAATGTGCCTCTGTATAATTGCCATTTCTGTGTGTGTGTGTGTGTGTTTGCTGTAGGTGTGACTCACTGTGTGTGTTTCTCTCTGTAAGTACCCAGCTCAAGGAACCGCAGCTATTTACAAGCTGAAGGGCAGCTGTGATCTGTCACCAACACCAGCCACTGTGTCTTCTGACCACTTTCAGATCCACAAGTGTGTCCAGCACCAACAATTGAAAGTGTGCCCGCTGTGATCTTAGCTCTATTCTTTCATTACGGCTCAGCAGCAGCAGGGGCCCTAATTAGTTGTGTTGGCTTGCTGAGAAAATGATTGCGCACTGATTCGGCCACAGGGCCAAAACAGGATTCCCAATGGCTCACATGAGCATGCTTCTTAGAGCCAGTGTTGGCAGGGAATCCCTCTCTCTCTCATTGTCTTTCTTTTTATAGTCATTGGTTCTCAGCTGAATGCTCATCAAAACTTGCAAGCTGGTTGACTGTATTTGGTGCTTCAGGTCAAATTATTTTGTTTTTCCAAATACTTTAAAATTTGCATTTCTATCATAACCAAGAGAGCACCTGGGGTCTTGTTTTATGTTTTCTAATTAAACATTCTGTTTTCTGAATTGATTTGATTCTAGGTCCACCTGCATTAAAGCTGGCATTGTAATAATATTTCTTAACACCCTCAAAAGGTCATTGTCAGTTCCTAATATAAGAATCACTGTTAAAGGAAACATAATATGCCTATTTTTCACAAGTTGACATCATTTCTTTAAGTCTTAATGATATGTTTGTAACATACTTTAGACAACGTACCAAGCTAGATAGAGCTTCACAACTCTCTTTTCAGCCTCTAATTTAGTTAGTTTTAGAGGGTGGAGTAAGCCACTTGACTTCACTCCACCTTCTGTTTTGAGCCAACATGTAAATATATATTTGGACATAGATTGTGCTTGATTACCCCTAAAGCTTGTTTTTATTGTCAGAGAGAAGATGCGGTAACTAGCCTGGGCGTACATTTCCCTCTGACTTGAGAAATCTCCTCAGATGAAAAGCAAATCAAAATAAACCAGTTTTCTTTCATTCAACTTGCTTCAATACTCACCTGCAGGTCCGCAGTGCAGTTGGTACTGATTTCTCTATTTTAGATGCTGTTTTATTGTTAGTCATCCTTTTAACTGGCTTAAGTTGGGAAAATAGCATTGTAGATAACCATTGCCCTTCATTTATAGCCAGTGAATAATAAAGCAGTCAAAAATCCCCTCAGAAAACCTGCATCTCTTACAGGCTGTGGCACGAGTTGTGGTGGAAGGACCCAAATAGCACAGGAAGCAGATAATAAGATCTTTATTAACAAACCCAAAAGAGCTGAAGGGGTAGGACTTCCAAAAGATAACTAAGAGATAACTAAATGTAAAAAAAGCAGGCAATCAACAAGACTTTGTGAATAACAAAGGACAAAAACTAATACTGGGATGAATGATAGGTGAGTGAATATGGCTGAGCATGAGGAACAGATGGTGAGGTAATTAGAGACAAGACACTAATTTCTGAAGATTTCCAGGGACAATGGCGGTAAACAACAAACTAAACTCAGACTAAAAGGAGAAACAAGACCTAAGAGAAATAAAGCTCCTTCAAAACGAGGCAAGAACAATAACCAAATAAATATACAATTGCTGAACAACAACAACAACAAACACGTGTTTTTTAATTAAGCAAACAAAACCACAATGGTGTCACAAACAAGGAAAATGAACCATAGATCATAACAGGCTACCTAATCCTGCAGATCTTTTTTTTTCTGTTTAAATTTTCAGAAGATGAAAAACTGTTGATAATATTTATTTATTTTCACAAATTTCTATTTTTACAACAACAAAAAGAAGATGTTTTATTGATACCAAATGGTAAACGATGCCAGTTAGAATTCAAACTTCTTAGTCAAGATATATGACATTAAACAAAGTACTCTCATATGTTTGCTCATTTTTTTCTCCTCTGAGAACTTTAAAAATTAGAGAAATGCTGAAAAACAAGAGTAAAACACTTTTGACTTCTCACAAAATGCAATGTGGGTGTAGCGTGATTTTAGGTTGTATAAAAATAAAGATGGGACGACCTAATAATTCTCCTGTGAGTTGGATCTGTGCCAACCCTTTGTAAAGCTGAATGTCTCACTGCATGACATTTTTTAAACTGCGAGCTCCAAACAAATTGGCAGGGTTGTTTTTGAGTTAGTGGCATCAAACACTAGAATGTATGCTCTCAAACACAATTTCCTTTTTGAAATTGTATTTTTTATGCATTTATTTCTTTTTATTTTTGCATCAGAGTTTTGTAATGCTGTTCCAGAACCCTGCTTACACTCTCTTTTTCTTTTGCACTTCTCATGCTTTGACCTGTGTCTCCTGTTTCGTTTGTTGCAGCTGGGTACAGAATGGACCGCTCCAGGCGAGTTTACCAAGTTCAGGTCCCAGTCCTCCAAGTCTGTGCAGTAAGTACCTGTGACATCTGCCCACATATCCTAATAGCACATTTATTTCACTCCAATACAAAGACCAAAAAAGGGCACAAGTGCAGTTTCCCACTAAAGTATCTCTCAGGACAGGTCTTACAGTGTCTCCCTGGCAATCTGTACCAATAATACTCTGTTTGCATTCAGTCTACAGCTTCTTTTAGATCAGTTAAGTCAAGTTCATTGTTCCAGATGCTTTTTGCTGCCTATGTACAAGAGTAAATGGATGGCTCAAGTGTTAACTAGATAATGGAAATCAGGCTTCTTCTGTGTATTTTTTATGTAACCTGATGCATCATAAGGTTTGTTGTTTAGACTGGTAGTCCTTTATACAGACATGTTTGTAAAGACCTAGCAATTTGCAAATTTTTGCAGTAGGCATTCATGAATCATCATCCATCACCAGCAACAAACCACATTAACAAAAGATTTCTCACATAGACAGCTGATAGAGCAAACCTTTACTAAAGCAAGTCCTCTAGCATCTACTGTAAGCTCTTTTGGTGACTTTTATCACATGTGAAATTTATCCTCAGCTGGCAGGTCAGTTCAAATGACTTGACAACAAACACGTATGGGAATGCAAGGGGTAGAGGAGCCAGAGTTTGAATTCTGCACCTGGGATCATCTGTTACAGAGCAGAGTGAAAAGGAAGGTTGCACTGAGTGAGGGGAGCTAAAATAAAGCCTATATAATAAAGAGAAAATTCTATTTAAAGTTGATACTATGACCAAAAAAAAAAAAAAACATGCGGGCAGTCAGTTTTATAAAAGAAGATGCAGGAGATGGGAAGAAATAATTTGCTGGAGAGCCCTTGAATGGGCCAGCTGACAAAGGAGGAAGCTAAAGAGTGCTTTTGTAGGACATTCGAGTGTACAGAACTGTATCAGCTGAAAATGTTCTTTCGTTGTCAGTGTGAGACGAGAGGGTATTAATATATCCCGCCATCTCAAATTCAACGTGTTGCTCTCTGTAATTGCTCGGTATTAGCTTTCATAAAAAACACGTCCACTGGTGCAGTTGATCCGCCAGAGTTTTTTTTTAAAGGTTTTATTGAGTTGATATGATCATGGAAAAGAAGAGATCCTAAAAACTGGACTCGTAATGATATGGATCCTCACATTTGTGAGTAAAGCTCAAGTTTCAGAGTGCTGCATGAAATGGGCTTTGTAGTAAAAAAATAAGAATTTCTTTTTCAAACCATAGAAACTGAGTAAAGAACAACCTTGCAATTCTCTATGAAACTGGTAAAAATGCCAATTTAACAGTGTAAAAGTACAGAATGGGATCACTGGGATCAGTCGATCAGACCAACATTTTGTGTTGTCTGTGAGCATTTTAGCTGCTAATAGACTATTTAAATATATGTGCGAAGTAATCTTTTTTAATATTAAAATTTTCAGAATCAATTTGTAGTAACATCTAAAAATAGAATTTTATTATCATATATTTGGAACAGGTGTAAGAATGAACCTCTGTGATATTTGGTGAAGTTAAGATTTTTAAAAATCATCAGATTATCAGGTCTGAGTGGTATCAGTGTGGGTTCATTCAAGGTAATAACTTTATTTACAATAAGGGATTCATTTAGGTAGGTTTTACTGAGATACATTACACAGCAAAAAGATAGCAGATGAACAGCTTTGAGTCTTCACAGGCTGAAAATTTGTATGACTGCAACAATTTATAACTAGAAAACAGACATTGATTTAGAGCAAAACTAGAACAAGCTAAATATTATCTTGCTAAACACATTTATTTTGAAAAAAAAAATGCTATAATGTCATTCATACATGCAGTAATGCCTCTGACAGAGCAGGTTGCTTTCCTTTGGCTCTGGGTGAACTGAATATGAGTTATGGCCTCAGAGAAGCAATGAATCTTTTTTTGTGCCAAACATAATTATTCCTACCACACACACACACACAGTGTTACACTCTGGTTGTGTAGCAGTATTGTGTCTTCATCTTAAATGATAAATGTACTTCAGATATGTTAGTTTATTTTTATTTGATTTTTTGTGATGGGGAATTGTTTTTGCTTCTTTTTAGGTTTTTTTTTTCATAATGAAATTCATTATTAATTTGATGTAAACCACTTATCACTTAGTTTACATGTAGGAAAACAGCAAATTTATATTATCTGGTCATTCTACAATAGACACTAAATTAAACAAAAAAAGATATTGTTTTCTATGTATTTGATTTTTTTCTGTGACTGAATAAAACCAAACCACAGCTCTTAAAATTGAAGTAAAATACCAGAGAAAAGCATGTGGTTGAATGTTTGTTGCTATTTTTTGCCTCCTGCCTGACAAGCATGTTGCATTCTGCCAAATAACAAAACGACAACAGAGCAGCGAAGCATGAAGACAGAATATGACAGGAACATAAAAAAGGTTGTGCTGTGGAGAAATTTAGGTGTGACATTGGTTTTGTGACCTGTTGATATGTGTGTTACTGTATGTGTTTATTCACTTAGTGTTTGTTTAGACCCAGCAGAATAATTTGAATGTGCTGTCATTAAATTTAAGTGGAAAGGGGAAAAAAGGAAGTGAAATACTTTTAGAAGAGATGCCACAGAGAAAGGAAAGTGAGTAAAATTGCTCCACATTTGTTTTCCTTTTTGCTTTGTGGCTCAGACTCTTTTTTTTTTTTGAGAAGCAGACCACAGATTAATGGTTATCCTCTCCTATCTTTGCATATTCTTGTAAAAATCTAAGATGATGCCAAAAGAAGGCTGCCACACTTTTTGGAATATGAATAAAAGCATTTTTCAAGGTTTCAAATTGTGACTTTACTATTTTTTAGCCTTTTTTGTGAAACCGCTCCAGTTTGCTCTGTGAATAAATGTGTTTTTTTTTTCACGTTGTGACGTGAGTGGGTTCAAGGTAACACCGCACTGAACACCAACATATCATGTTCTCAGCAGATGTTGCTCATGACCATTTTATACATTCATGTTCAGCGTGATTCCTAATTAGCTACATGACATACATTTTCTGTTTAAAAAATAAAACTGTAAAATTGTTTTTATTATGACTTAAGTCAAGTTTGTGAGTATTTTATTACGACTCCCATTGCTGGCTTTAGGGGAAGTACACCAGCGCGAACGACAGGCTTAAGATAATTAGGAAAGACTGATTTGATGTGGGTGTGTGGAAAAGAACATAATCATAATACTGTATCCACATTTCTGTGCATTAAAGTACATGTGTTAAATGCGGTGCCATTTCAAAATTGTTTAATTAGTAAACTGAAATATTCTACTGCTAATTAGTTCGCATACTATCTCACACCTGTGTTGTAGGCTTTGATGTGCACCGCACATACCGCAGAAACTGTTAGACGTGATCTGTTTATAGAAATGTATGCTTCCAAAAGTGTAGAGCGTGATTAGTGGCAATAAACTCATTAAAAGGTGTTCTTCAGATTTGATTGGACGGAATTCAAATGAGCAAATTAGGGCAGAGCAGAACAAAATAAGATATCATCTTTTATTTATTTATTTTTTTAAAAGCATCAAAAGATTTGTGCAGCCAGAAAAATAAGCAATTACTCACATTATATTACCTGGTGATTTCAGACATTTGTAAATCAGATAGTATTGTGTTTTACCTAAATTGAGTAATTTAGCTATTTCTAGAACACCCCGCTCGGCTTTGTTATGTGCAAAAAGCCACTGAGAACATTATTAGTCATAAGAATGATAATAATTTTTGTATGATACTGTCAGTGTGATCTTTTTGTGTAATTTGTTATTGGAGGATAGGTTTGAGGCCATTTCAGCCTTTTTATAGACTCCATTGTTAAGTTCTTCACAAAACCTTCATCAAAGCTACAATTTAAAACAGCTCTTACATTGTGCACAGTTATTATCATATTGGCCCCATAACTGGATGAAATAAAGCCCGAGGAGAAGGGAGAGCACAGGAACTGAGCTGCATTGTGCAGCACAGAACCAACCAACAAACCTTTGGAGATGTAATTGAACAGAGGAGAGGAGAGGAGAGTGAAACACAACAGACACACGTTAGCAAGGTTGTTTCCTTTTCGTTTTCACACTCAGGACTGCAGTTATTTATATGTCTCGCTTCGTTGGACCTGCACACCAGATTGCAGTAGAGTTGAGTGAACAGTGACTAATGGTTGCTGCCGGGCCAAATCATATTGTCAGGGAATGAAAGATATTGTTGTTGAGGGGTTCACTTTAAACCCCTCGCTCACCTGGTGGAAGTCTCTGTATGCAAAGCAATGACTGTGGGATGTCAAGAACGTATACATGCACAAATCCACTCAGCTTTATGCATACTCAAATTAATAAACTGTGTATACAGTCCAAACAACTTCCACTGCTCCCATTTAAACTCAATCCTTTACAACCCCTTTATAGTTTAATTGCAAATAGGTTTGAAATTAAAGCACTGACAAACACTCTAATCAGAAAGTGGGGGATTTGGGGTTGTTCTGGATTGAAAGTAACATCATGAAAGGCCTAGCATACTGGCTGCTGTCTTTTATTCCAAAATTTTACCCTAAGATTGTATTGTGCTGAAAACAGGTGGATTTGTAGCTGTTTTGGTGAAGCGTTGAAGATGACTTTATGCAAAATCTCATTTGATGTTGTGAGATCTTGTACGATGTTAGCACTCAGAAAATATGTTGTGAATGACTCAACAGATTTTAGTCAAATATCTGTAAAATTGGCTGATTTTGTTTCCATAGGTCAGTTAGATGGAGCCATCTTGGACTGGGTTGACTCTAAAAGTTAATCAGTTGTAGATACACATTCAGTGACTGCTTCCTGAGAGTTTCATTAAAATTCATCAGGTGATTCATGAGGTTGTTTTGCTAACACAACAGAACACACACAGACATAAAAAAAAACCATTAACAGCCTTTTGCATTCGGCAGGACGTGATAAAAAGCCAAATGTGTTGGCTTTCAAATGTGACTGTGCTGCGATACAGCCAATGCGCATGATGTTCAAAGATGGACAGAAACTATATTTTTATTGCCTGTTAGCCTTCTTGTCCTATTTGGAGTGTGAATCTTCATCCTGGGTGGCCATTTTAATAGATGGCATGGACAGGAAATGCAGGCCACTACACTTGTTAGGGAGGTCTGGTCATCATCCACACCACCTGGTTGTCACCACCTGGAGGTAATGACTCACACTATTAAAGTCTGTGTGTCTATTAGGGGGTGATTGTCTGTTTGTGCTCTAAATCAGACTTTTTCTCATTAAAACTGGAAGATGGAGAGCGCTGATACATATGTCTTCACATTTCTCTGTTGGCCTCTTTCTGTCTTTTCTTTCCTTGATTATTCCATCTCATAGAAATTGATCCATACAAGGATTTACATTAGCATATAATGAAAACACTATTATTATAAATTTATATTCCCAGTGACATTCTCATTTGTCAAACTTTTAAGCAACAACATCCAGGAAATAAAGACAGCTCATTAGCAATCCATTTTTATAATTGTTAGTTAACGGAATACAAATTATTTATTAGTTTCAATTAGCTGAATAAAAACAGCATTTGCGTTGGTGTTATGTCACAGTAGTTTGAACAATAACATCTTAGATAGAAAAAAAACCCTTATTACATTCCTTTTTCTCCCACTTATCCTAAGTCAGGTCACAGAGGCAAATGCTCTAAGAGGGGGAAGTCGACGTTTCTCTTTTCTGCAACACTTTCAAGTTTCTCCTGGGGATCAGGCAGCATTCCCAGGCCAGAAGGGTTATATATTCCCTCCAGCAAATTCTGAATTTGCTGCTGGGTCTTCTCCCTCTTGGATGTGACTAAATAAAATCTCAAAAAGGGGGCAACAAGGCAGCATCTTAATCAGATGCTTAAATCATTGCAGCTGACTCTAAACAGATGAAAAGGAAAGTCTTATAATTTGAAAAATTATGGTTTTTCTGTTTTCCTGATAATACTTTAAGATGTAAAATTATGGTTTGAGATAATTAAATAATAATAGATAACAAATGTGTTAATCATATTTATTCTGTGTAAATTAAAACTCTATACATTTGAATTCAAGTTTTAAAAGATTCCCACTGAGCCAAATCAAAGTAAAACTGTCTGTGGAAGCCTTTGTCCCCACCTCTGCTCATATCTGTGATGTGATAGGTTGGCAGTGCCTGCTAGGTGCTGTCACAACAGCGTGATGAGTGACAGTAAAGTTGTCAGGTGAGAAACCCAGATAACCCCGTCAACACTATCTTCTGTCTCTGAAACGGCTAACATCGCCTCGAGCTGTGTCGACAACATCAGGAGATTGACGTTTGCTTAAGTTTGACAAACTGAACTGTTCTGAGCTGCATACCAAGTCAGTCCAACGCTGCGCTTCCTGTTGAGAGTTTTAAAAACCTTTTGATCAGCTTCAGCTACAAATTGATTGACATCAGTTGAAGATTACTGTAGAAAGTAGGCCGTCTGAAAACTAATGAGAGCTGACATGATCTGTTTAACTTAGTGGGAACAAGGTCAAAGATGTTTTTAAAGATCACAAGTTAAAAAGCATCAATTAACACGTTTCTGTATTCCATAAAGTCAAAATCTGTGAAAAGTACTGTAGTAAAAGACATCGCTGCTCTTTGTTAAAAAGCCTTGAGATACTAAAGCCACTTCACTTCTTTCATCATGATACACACTGATTTGAGTTTAATTCATGCAGTATTTTAGCCTGAAAGTTAGATGACAACCAACCAGCTTGATGATTTGCTGGAAGATCTGCTGTAGCAAAACTAAAGCATACTTTTTAGGGGAAAAAAATAAGTGAGACAGGGACTACCCAAATTATATTTGTGTATTTATTTGTCTTACAAACTTCATAACGTGAGATGTTCCCTCAAGAGTTTGGTTGTGAGAAGAACCTCATGAGAAAAGACAGAATAAGATTAATAAACTTTGAGAGAGTAGCTTAAATTTTTATGAAGTTGTCATACCAAAGGCACCAGCCAAAGTCAAAGGATCCAGAAAAATGTGCAGACAGTTCTCTCAGCACGTTCTGATGCAGGATTCAGAGGGTGGTAAACACACATCATCAGATTTTATCTTTTATTACTGACCACTGTACGCAATGTGCTTAGAAATGAAAGATCTAGCATTCTTTAAAGAAATGCATATCACCTACTGCAATTTAATGAAGGAGTTATAGCCGTTTTGGTCAAACATTAAAAATAAAGTTATTTGCAATCTCTGAGAATGACTCTTAGCTACTACCACATCAGGTTTTTTTTGTTTGTTTGTTTGTTTTTTTCAGTTCAATATCTGAGTTATTAACTGGGTTATAGTCATTTTTATGTTGGCTAATGTTGATTAGCTGTGACGATCATCTTGAATTGGGTTGATTCCAAAAGTTAACCAGTTTTAGATCTGCATCAAATGATTAGTTTCTGAAAGTTTCACTAACATCCATCCAGCGGGTCACAAGATATTTTAGTAACAGAGTTTACTTCAAACAGTTATTAGAAAAGATCTTGCAAAATCTATTAGCACTCAGAATATGTGGTGGGGATCAGTCTCAGCTACAGCCACCTCAAATATTAGCTCAGTATTTGTCAAATTGACTGAATTGTAGTAATTTTTGTGTTTTTTAAGGTCAGTTGGCTTTGACAACCATCTGACTGCAAGTTTCAGTAACATTTGTCCTGTGATTCATACAATATTTTGGTAACATTCACACACACACACACAAACTTTATTGTCCACGTTTCACCTTTTGATGGCAGGCAATTATTATACAGAAGGGCATTCATACTCATTTCTTTGCAGTCCAGCAGATGCATCACTTGTTCTTGTTCCGCATGCACAGAGGATATTTTTCTTTGCCTGCTCTTCTTTTTTTTTATTCTTTGCTGCCCTTTTATTTTGAGGCACACTTCCATTTATCTTCCATTCAGATGATTGTGGTTAAAGGGAGAGTTAACTGTACTTTTCCAAGCAATAATGAAGTAGGTTTAGCAGAGAATGACCAGTTATAGAATCTTCAATATCTATAATTGAATCACTTAAGCAGTCCTGACTATTAGTGAGGAGACTCGAGCATTAGCTGAGAGAAAATTTTAATTTTTTTGGGGTGGGGGTGTTGCTGATGACATCATAGGTGTAGAGATTTAGCACAGAGACGAGACAAATGTTGCACCTGCCTTTAGCACCTGCACTCATCTTGTTGTGTGTATGTATCCACTTTAATGTGTGTACTTGTTTCTGTGTGCACACTGATCCGTGATTGTGTTTGAGTGTAAGTACCATCCTTAATGTGAACTTCTTTTCTCTCAAGGTAATTGGTTGATACAGTGCACCCGTTGAATTAGAATGAAGTTATTTGCCATCAAGCTGCAGTGACTCTTCTGTCCTGTTTTCTTCCCTCGGGCCTTTTTCCCACCATCTGTTTTTATGAGTGATGGGAGCCTTCTAAGACACAAATCTATGTCTCAGTGTGTTTGTGCCTGGGTTGAAGTGTCTATTAGCTTATGTTTAATCGGAATGCCTTTGGGGTTTTAATGCTCGTCTCTTGAGCTGTGAAAAACCCTGATTTCACAGCGGACATCTGATTGGCAGTAATGCCTGAGTGCGACCAAACTGCAACACAGGGCTGGTGGTCGCTAAACATGATTAGAGACAGTAATGATGACGGAGGGTCAGGTTAGTCTGACAGAGCACAAAAATTATGTTCTCAGCAGCTGGGAAATGGATATGTAAGCTGTTTTGAAAGGAGCCCGTAAATATTCAGGATTTACATAGTGGCGTGTAATGAGAGAAGATCAGCACTTAGGAACTCATGCAGTCACATTATGAATGCATTGATATGCACAAGTGTTAACACCTGTGATTTCCTGGTGCTAAGCACTAAATCTGAGCTGAGTTATACAATATATATTCTGATTTCTTGAAGAAAGCCTATCAGAGGAACTTAGCCAACTGCGCTTGTCAGATGGTTCCGACTAAACCTGCTCAGCCTTTTAGCATCAACAGTGTGTGGGCTCTCTGCAACAATCACTGTAATTGTCACTGTAAATGTCAGATTGTCACTTTCTGAAAGTGACAATTTGACATTTATAACTCCATTACAATTGGACAGGTGTGCACAGGTCAGACTGTAATCAGGGTTCAGTCATCTCCCACACTGTGTTTCTGTCTGGAACTGAGTCCGACACTTCCTGGGAACATAAACACAGATGAGCCACTCACATTGCATATCAACCTCGAGCAAAGATGAGACATTATGTGAACAGTTCGCTGGATGTGGGCAATATGGGTGGGTGTGAGGACATGAGAACATTTGACAAGATGACTGGATTACAGGCTTTCTGAAATGACAAAAGCTTGTAAGAATGGTAAATAATGCAGAAGCTAAATCTGGGGATTTCAAACAGGCATCTACCCAGTTCTACTTTTAGTTTCTTTACAAGGTCTATTCCCTTTATCCTCCATGTGCTGCTGCTTTAAATATCAAAATAACTCCAGTGGTTTCACCTATTATGAACCAAAGCCGTAATGACAAATGAAAAACATTTGATTTGTGCAGCAGATACCTGTTTTTAAGAATGGGAGTTTATTTAAAATGTGTTTTTGCTTTGGCCTCATTTTTGAAACCATGTACCAAGCAGAGTCTTTGTGCCTGAATTCAGTTGCTTTTTGTAGTTACATGCACTAAAAACAACTCTAATTGAATGACGTCTCCTGTGACACCTTAAATTTTTTAAACCCTCAAAAATATCCAGTAGCGGGAGAAGAAGTGGACTTTTTTCACAAACCCTTGATTTTAAGATCCTGAAAAGTTGTCTGTGTAGATTCTTAGTGAGTCATGCTGTTTTTGAGAAAGAGTCCTTTTATAAGCCTGATAAATAATATTAATTTTAAAAAAAAACTGACACTCCTTAATTAATTAGTTAATCTAGCCTGGATGAAGATTTTTTTCCAATTTGTTAATACGCCATGCTCTATTACTTGTGTCACAGCTGATAAAGTAATAATCAGTGATGGTTATTAAACATAACATTTCAAAGTTAACTATTTCTCCTGATTCTTGAAGATATTTATTTTTCTCACCTGAAACATTTCTTTTTTTTTTTTTTCAAACTGTTGAGTGTTCTCATGTTATTGAAGCCACAGAATGAATGAATAGATTAATATCTCTGTGGACATGATGGGTTGTTGTTTCATGTTGACTGTTTTCTATCTATTTTTTGTAGAAAAGTGTTTATTAGCTTGTAAATGTTGACATTGGTGTTGTAATAAAAAAGTACAAGCTCATCCATCTTTCAAAAGCAAACAAAAATCAAAAGTCCTGAATGAATAGAACATTGTGGAAAAAAAATCTTGTTGTTGTTTTCTTTCACTGTATTTTTTTTTGCCACAAAAAAGTAATGTGGACAAGGGTGACATGAATGTATAGTGAGGACTAAAGTACTAAAGCCAGTAATACACTACATGAGATGATTACATATGAGGCAATTGGATGCGGTGGATTCAGGAAGAGGAGACGTGTGAATAGCACTGGAAAAAAGTGACCGGCATGATGTAGAAGAGAGGGAGGAAGATGGGGAAAGTGCGGGGTGTGACGGAGAGCAGAAGGGTAGGAAGGGAATGGAGGGAATGGAAGAAAGAGGATTTATTGAGGCTGCAGGGAAGAGCAGCATGATAGCTCTCTGATGGATTAGAGGAATGCATGAGAAATGGAGTGAAGAGGAGAGAGAGTGTGAGTCGGGAAAAGTGAAGTTTTTGAGCTTCCTTGGGGCATCTCTAAATACTGCTATCATTAATGTAGTTGAGAGAAGTGTTTTGCTGAGAATAGACTTTTATTTAAAGGCCACCTGTGGGTATTAGAGATGGAGAAATCAGCAAAGAGAGAGATGTGAACAGGGTGACAGTCAAAAATTGAGTTGGAAAATAAAAGACAGGCTGACTCAGGGCACTGTTTTTAGCCACTAGTGCACAGAGAAGAAAAAGTGCCATCATAGGAGAATAAAAGGACATTAGTAATAGCAAGAGGCAGAAAATACACTCTCTATTTCACTTCAAACCCCGTTTTTAATACAGAAAGTTTGTGTGGCAATCTGCCTGTTGGACAGACGGCACTTCTTTAGTCCAAAGGGTTTTTTATGAGATGCTTGTGAAAGAGCTGGTATGAGAAAAAAATAAGATAAAAAAAAATTCTCTACCTTTCATGCCACATAAATATTTCATGCTTTGGCTGACACAGACTTCAGGCAGAGATGATATTCTCTGAATACTGTTTAGCTCCAACAGAATCCTCTTATGTTACCCAGCCTCGTACAGTTTCTTTGTCTGACTATCTGTTCAGCACTCAGCGAGGGGAAACTGGAAACAAAGACTCCAATTAGTCAGGCAATTAGACTCTTGTTTTGTGTCCTTCGCTCATCCTTTGAGTCACAGAATAACAGCTACTTTTTTGCCTTCCATCTCTCATTTGCCCTTCATTTGCTCTTCTAGGATTTTTTTTCCTCTTCTTGCTTGAATTTTTGTTAAAACTCACATCACTGTCGCATTTGTTGTATTTTTTTTTTCTATTTTACTTAGTAAAGCAGTTGGTTTAGGTATCTATCTTTAAATTTGTCTCTTTCTGTTTCTCTCTATTAACTATTAAATTTCTACTTTTGAACTATAAATATTTTGAAATGAAGTTTGTCAGGTTTTTCGCATCATTTTCTTTTGTTTTTGTACTTGCAGTCAAAATATTTTTTTACTTATTCTACTCAATACTTATCCTTTTTTTTTTTACCAATTTTATGAAAAATAATCATTGCAAGGCTTCAAACTTGTTATTGCCAACACGCAGTCACGTGACTGCAAAAAAGGTCTCCACTTTGACTTCCAGCTGAGACATGTGGGAGTTTGCATGTTTTGCAAACTCATTCTCATCATTCTGTGTGCCTGACTCCCCCCGCCCACATACACACACCCAAACAGGCATGTTTTGTTAATCTAGGAATCTAAACGGAAAATGGGAATGAGAGTGTGTATATATAGCTATTTAACTTGTGTGTCTTTGGGTTGACCCTGTGGTGATCTGCTGATGGTGCTCTGCACATCCCCAGCCTCCCTGCTGCTGGGAACAGGATGGAACCAGAAAATGAGTGAATGGATGAATTAATAAATTAGGTAATCTAATAAATAAACATTCCACAGTTATTTCCACTAAACAAACCCATGTCAAAAACTAAATCTTCAGTTAAAAATTATTTATTCTTGTTAATCTTTCCCTATTTCTCAGTGGGATTGTTTTGTTGTTGTTGTTGTTGTTTGTTTGATTTTGGTTCTGATTTCCAGTTCTGTTGATGAATCTGTTGTCTGGAGTATGTAGACTCTTGGTTCCTGTTAGTGAGTGCTTAGTCTCTCACAGCATCCTATAACAGATAATCTAATTTGTATTGCTAATCTTTTCGAATTTAGGATTTCTTTGTAATATGTGTTTTTAAATATGGGCAAAACTAGGCCAGAATAAAGAAAATCCTCAAATTTGCACATGTTAAAGGTGGGGAGAGTTTTGTTCATATAGGTAAATGTTTGGTATATATATATGTATATTTTTGGAAGTGTGTAGTCTTTTATGTCTACAGTTAGTGTAACTCTGAGACAGTGTGGCGGCAGACTGTATCCTCCCATGTCAGACATTAGATTATCCCCTGGATCGAGTCAAATTATGGTTAGAAATACACGGTCTAATGAAGGGTCAGGAAATGTAGCGATATTCTCAAAAACCATTTACAGTGGTCTGGTCTGGGAGAGGAACTCAATTAAGTGAAACTACAAACAGGAAGTAGAAAAAAAAATCAGTTCAGGGTGGCCAGAAAGCCTAAAAAAATATGCAAAATGATTTTTACTATAACTTTTTTTTGGGTGTGAGTGCAATTTATTCTCTGTGTGTGTGTATTTTCTTTCTTCAAGCATGGCTCAGCACAAAGTTGGGGTTTAGAAATGCTGTGATATTTGTATCATTTTGACGAAGGGCAAGCCAGGAGCTAAAAGTGGCACTAAGGTTTGCTGAGTGCCGTTTCAACCGCTACACAGACAGAAATTCCCTATTCATGAGAGAGTGACCTTTATAGCACACTGTCGCTGCTCCCCTGCACCTGCAATGATTTATTGGCTACCGAACGCTTGTCAGCTGGATGATGCAGAGGCGTTTCTGCCCAGGGCAACACGTGACTGTCCCCCTTCAGCCTTTGACCTTCCCTTTCAACTCAGCCAGCTACATCAAGCGTGAAAAATACACACATAGACAACAAAATATGTTCAAATGTGAAGTGGCAGCATTGTTGGAAGTCCTCACATTTATGTGCATTTATGCACGGGTTAAAAACCCAAATAATTAGTTAGAAAATGAAAGTAAGTTTGTGACAGTTGAGGAGATAAAAACAGAGATTCTTTGTTGACTCTGTTTAAATTACTGAACTGAAACAACCACATTTGATTTGATCATATTTACAGAAAATGTTTTCTCTTCTCCTCAGTTAGACTATTATTTTATCCTTAAGCAGAGATAGCTTGTTCATAAAGGACACGTTCTCACAAATGTTGTTTTTTTGCTGGAGCAGTGGATGTGCTCATGGATCTGTGCATTGAAGTGGAAGCTTTTGAATATTACTGGGTTTGTGTGTATTTTGAGAGTTAATGTTGTGTGAAGCAGTTCTATATCTTTTATTCCTTAGCTAAAACTAGCTTATCATGCAAAAGAGTTTTTATAAGAATGAAACCTTTTTGCTTTGTGTGAGTATTAAATTGGCGTGTGAAATAGAAGATATGGTAAAGCGTTAAATAAGCCCTTTACTAACCAGCGTTCCACAGAAATGTGATGCTTTAAATAAGTGGAAAATGTTGATTTATGTGGAGCATCAATTTTCTTCCTCGTATGCTTTGAACAAGTGGTTTATTCCGGACTTGAGGCTTATAATATAGCTCTACATCGTTGTTTATTTTCCCATCTTGTCTCTGGCACAGTTTTACTCTAAGCACAAAAACTGGTTTATGCTCAGCAGGCAAATATTTGTACTTTTAAAGATACACATTTGCTTTAGTCATCTAATTTCCAAATAAATTCTGCTCCTTAGGGTTTTCAGGAACCAAACTCTACTCACTGTTTTGGATCTGATTTCAAATAACGCTTTTTTTTATAAGAGTAGATTGCTAAGAAAAGCCATCTGATGTAAATATCCACACAGGCCCAAACCTGCTGTGAAGTTGGCATGCTGTTTTAAATGTCAATAATAGAGAAGAAGACGATCTGCAAATGAATCTGATTATAATAATGTTAAACTGTTTTTTGTTGTTGTTTTTATTGGAAAACATGAGAGAGGAACCACAACTAAAAAGGTTGAATATTGTTTAAAAAATAAACAAATTATTCACCTGATGGGAAATTTACAAAGCTAATTAGGGCATTAGCAACAATATCAACTAAGGGAGGTTGATTATTTAACAACTAATGAAAAATGGCATAGACAATTATTTAACAAGTTTTTTTTCTTCTGTACCAAAATAAAAATGATCCTGTTTTTATAGTCCTTAAGTAGTATATAGTTTAAAACAAACATGTTTGTATCGTGGGAATATTCATATAAAACTGATGATAAATCTGTTTTTTTTGTTGTTTTTATTTAGTCTGATCTCATCAAGGCGGTACTACTTTGAGATCCTTCACAAGCAGGATGACAAGGGATCAGATCATGTGGAGGTTGGGGTAAGTTTTCACATCTAAACTTTTCTTTTCTTATTATGTTTTCTTTTTTTACTGGTATTTTAAACCCTCAGGTTTCCAGTTGTCTGTGAATGTGAATGGTTTCATTGGTCTGGACAAAGTCTGTCCTCGAGGCAATAAAGTTTTCATTTAGTTTGACTTCTGTACTCTGTGTTTATCAGTGACAGGCTGGTGACGGAGCAAGTGACAGTTGGAAGGAAAGCTGTAAAACGCAGATCTTTATTGTGCCTTCTGTCCTACACATATGTTGGATTTTCCTTCTTTTTCTGAAGGCTTATTTGGACTCAGCTCTGCTCCTGAAATACCAAACTTGTTGCTGATTTTACCTGTTAAAGGATGAAGAACACAGATATTTGCTGTCCTTGGCTGTGCCTTCCTATTTCTTCTTCTGCCATAGTTATTTCCAAGAATCTTACTCTTTCGTTATTCCTGTCATTTTTCTTCCTATTTTTTTTTGTTTTGTTTTACTTGTTTAGATTCTCTGTTTTCTGTTTGTTTGTCCTAGACGTAGCCGTTTCTGTTTTCACTGCATGCGCCAGCTTTCCTGAAGAGATTTATTCATTTCTAAAAAATATATAAATGACTAATATGTTTGTCTTTCCCTTCAGACAAACATAGTAGTGTCAAGCAGAAGTTTTTTTTGTTTTTGTTTTTACTTTATAAAACCACCCATGAGACCGTCAGAGTGTTTGCCTCGGTAGAAATCATTTAATATAATAATAATAAAAAAACATTATGAAGGAGATTAAAATCATGTGACGGAAAGTGTGTAGGTGTGGGTGTGAAAATGGTGCCCCAGTAAGGCCCCTGTGTGTGATTTAGCGATGGAATACATTTTACACCTTGACAAACATAGCAGATTTACCGTGACCAGCCCACAACAGTTTATAAGCCCAGGGCTCATAAATCACCAGAAAGCCAGCAACTCATTTGTTAAAGAGCAGATAATGTGGATTCAGTGCTTCCTGCTGTAAACTGTTTGTTATATCTGAACCTGTGACGTTACAGTCAACACTGATCAGGATCTTTGTTAGGCAGCTCTTCTTTTGAGTAAAAGAATGAGGGTAAATGTCTTACATTTCACAAGTACTTTACAAAGCAATTATGTTCTTTTCACTGCCTCATTTTGTTTTTCTCAATTGACTTCAAAATAAACTTTTTTTTTGGAGATATGGGAGGCTGCTTGACATGATAAATGATTCCATGAACTGTGGCTTCATTAACTTTCCTAATTACCATCTGGATGTTTGTCAGTATAACACAGGACCTTTTCCACTAGCATAATGGGAAAACATCTATTGACAGCAGCCTGGCAGAATGAAAGAAAGTTTTCCTCAGATTGAGAGAATATCGGAGGAGGGGGAAGAGCGGAATAAAGTTACCCTTTAATTAGCCGTGGCAACTTTATAGACAGGCAGTGGGGTGAGATTTAAATGCAGGATTTTAATGACACAATTTTAACACTCTTGCCGGCCAAGTTTCAAACTGCCCACCAGTTAATACACACATCCCTGTCTGCACACACTCATGGCTGTATTCACAAAGACACAGTAACACACACCTCCTAACATCTGCTACACACCTTCCCCTCTCAATATAAATCAGTAGCGGTCCATCTTCTGTGGAGCCAGGTGTTTAAGTAAATTGTGCGTGTCCTAGTTAGGATATAAATTGGCTTTCTCGGTTTCTTTACAATCCCTTTGACATATTGTAGGAAGTTGTATTTTTCACCCCATTTCACTTTTAGTTCCTCGCCGCCTTTTCCTTTCATTTGCTTTACACATTTCAGCTTTTTCTCGTGATAGATTTGTTTTAATTTAACAGCCTTAATGACAAATTTACTGCACTTTTTTCTTGCATTAACTTGTTTCATTTTTATTTCCAAATCAGTTTCAAGAGTCCAAAAAACAACATTTGTTTGAGCCTTTACTGCTGAATTTAGTTTGCAGAACAGCTTGATTGCTGCTTTATGCCTTTTTGGTTAAAGCCACCGCATAACCTTGCGGTGACAATGTGCCTTGATTTTCTCTTGATACCTTTAATCTTGGAAGTCATTAGCTCTTAATTATAGTATAACCATATTTGGGTCAAGTTGTTTAGAAATTATTGCTAAATTCAGTTTTAGCTTTAACTTAATACACTTTTTTTTGGTCTTCTGGTGCTATACAGAAAAAAAGGTAAAGCCTTTTTGTGTATTTTATCTAGGGCTGCACAATATAACATAAATTTATTGTGTGCACAATCAATACGAGAAAAGATTGTTTGAACTGCAGTACTGTACATAATTGGCACATATATTCCAGGTGCCATACATTCACACTTAGTACACTAATAATATATTTGGCAAGCTGAACAGACTTTCATTGACCTTGATGCCCACACCTGATTTAGATGGCGGTTGCTGAGATGCTAAAGTGTGGCGTTGGGTGTGTCATGATGACAGAACAGAAAATGTGGAAGAACATGGGTTCATTGCAATTGAAATCATCATCACAACTTTCAACAATAATATCACCATCACATGTTCTAATATGGCACAGTCAGTATCTCCATCACTGCCTGCTGCTGAAAGGTGAAGGCAGACAGTTATGTTTTTAAGTGTGTGTGTTTGATGTGTCTGTGGTGACAACTATTTCATGGACAAATTTTTATAAATCTGGCAGAAAGTAATCATTGGACGTGCAACCACAGCTGATTAACTTTTGAAGTAAATCCAATTTCAGATGGCCGCCACAGCTAATCAACCTTATCAGACACAAAATGGCTATCACCATTTTTGCATATATTCAGCTAATATTTAGTGTGGTAGTATCTGAGAGCCACATACTTTAAAGAATTTGTGCAATGTGTAGTGTTTAAAGTTTTGCATTGACTGCTGGAGTCAAACTGAAGTCTGTTAGCAAAATAACTCACAAACCTCTGGACAGATGCTCAGAAATTAATCAGTGGACTAGAACTGATTACCTTTTGGAGTAAATTCAATTTAAGATGATTTCCATCTGTCTAATCAACATTAGCCAACATAAAAAGTAGCGATAACTCAGTCAATTTTAAATATTTGGACCTTAAATCTGATGTGGTAGTAGCTGAGCAACATTTACAACACATATTGCAACTATACCATCTCATGATAATGCACAAGATTGTGTTATTTTTTATGTTTGACCCAAACAGCCACAGCTTTGTCATTTCTCAACATAAGATGATCTCAGTCTAAAACTCTGGCATGGAAGGCAGCAGACATCCCTCGGCGGACTGCTAGGCCTTTAATTTCTGTCCAAGTTAAACTAGTTTGTCCTCGTTTCTGTTGCCGTGAACAGAAATGCCTACATCTTCTTGTCACAGGTTTTTCAAATGTGATTGCAAAGCAAACATATCCAGCAGGTTTTCTTGAGGCACTAGGCTTTCCTCCCACAGTCTAAAAACATGTCTGTTAGCTTAATTGATTCTAAATTGATTGCAGAAGGGAACGTGTGTGTGTGCATGGTTGTTTGTCTTGTGTGCCTCTGTGTTGACGCTGTGATGGACCAGCAATCCGGCCAGGATTAAATTCGCTTTTCCTCTAGTGACAACTACTATAGGCTCCAGCCCTTTGCAGGCCTAAATCACACGAATCAGGTACTGAAATTAATAAATACGTATTAGTCAGACAAGTCTATTTCCTACTCAGAGCTGTCAGGACATCTCTGTAACTGTGATAACTATAACAGAATAATGTTTATTTATTTCTTTATTTTATTTTCTGTCCATTGTACTTGTTTATGTTTCTGTAGTGTCTAATCTAAAATACTTCCACAAATGTAAATTTCAGAATAGTAAACCTAACACCCCATTTCCATATCCACCTCCTCATCTTTCTAAATATTGCTTCTTCGTCCTCAGGCAGGTTGTGATGTGACATGAAAACAAGCTACTGTTTAAATGTCACTGATAAAGAATGAAGAGTGGCATTTATCCCCTAGCATGTAACTGCTTAGTTCTGTTTTGTTGTCAATTGGAAATAAGAACATAATAATTTGTTCGCTGTTTCCATGCTGTATTATTCAGTTAGCTTTTTCAATTAGGTGCATTTTAAACTTTCTGGGTTGTCTGTATCATGGGAATGTTCGATAACAGTATCAGCAAACCATCAAATCGAAGCAGCGATTTGTGTCTTTGTGTCTGAGTTCTGTTGAGGAGATATTTGTTCAGTCTGTCAGGAACACACTATCTCCTTGATGCTAAGCTGCCAGGCACCTGTCAGTGTGCAGCACCAGCCTGGAGATGCACTCCACAGACTTTCCATCCCGTCCTCTGTTTAAATTCATGCTTTGTTTCTCCTGCTGCCACATCTGACACAACCGTTTGTGTGTCTAATCTGAAAAAGTGACAGTTTTGCTCCTGCTTGTAATCTTATATTATTCCTCTTTACTGAAAAATATCTAACAGGAAATTGTGTACCTGGAATGGAGAAGCGGTTAAAGAGGATGGATGGATGGATGGATGGATGGATGGATGAAACTGTGTTTGAGATAAGTCAGCTGTTAGTTGTTAAATATTAAATTATTTTTTGTCTGTGTTTTACTGAATATATGACAATAGAATAAAATATGTCAGTTTCCTTTAAACTCCTCATCTGAACAATAATAGAAATAAACGCTCTAACATACTAATTGTTTTCTTAGTAGGATGTTAGATGTCACTTTGCACCACAGTTACTGAAACATACTTCTGGGCTTGTTAGCAGCATGTCATTCCCAGTGAAGTTCTTGTTGCTCCAGTTGAACTGTTGACAAGTGACTGTTTGTCTGAAAATATAGACATTATCACAGAAGGAGTATTTATTTCTAATAAGGGTTATGCAGCTTATCTTTCACAATTGTGCTGAAGGTTTTCTTCTGTCCACTAAGGAGTTAAATACAACCTAGATTTGTTTTTAAAGAAAGGCAGAAACTAACAAGCTGTATTATCCACCACCCGTTTTATCTTAACCCTTTTTTCTCAGTTTCACTTTAAAAACCCAGAAGATTTTCTTGGATGCCTGTTTGCTTAAAGATTATGATTAATCATAAATACTTTGTGATTTTTAAAGTGTGAAAGAATTATTATACAACATTTTTATGTTTTCTAAAAGTCCAATGAAACCAAAACACCTCAAACACAAATCACTTAATCTCTCAATTAATTACATCTTTTATTCTTTGTATACAAACCATTTTTATACATTGTGTGCTAATTTTTTAATACTGCTTTAATTATTTTTTAATTATTCTAAATTTCTAGTTTTTGTTTTTAATGACAAAATAATCCCCAAACAGCCAACCCTCTTTATCTCAGTGTAAATATAGGTTAAATGAACATTGACGACGTATTTCTGGATGGTTTGCTTCTCCTTATTTTACCGCCCACTCTGCAAGACATGTTTTTCTAAATACTATTTTTTATTTGTCCTGTTTACCTCCCTATGGCTTTAGGCCTAAAACACGCTGTGTGACAGCAAGACACGCTGTAAGAAAAAAAAGATGGAAACCACAGATATTAAAACTTAACGCTCCTTGTTGTCAAATATACTGAAGTGTTTTTCTTTCTGTTAATTATATTTGGCTTCAAATCTGAAGTGATTCTTCTGAGAACTTGAAAATGTCAAGGTTTTCTTTACATATGTGTGAATCTGTGTGTCACCTTATAGAACAGTTTCATATGTGCAGCACCTCAGGTTTTAAAGCCATCAGTTGAATTGAAGGAAACAAACAGTTAGCTCTTACAGAAACGTCCTGATCATTGAGGAATATAAATATGATCATGTGCATGTGAGTTAGATGGAAAGGAAATGTGTGATACTGCAGTGACCATCATTAAAGCATTGGTGAGCTTACTGAACAGTAATAACCTTCATACAGTGGGTGATCCAGGGATGAGACAACCCTGCTGGCTACAAAGAGTCATTTTGTTCTGCATTTGATGCTTTTTTTATTAATTTTCCTTTGTTATTGATTTCTTTTCCTCTCTGTTGAACTGCTGGGGCCACTGAGCAGGCCTCTGTTTCTTCCTGCTGATTCACATTAACATTATTTTACAGAGGATGCACCTGAACACTCTGTACTGTCATGAATGCTCCTGCAAAATAAGATTTTATCTTCACACTAACTAGTTTTTTTTAATAAGTATGGGCCACAGAATGACAAACAGGAGTTTTCATATAATCATGTGCTTACAGGTATACAAATGTTTGTGTATTTTGTGTTTTATGAAGACTGATGGAACATCTACAGTGTTGTGAGGCTAGAAGAGAAGGAATCATGTGATGATCTGAGCCAATTCACATGGAGCTAAAATAAATAATTTACAAGCTAAAGGTTCAACTGTTTCTGGCTCACATTACAAAAACATTCTTGCATCTAAGAGCAAAAAAATGGACCTTCTTTCTTCAAAAATAAATAAATAACACTAACCCATTGTGAAATAATGGTTCATTTAAAATAAAGTCTCATAATGTTTTGGAAAACTTGAAAAGTGTTCCAGTATGTTAACCTATAAGTATCCCGTTTGTTAGCTTGTAGTTATCCCATATTATATCCCATAAGCTGTATGATATATTGCTACCATGAGCTGATATTAATCATGAAGTTTTGTTGTTATTGTTGTTGTTTTTACTACCTGTAGCACCCGATACACATACTATTGTTCCCATCTTTCTCTGATATTTTACATACCTGTCTCCAGACCTTCACAAAAATCGTTTTGACATCTCACACCAGGCAGAGCCTTGTTTCATGAATGTGATAAATGTCACCAAAATTCCCTTTTGTTGTTTCTGCTTGTGCACTGTCACTGCTCAGGTGTTATAAAAACAGTACGCTGCTCTTAAATGGCATTGGCCTTTTTGTCTGTGTGTGTCTGTGTGTGTGTGTGTCTCAGGTGAAAGTAAATCCTTTGCAACTCATTTGTAGCCGAGACTTTTTTTTTTTGTCCTTACTTGACCCAAACTGTGACAGCTTGCCTTTGAAGACAATCCCACTGAAATAATGGCAGAATGGTGAAGTCTTTGGTGCCCTGCTGTGCTTCTCCCTGCTGATGCGCAGCATGACGTTACGGATGTGTCCTCCTTTGATGTTCTTTTGTTTGTGCCCTTTTGTGGGAACAGTATGTGTACCTTTTTGTCAGTGCATCAACAACGGCATGAACCACTGGTCTACATTGTAAATGCAGTCATGTTAAAAACTAAATACTGTACATCATATTCCGATTCCCTATCAGGGCAGAATAAAATCGTGTCTGATTCTAACCAGGTTTTAAAGTTAGGTCATTAAAATCGTAAATGAACTGTAATATGTGACATATTCTTCTGCAGTATTACTCACTGAATAAAAACTAAGTCAAAAGGCAGCCTGATGATGCTTATCAAATGCATTTGATTAAAGTTTGACCATCTTTAAAGGAAGCAAAGGTTTGGTCAAAAAAAGGAATGATTTACATGGCAGCCTCTACGGGCTTCATTTATTATGTTAAATACTAAAGTTCATCTAAATTCTATTAGAAATGAACTGAACAAGTGTGGTATGTTTAGTTCTAATGCCAGGAAAAAGCCTGTTCTCTTCAGGAAGAAGATGGCAGCACAGGTTGAAAAGTTGCATCTTCTGGAGCAATCTCCTTTCAACAGACAAGATCAAATCAGAGAAGTTTGGCCACCCTTGGCAAAAAACAAAGATAGCACAGCAGTACAAACTCCTAATATCAGCTGTTAAAAATGAAAATAAAAAGACTGATGATTTCTGCTTGTTTCAACCATGAACCTTTTTTTACTATTCAAGAATCAAATGTGAGGCTGAGCTGTCTGAAAAATTATGTTTTGCACAAAATAGGTTGTGTTACAGGAAAACTGTCTCAAGCATGATGAAGCTACAGAGTGAAAGACAAAGAAAATGATCAAGGAATGGCAATAAACAAATCAAACTCCAGACTGGAGTCTGATTGCCTTTTAAGCAAGAACACTCTTCGAATTTGTCAGTAATTTTTCACATTTTTTCTTTAAATATTCAACATCATGATCAGAATGAAGACTTCTGATAAATTAAAGTTTCCTCACCCCCAAGTCCAGCAGCTGAAATACCCTTTAATGAAACAATCCTGCTACCTTGGAGTTTTTTAATATTCCTTCTTTTTCAGTAAGTGTTGTCACAAAAAGCACCCCCAACTGGAAAAGCACCATTAGAAAACAACTTGGCATGTCACTATCAAGTACTAGTAAAAAAAACAAAACAATAAAATAGAATTCTCTCATTTTAACTAGAGTTTGAACAAAAACTAAATATGAGGTTTAACTGACATAATTTTAGAACATGGTAATTATTAGATTAGATTTTATTGTCCTGATATACAAGTAGATAAACAACTGGTGAATGCTTCTCATTGATTTGTGTTATAATCACTGCCATGTTTGTAAAATGCCACTAAAACTAAATAGGAGTGTGGGTTTGTTATGAATACACATATGAGGGGGTGTTTGAAAGGCCTGAGGTGGGTGTTTATATTTGTATTCCCAAACGAAGGGTTGGAAAATGACCTGTCTCCTATGATTATATCCTGACTAAGTAGAAGTGACGAGGTAATTGTGAAATCTATTGAAAAGAATTGTAGTCTGTCTCTCTTTCTCAGTCTCGTTTCCTTTCTCTCCCGGTGCTTCTCTGTTTTCAGGTCATTAGTCGATTCTCCTTTTCTTCACCTACTCTTTGTCGTCTCATTCATGCGGCCCAGTTCCTGTTTTTCTCACAGTCTGTTTTACTTGTTTTGTTTTTACTCATTTATTTCCTTCCCAGCCTTTAGAGCATCACATTTCTTGTTCTCTGTCTGGGAGCAACATGTACCATTCTGATTCCTCTGCTCTCTCAGAATAAGTGTGTTTATACAAAAAACCCAGCATCAGATCGATCCTGTGATGTTGCTCAGATCAATAACACAGAGAATGTCACAGTTTAGCCAGGGAAAAAAAAAGGATGGATAATTTTTGCTTACCTTTTTATGTTTCATGTTGGTATTTAAGTTTCCCTTCTCACTCAGTCACTGCTCTCTCTCTCCCACAGTGGCGTCCATTCCTCCCTGGCCTGAAATATGAAGTGATAGACTCTGCCTACATCTCCCTATACACGGGTAAGAGCCACTCATTTCTGCTGTTCTCAGAAAGCTGTTTTGATAAATGTTGTGGGAATCAAATGATCATCTCTTGTTCATAATGTTTTTGCCCGTGTCTGTGTGTGTTTGTTTGTAGCATTAGCAAAATATTGTAAGGTACCGCTGGACAGAATTTAGGGAAACTTTCAGAAAGTAATCATTGAATGTACGTCTACACCTGACTGACTTTTGGTGTCAACCCAGTTCAAGAGGTCTGCCACAGCTAACTGATCATAGTCAACACAAAAATGACTATAATTCAGTCAGTTGTACAATTATTGAGCTAAAGTTTGGTGTGGTAGTAGATGGCAGTCATCGTCAACACATTCTCTGAGAGCTAACACATCTTGCAAGATCTCACAGTAAGAATTGGGATTAGCTTAACGTCATTCATAAAGTTTGACCAAAACGGCTAAAATGATGATGATTTTAATAATCAAACTGAATTTCAGAGTTTTTTTGTTTTTATTTAAGTTAATAGAAATTAGAAAACCATAACTTGTTGTTTAGTAAATTTACTCTCTAAGAATTAATGACAAATAAATATTCTCCTATTTTATTATTTTCTCATTGGACAGTTGCAGATTTCCCTTTAAAAATACATCAGACCTTCTCTTGAGTGGTAAAAGGCAGTTGTAGTATTTATTTTTATTTATTTATTTTTTTTTATCTAGGTGTTATTTGTAGCACAGATAAGAACACTCCCTCCTGAGTAGATGCTTAACCCCTGTAGCGCCAGGAATAGGAATGTGTCACAGAGCGTCACTTACTGTAAACAGGAGAAACTTCCAGCTGCTCCAAGAATTGATGTGTGGAGTTGCCATCTTGGGCAAAGCTGCAGTGTCGCTTGGATGTATGCCAAGTCCTGCCATCTTGTTTATGACAAGCTGTGACAGAGAAGAACGAGGCCTCGCACATTAGATGAGGTCACTCGCTGGATTCAGGCATTTACCATCTCATCATCTCCCACCACCCAGCCTCCCCCCTTCTTCCTACTTCACATGTCACACCCTGCTGCTCACTAGGTCTCTCTGTGTCCTCACTCTGGAAAGTATTTTATGTTTAAGAAGAACATTTATAGACTATTCTCAGGGAAACTTGTTCTCTCCTTAATTATTAAGGCAGTGTTTTTAAAGTCGCTGCACTGGAAAGGAACAGTATCTCGCTTAGTTAGAAAAAGTATGTCTTTGCTACATGTGCTTCAGCAGCTTCTTTTTCTCATTACATCCATGTAATGTGTATTTTTCCACTGTACAGACTAAAAGGCAAACACATTTTAATAGATTGTATCCATATTAATATTCAAGTTAAGAACTGGTTTATGTTATAATATTTTTGAAAGACAGCCCATTAAAGTTCCAGAATTATCTCTTATAGGTTAAATCATAATGTATGTCTTTAAAAGATGATATACTATTATGTTTTACTATGTATCATTATAAATAAACAAAATTAAATACTCATAAACTCTTGGAAAATCCACAGAGATAATAAAATTTTAAAAAGAACACACACACACACACACAGTGCTATTAGACTAAGGCATTCACCTCAGTATCTTTTTTAAATGTGAATAATGTTCATTTTTATTTTTTAAAAAATAGGGCAAATTTATCAGAGTAGATGATTACATTGTTTTGTTTGTTGCCTGTGTTCTTGTAATGAAGATGTTAGGAACAAAGATCTCGAGTCAGTCTGTAGGGAAAGCTTGTGTGTGGAATGTGAGCAACAGATACTTTGTCAGAAAAGGGAAGTTTAAAAAGGTTTATTCTGTGTACTGCATGCATGCAAACATTTACTCTAGCCTCTTGAGGATTAAAGTGATTCTGACCACTCTGTTAATTACGAAGCATTTCTCCCATCGGGCCTTGCTCCTGACATGCCATTAATCACACACGCACTCTCCTCCTTTCCTGCTATTGATTGGTGTAATTATGACTGCCCTGCTCTTTAATTTTTTTTTTAACTTCAATTTTTTAGCCTTAGATTTTTGTCATTGTTTTACTACTTCCTCTTTTATCCCCCCATCCCCCTCAGCCCCCAACAGATTTATTTGAACCTGTTGTTTTATAGTAAAGATTGTAGGACTATAAAACCATCCTCTTGTAGTAAACATTATACTTTTGCTACTGGTAATAGTAATAATATATATATATATATATATATATATATATATGATGTTTTTTTCTCTCTTCCAGATGAGTCTAGTCTGAAGATGAACACTGTGGACCATATCCCTCAGACCCTGGCCAGTCACATCCATCTCTCTGAAGAGTCTTGGCCCCAGGGGCCAGAGGGAGGCCCCATCATGCAACACGGAGCTGACATGTTGAGGCCAGATCCCAGGGACACCTTCTACAGCAGTAAGTCTTCCTAGCATAATTTTGCTCTGTTGCCCTTTTTGTCCTCGTTCTGATTTCCTTTGACATGTTGTTTTTTTCTAATTGCCCGGTTAACTGTTCGCCTCACAGCAGCTGTCAATTTAGCTGTATTCAGACATTAAATAGTTTAATCAGCCCTGCTGTTTTTCATTTTATGCTTCCCCCTGTCTTCTTTTTTTAGTTTTGATGTTTTAGTCACATATGTGCAGTTAAACAGATATTCACACGCGTATTTGTTTGCCCAAGCTGTCAAATTGTCTCGGTCTCTGTTTCCAGCCCCGATGATTGACCCCTCTCGCTTGGAAAACGTTCTTCCAGCCTGTCTCTACTCTCCAACCTACGTCGTCAAAGACTTTCCTATCGCCAGATACCAGGGCCTGCAGTTTGTGAGTCACAAAATGAATAACATCTGCATTGGTTTTAACTACTTAACATGGGATTTCTGGGCTCATTGCAAAAGCATGCAAGTTAGGCCATTTTAAACTGCTTGAAAAAAAGTTCCACAAACATTCAGTGAAGTGGACAGAGAAAAAAAAAGAAACATATGAGCTAAGCTTATGCTGGTTTGGACGTCAACACAGGGTCCTTCTCTTTGTGTGAAAACATGAAGATTGCAGCTGTTAAGCACTGCTCCCCCCTTTAGGTCAATACATGTTACTGCAAGAGCTTTAAAGATGAGCAATGATGAGCTGGGAAACAGTTGTACTTCTATATTTAATAGAATCAGTGTTGCTCTAAAAGTGTAGCAGCTAAACTGTGGTTTTAATGTAAAAGTCACACAATGATTGCAGTAGATGATAAACTCTTTCTATGAGTTTCTACTGTTCATAACGTATATGCTTTTCTTGGTTATATTAACTGAGCAGTAACTATTTTTTAGGTCTACTTATCGTTTGTCTACCCTAATGACTTCACACGTCTCACCCACATGGAACGGGAGAATAAGTGTTTCTACAGAGAGTCTCCTATCTACTTGGAAAAGTAAGGGTTTAGCTTTTTTATCTTTTAAAGCCAAAGTGACATTTGTCTCTGTCTTGTTTATGTGAGCAACAGCACTGTTTGTATAGAAGAAGTGTTCTTTTTTTTTGACCTCTTACTGAGTGATTATACCACTTTGAAACTTTAACCTTCAGTTAAATTGTGTGACCGTGTGTGTGTGTGTGTGTGTGTTGCTTTTTGGTTTGTTTCCCAGGTTTGGTTTCTACAAATATATGAAGATGGATGAGGAAGAGGACGACAGACCGTTCTTTTTCCCCAACCCAGATGGTAACTGATAATGAGCAAACACACACTCGTCACAGTGATCCAAACTCCAACCCCAGACACACATACGACTATTTGCACAAGTGTACACACTCTAACGACTTTGAATCTCCTTCGTGTCAAACCAGATTTCCTAGAAGAAGAGGAGCTGGTGGATGTAGAGGATGAGGCAGAGATTGTTGGCACGCAGGTGCCCAGAAAACCCTCTCATCCAAGTCAGACTAGTCATACTTCAAACCCGTCCCATCAACACTCAAAAACCGGGCCTACTCCAGCTGGCAGGGAAGAAGAAGAAGAGGAGGAAGACCCAAAGGAAGAAGAAGAGGGAGTAGTCAATAGTCTCATACATCGAAGAAAAAGGAGACAATTTCCACACAGGGACAGACACATGGGGAGGGTTCTGGACAGAGACTGGGGAAGAGATCATACCCAGGGAAATATGAAACTAGATACCAGGAAGGAACTTGATGGGGATCAACTCAGGGGTCTACAGCCTGATATGGACAGTGTGGTTCGGGGTCGTGCTTTGTCCTGGATCCACACTGGTCCACCAGACCAGGAATCAATCAAAAAGGCAAAAGGTGGTGGGGGAAGTGTTGAGATACCACACAAACTTAGCAAATCTTCGCTTCTTTTCCCCCAAAAGTCCTCCCTCTCTGCCCTTGCCAGCCGAGCCAAGCAGATCCTAAGCAACTCCGCCCATAGCAAACACCCCCCTAATAACAGCAACAAGCCTTCTGGCAACAAAAAGGAGAAGAGGGAGGAGAACAAGATCTACATCACCAGGCCCCGTCCTGCAAAGGAAAGAGAAAAAGAGAGAGAGCGAAGAGAGAGGAGGGAAGAGCGAGCATTTCACCACCCTAGAGAGATTTTCCCAGGAGTCTTTTTGTACCAAACTGGGAAGAGCACTAGACTGGTCAATAGGGGTCATAAAGGACATGGTGGAAGAGGTGTAGCAGGAGTTAGGCACCTTATTAGTGCCCCTCAGCTTTGGCCCAATCCCCCCACAAAGGAAAGTAAAGCATTAGCCCACAATGGAAACACTAACATTCAGAGTGAAACTGCACAAAGGTCTGCTAACAAAGCAGCAGTGCCAAGACAAACAGAGAAAAATAAGAGGAAAAGGGGTCCTCAGGACTTAAGGACTACAGTCAGAACTGACCTGCCCAGCAATAGAGACCCCCTGATCCCACGATCCTATCACCAAGACCTCCCTTCTACTCCAGCCACCCTACTGAAGTTCAACACTACAGAAAACACAATTCAGGGTCAGTTACGGGTCACTTCTTACCTTAGGACCTCAGTGATTACAGAGTCTCAGCAGCAGCCAGAACCGGAGCTCAACCCTGCCGACATCAACCAAGATACAAACCACTCTAATCCTGACCCCGACCCTGATCTAGAGCCAGAACTGGAGGAGGGCGAAATGTCAGACTACAGCTACGAGGAGGTTGAGGTTAGGCCAGGTTGGGCAGAGGAGAGCATCAACTGGCAGAGGACGTTCTCCGTTAATCCGATGGACTTCGAGCTGCTGCGCTCGGACTGGAATGATCTGCGCTGCAATGTGTCTGGCAACCTTCAGCTGGCAGAGAGTGAAGTGGTGGATGTGTTGGCACAGTACATGGAGAAACTGAATGAACGCAATGGAGGGTAAGCCTAAAAAAGTGAATATTTTAAGACACAGAGGCTTATGTTCTTCTGCAACCTCAAATGTTTTGCTGCTAACACAAATGTAAAAACCGAAGTAATTTTACTATAGTAGTCATGCAATGGTGCTGTTCCATCATATTAACAGTCCTCAATGATTGGATTACAACGAGGTCTGCAGTTTGTGATTGCAAGCCTTGATGTTATTTGCATGAAATTGGCTTTCTGTTTTAATTTTTCTCCTTCATCATCTAACGCCACAGTTAATTACTAGCGGTATACTTGAAGTGGTTTGACTGAACACAATCCAAAAAAATAAAATAAATCCAGTGAAAATAATTTTTACAGCCTACTTTTATGTCTGAGTGTATTGCAACCTGCCTCTGTTTTTAATATATATTTTTCTATGTGTTATATTTTATGCTACAGGATCTACACCCTGCTGCGAATCATCAACGTTGAGAAGAGGCGGGACTCGGCCAGAGGGAACCGTTACCTAGTGGAGCTGGAGCTGATGGAGAGGGGCCGCAGTGTGGTACGTCTTTCGGAATACATTTACCTGCTGCTCCACCGTGGCAGGCAGGGAGAAGAAAGTCTGGAAAATACTGATTCTGCCCCAGCCTCTGCACCAGCTTCACCACCCTCTGCGGCCACGAGCAGCTTCACAACCCAACAACCACCGCCTTCTACCAGGTCCTCAGCACATCCAGGAGCAACACCGTGGAGCACTACCTACGCTAAACCCCTTCTCTGCCAACCGGTCATGTTGCAGTGGAGGAGAGATGTCATGGTGCACTTTGTGGTGCCAGGTCAGTCAAACATTCTTCTCATCTAAAGAATATTCAGCACATCCAGTGAATAAACAACATGAAAAAGCTGCTAAAAATATTGTTGTTGTTTTTTAGTTTTTTTTTTCATCTTGCTTCTGCCTTTCAGTGAAGAATCAGGCTCGCTGGGTACAGCAGTTTATTTCTGACATGGAGAATCTTCACCGACAAACAAAAGATGACAATTTCAGCATCATCATTGTTGACTTTGAGAGTGAAGACATGGACGTGGAGCAGGCTCTTAAGGAGAGCAGTGTGCCACGGTGTGTGCAAGCTACAAGCAGCCTTGTAATAATAAACTCCAGAATATTCCTCAGGTGATACTGTGAACTTTTTGTGAACATATTTGTTTTGACAGGTACGAGTATCTTAGACGAGAAGGAAACTTTGAGCGCTCAGCAGGACTTCAGATTGGAGTGGACACCATTGAGGTTAGAGAAACAAACACATAAAGGATAGATGACAGTATGTGAGCTGGCAGGGAAAAACCCCTCACTGAAGGTCAGACACTCACACTGACCACATGACCTTTACTGGCTGATGGACAGATGGAAAGAACTCTGATGCATAATGAATCTATCACTGCTGGGCCAGTCTGCAGAATGTGGATCAGCCTTATCTTTGACGCCCCTCTTGTTTTTCTTGCCCCTCTCCACGGAGCAAAGCTTAGAATGATGGGGAATTGCTTAGACAGAAGGCATCATATTCTCTGTTTTGTGTATGCCATACCTGCCACATCTACTCCTTTTGGCAGGTTATTTGTGTGCATGCACCCCTTCTTCCCTCTGACGGTTTCTCGATCACACACACACACACACACCCACTTGAGGCTCAGAGTGGTTGAAAATCTGGACAGACGTTGATCCGTCAGTTGAGTGTCAGTGCTGTCAGTGTGGGATGACAGAGCTGTCACTCATGCCTAAATGACTTCCGGGCTCTTTAACTGAAGATGAGCCCCTGATGCTGAGCTCAGACTTCTCTGCACTTTTTAATCCTTAAATCCCGTATTGGGCTCATGTTAACGTCCGTTTATGTTCCACCAGCTTTTTCACACTTTTACCTCACACACTTTTCTTGTTGTCAGAAAAAAACAAAATGCAGAAATTTTTCTAATGCAGTAATCGTGCAAACAAGTGATTGTTTATTTCTTTACCTCACAGGACAGTCACAGTATTGTGTTTCTATGTGATCTGCACATCCACTTCCCTCTCAACATTTTGGAAAGTATCAGGAAGCACTGTGTGGAGGGACGCCTCGCGTTTGCTCCCATCGTCATGAGGCTTAGCTGTGGTAGTTCGCCCTTGAAGCCTGACGGTAACACAACAAAACAAATGTAGCATACATGTTGTACACATCTACTCATACGGACACAATCACCAATGCATATTAACAGTTTTTGGTTCTTTTCTTGTTTTTATGTTTTAAAGTTCTTTGGATTTGACTCAGGTGTTGTTATTTTTGCCTCTCAGGTTACTGGGAAGTAAATGGCTTTGGCCTGTTTGGAATTTATAAGTCTGATTTTGACAAGATTGGAGGAATGAACACAGAGGAATTCAAAGACCGCTGGGGTGGAGAGGACTGGGAGCTGCTGGACAGGTAAGTGAACTGAACACAAGGAAAACAATATGTTGCTGCTGTCTACTTTTTTTTTTATTGAATAAATGAATGAATGAAACTGAACAAACCACAATTAGTTGAACAAACTTTAAGAAAGTTGTACATGGAGCAGAAAAAGAGGCTTGAATAAAGTCTCATACATTGTAGAGTTGTGATTGTTGCCAAAACCAAACTGAGCTGATACATCACAGGAGGCAGCTTTGAAACCACACAGATCACCTCATCTGCTTTTAAATTTGTGTGGTTTTACAATTATTTAAAAAAATGTTTTCTATTGTTCAATTAGCATTTTAAATTCTGAATGAATCTAGAATGTTGTTCAGTTCACTCAAGCAGTAAAATATCAATTTTCTTTTATATCAATAATTAAAAAAAAAAAAAAAATTTCAACATCTTATCAGAAACCTTTAGCTTGCTGAATTTGATACTTAAATACTACTGTTTATTATTCTACCAAATGTTTGTACAATCTTAGTGTAGACTATAACAACCAAAAAAGATAAACTGTCAAAGTTTAAAATGACAAACTACCACAGTAATCCATTTGTGCTATTTGTACTTTCATTTGCTAATAGCAGTGCTAATGAATAGATTCATCTCTGTCTTGTGATTTTTTTAAAGGTACTTAATATTAGTTTTATCAGAGTAAACAAAATGTTAAAAATTCAACCTGCAGGAAAAAAAATCTTACTATTTGTCTAGAAGGTGCCCAAATGTAATAATCTTGATGGGACTACAAAGAAAATAAAACATGCTGAACTTACTTTTTCTCTGCTTGTCTTGTAGGGTGCTGCAGAATGGTTTGGAAGTTGAAAGATTGCGCTTGAGGAACTTCTTTCACTACTACCACTCCAAAAGAGGCATGTGGAACGCTCAGAACAAGAAAACGCAGAAAGGATAGCGCTTCCTTTTGGTTGGAGGGTCCTAAACAGATCTGCGGATCTTGATCCACTGTGTGTGCTGGAGAGAGAGCGAGAGACCAGTAGGAGCTCACTCACTGCCTGAACTCTATCTTTTTTAAACAGGCTCCTGTCAGGGACTCCTCTGTTTTACTGTCATACCCTGTTGTGTGTTTGACTGTGTGAGGAAACTGAGTCCAAATCAGAAATTTGGGGATGTGCTGTTTCCACAGACAGACTTGAGTCATGACTTTGCCTCACTGACTGAACTACTGCACATAAAGAAGAGAGTTATTTTTGTTCTCTCTGTCTGTTTTAGTGCAATTTTTTTTTCAAACAGAATGAAAAGCAGCTGTTTCATGTGCATATGCACATTTGTATGTGTGGGTATGTATATATAAGTGTGTGTGTGTGTGTGAGTGGGTGTGCTTATGATGAGAGGAAGCACCTTTTTTCTAACAAGACAATGTAAAAATGACCTAAGATCTTTTTCTAACATGCTCTTAAGAAAGCGCCTAAAAGAATGTGCAACAGCATGTTATTCAGCTAAATTCAGACATGGAGGTGCAGCTCAGAAGAGGAGCTGTGCTCAGAAATCAGCATTTCTAAAAACACCAACTACTACCTGTTGGATATCCTTAATCAGAATGACTGAGGTGCTGATTATGTCCATAAAGATGATAATATGAACTTTTTTTTTAATTGGACAATGTCTTTCTCAGAAAAAGTAACAAAATAAACATCATCTTTATATTTCTTTCTGTCCTACTTTTCACCTTTTGCATCTCATTTTGCCTTTCTCAGCCTATTTTAATGTAAAACTATTTTTGAATCTATGGAAAGATTGGTTTACATTGTATTTTCGAAGACATTGTTAGAGCTAGCTATTATTTAGGACTTTATTTTTGTTCGATTAATTATACTGAGCTTATGCTGCTGTTTTAATTGGAAGACCATGCAGTAATGTGGGGTGCTTTTTTGTTTAAAGACACTGAATTTGCAAACAGTTCACATCTCAAAACTACTGAAAATGTCCTCTTTCTCTCTATCTCACCATCCACTGGAACATTTAGCTGAGAATGCAATGAAGAATATATGGAGTGTTTCATTGCAAATAAAAACTATCAAAATTATTCACACTGCTGTTTGAAGATCTACAGAAAAATAGAGACCAGTACACAATGTGGTGATGCTCAGTTGTTTCCTAAATGTGTGCCTTTATCCTGGTTTGGCTTCAGGCATTTTGTAAACTACTCTAAAGGAGGGCAGGGACAGACAGAAAAACAATGTTATTTAGTAATAACAAGGTGTAATGTAAGTTTAAATACACTGTAAAATGAGGAATACTTTGTTCTCGTTAATGACTTATAGACATGTCAGTGTGTGTCTTGTATCATAGTAAAATGAAAAAGATGATACATGATAATAATGACTACTAAAAGCGAGCAGAAGGTGTGATGAAGATTCAGGAGCAGCTGCAGTTCAACAGGATCCCACCTGCCCCCGTAACTTTGGCTGGAGGCCCGGCTCCTAATGGACATACACACATACATATATATATATATATATAAATGAGAGCTAATGATCTTTTATTGACTATTTGATTGTCAAAATTTTCTCCTGTTTTTCTTTTTTTTAGTTTACAGATAAAGATGTCTATACTGTACATTATTTAACAGTGACATGGGACTATTTAAAAGTAAAGGAAACACAATAAATACAAGATTATACATATATTAGTAATAAACACAAAAATAGGAGGATACATTCCAAGGTAATTTCTGTGAAATTGTTTTGTAGAGGAAAGGTTTTAAGAATGTATTGTACTTTTATTTTAATTTATCTTTTTTTTCTCTTTTGTTTGATTTTTTTTTTTTTTTTTTTTTTACAAATAAAATTTTATGCTTAGGTCTGGATTTATTTTATGTGTTGATTATGGGGGCCTAAAGCAGTTGTCCAAAATTATCTTCATTACATATCTGTGAAATCCCAACAAAAGTAATTTATACTAACAAAAAACACATTAACTCAAAAATTGTCCCCAAGTGTGAGTGGGAGTGTGAATGGTTGTTTGTCTGTTTTGTCTCTATGTGTCCCTGTGATGTCCAGGGTGTCCCCCACCTCTGGCACAGTGATGGCTGGAGATAGGCACCAGCTCCCCGCAACTCTGGCAGGAGAAGCGGGTAAAGAAAATGGATGAATGGATGGAAAAACAAACTGACTCCCTTCCTCATCTCACCACATGGTGGAGCTCTAACCACATCATGCACACAAACCCATCAACCAAGGTAATATAAACTGTTAGTTTGAAAGGCACAGACACATGGAACAGAGGTGAGCTGATCAGGTTGTAGGAGTAAAAATAATGCAGAATTCATAAACCCCTTTATCTGAACATCAACAATCACTCTTGGAGACTTGGATCATTTTATGTTACACAAATAAGTCACCACCTGACCCTTGTCTTGTGTGACATAAAAAAGCCGTTATATCAGGGCTATTCAATTTCAGTTGCAAGCGGGCCATATTTGCAAATTTTTGGAGGTTTGAAGCCCTCCTCCCCCTCGTAGTCCATGATCCACTGGGCAGATTTTAATTTAACTTTCAGGAAGTAATCAATGGATGTGCATCTACAAATGATTAACGTTTGGAGACAATCCATTAATGCTACTTTTGATGTTGCCATCTGTTTGTATCCCAGCCTTGCTGCCTTCTGCACAGGTCAGAGGGGAGAGTCAATTACATTCTGATGGTTAAGGTAAAAAAGTAGATATGTATGTTTTTTTAGCATTATATTCAGACAAATCAGTTTGGAATTCAGGCATCTTTGTAGAGGCAAGATAAATTAAAACATGAACATATCAGGCCATTCAGGCTTGTTGAATTGGCCTTCTATATATGGTATGTGAAGAAAGCTGAATTAGGTTGTAGAAAACCTATGAAATTCACTAAAATGTCTAAGTATGTTTTACTAAAATCTGACTTTGATGTATTTAATAATAATAATAATAATAATAATAATAATAATAATAATAATACATAAGCCTAACTCCCCTGACACTCTTTAGTTTCTCAAGTGATTCAAAAATCATTTAACGTTTTGGTTTGTGACCAGTACAGATAATAACTAAATAGATAAACCAAAACGTTATAGATCCCTTCAGTGCTGACATTTTTCTTGGGTTACATTAAAGGTTTGCAGCTTT
Source organism: Kryptolebias marmoratus (assembly GCF_001649575.2). Taxonomy (NCBI): domain Eukaryota; kingdom Metazoa; phylum Chordata; class Actinopteri; order Cyprinodontiformes; family Rivulidae; genus Kryptolebias; species Kryptolebias marmoratus. Next base: position 20,141,491 of record NC_051440.1, on the reverse strand, counting down.
GTCTAGGTCGGTGGAGCATGAGCTAAAAGCTGTTACGCAGTCAGACGGCATCTGGATGAGGCGAGTGTTGACCTCATGTGATCACACTCTGGAGAAGCTTTGATTAACAGCACAGATCCCAGGATGCTAACAGGACACCACAGCTCCACTGACTGAAGGATTCATGAGCCAAGGTGGATGTGTTCACATGTGTTTCAGATACTTATTTCCATTTTAAATTAATACATATTTCCAATAAAACTTAGACTGGCTAAGAGAATAGCCATTGATTCAGACACCTTTCACTCATGCACAATGAGCTCTTCGTCATTATGTAATCATGTTGGACCTTGTCCCAGTGCTGACACACCCTACTTGTCTATGCGAGTCTGATTAGAAACAAGTAGTCACAGGCCTCTTAAACATGTTTTTCTTATTTCACCTCAAGCATGTTACAACACTTAGCTAAAAAGCCACAAATTAATCTGAACTTAAGCTGTTAGTGAGAATTTCCACAGACTTTCTGGTGAAAGCAAGAGTTGACACAATTTGTGCACTACCCTCTTGACTACTCGGGAAAAAAAAAAAAACAGTTGTCCAATCACAATTTTTTTTTTTCAAATCCCCAATTTTTATAAGGTAATTAGCCCCACCTATTCACATTTGGTATAACTGTAAAGCCCTAAATGTCCTCTGTAGATAACAAAAGGAGTTAATTCAGTAGTATGCAGTGGGTATGAGATATTTAGGTTTACAAATGTCCTCCATAGAGGACAAATTTGAACTACTGGTAGTTAGAAGGTTAGGCTAATTAAGATAAACTGCTCAAACAGGCACAATATATTTTAGTATATAAGTTCTGATGGAAAATTAAAAACAAGAAGATAAGTCATTGGGAGTTTGTATAAGCTTTAAAAACACAATGTCAAAGAAAACCCCATTTTAAATCACAGCCAAACAAGTCATACACAGTGTGAAGTCATGTCATGCTGCGTGACTAAATGGCAAAATTTCACTAAACTTGTAGTAAATATTTAGAAACTAATTGCTTGATTTTTAAAAAAGTAAAATATATTTGTTGTTACAGCCCAAATATTTACATTACCTTAAAAATAGTTTATGATATATGACGTGTGTATGTGTCAGTATGAGTAGCGTCTAATGTAGGTCACAGGTTGCAAAGGTTTCACGTTCCATACAAGGACAGGTATGTTTATTTAAACAAGCCATCATGTAAAATCATCTGAATCATCTGATTGGCTGACGCAAAATTTTGTTCGTATTCTGATTAGTTGTTGAGGCGCTTCTGTGTTGTCACTCAGCCGTAGCCCCGCCCCTCGCGCGTCTACAGTTGTGTCTGTTCAGCAGGCTGTCCCTGATGAAGTGCTGATGAGGAGGGGAGCACTTAACTCGGACTTTCAGCGCTTCATTGCTCTCCTTCCGAACTTTTTCGGTCTGCTGGACGTTTTCTCCTCATGAACTTGGGTCTGGCTGGGCTTAGACACCGGGAAGACATTTGGACATGTTTTAAATCGCGCTGCTTGTTTAGGGAGAAAGTTTAAACTCCCGCACCGTTCGGAGCAAAGGTGAGACGAAGTTCCCTTCAGTTTTTTTTTCCTGCTACATTTAGTGTAAAACACCGACTCCGCAGTAGCAGTAGCTAGTATTTTGCTAACTTGAACTCCAGTCACAAACATGCCAGGGAAGTGTCGCTCCGTATAACCAGTTCGTCCAGCTTTTGCGCAAAGTTTCGACAGCTGCTTAACTGACTTCCAGGTAAACCGCCGAAGAGGTCTCTCCGCTCCTCTGAGGAGTGTTCCTGTCTGAAGGAGCGTCTGAGCAGCCATGGCTGGTCTGAGCAATGTCCACATGAAGACACTGGAGGACCTGACGCTGGACTCGGGCTACGGGGCGGGGGACTCCTGCAAATCCCTCAGCCTGTCTTCCTCCAAGTCCAACTCTCAGGCCTTCATGACGACCCCTCACCGGGGAAACTGGTGGTACTACTCCGGCTCCATGAACAGCAGGAACAACAGCTGGGACACCGTCAACACCGTCCTCCCCGAAGACCCGGAGGACATCTTCTCCAAGTGCCACCGCTTACCTGAGCTGGAGGAGTTTCCCTGGACGGAGGAGGAAGTGGCCAAGATCCTCCGGAAAGTGGCCGAGATTGGGAGCGTTAAGTGGGGGGTTACACCTGTGTTCTCCCCGGAAGCTGTGAGGCGTCTGTCCGCGCTCCTGCGCAGGGCTCTCATTCGCATCTCCAGGGAGGCTCAGCGGCTCAGTGTCATGCACTGCCGCTGCACGCGCTTCGACGTCCAAAGCGCCATGAGGCTGGTGCTCAGCTGGGCCCTGGCCGACCACTGCGTCTCTGCCACGGTCAAGGCCATCTCCATGTACTGCATGAGCTCGGGCGAGCTGCTGAGGAAGGGCAAGGCCGCCCGCTGCGAACTCTCGTTCTCCGTGGGGCGCTTCTTCCGCTGGATGGTGGACACTCGCATCTCCGTGCGCATTCACGAGTACGCAGCGATCTCCCTGACCGCGTGCATGGAAGCCCTGGTGGAGGAGATAGGAGTCCGCGTCCTCATGGCTGAGAGGGGTCAGCCCGGGCCTCATTCGGGGTCAGGATGCGTCCCCGTGAGTGCAGAGGCCCTGGAGGGGGTGGTGAACAACGACGCCGAGCTGTGGGGAGTCCTGCAACACTATGAGCACCTGATCTGCGGGAAGAACGCCAATGGTAAACCAATTTTCTGCTTCAAAGTACTCATTGCAAAGTTTAAACAGGAACTTAAAGAAGGTTATTCTGAACTATAACATGTGGTGCAGTTTGACAGAGTTTGCTCCAATAGTTTCTAGATATATTTATATTCAATTCTGAAATGTGGGTCTGCACTCAATGTAAATAAAGCACTTTCATACGAATACTTTAATCAACAAATCAAAGCATAATTATGTACCAATACAACAAAATTGTCCAATGTCTCAATCCCAAATGCCTCGCCCATTGCCATTATTAACCCATTTTCTATCACTTCAGGTAAAGTGACTGAAATGTGATAGTTGATAGCCATTATAAAGTTTAGATTGCAATAATTAATTTACCAATATGAGGGGAAAAATAAATATAATTTTGACCAGCCTTGACAACATTGCAGTGAGTACATTTTCATGCCATGCTCTGTGAGATGCTTGACATGTTTTACAGAATATTTTGTTTTGCGTTGATGCGTAGCACGTTTTCGCCACAAATTCTCCTTTCAGTGCGCTGGTCGCTGCTTTCCACGCTGGCACAGTTTCTGTGTGGAAAAGGTGAACTGTTAGACCTCTGCTGGATACAATAGTGGCTTTTGTGAAAGAGCATTTTGATTGATTTGTTCCTAATTTGACTTGTCAGAATAAAAGAACAAAACAAAACACTGCAGGCTTGTATGTTGAACAAAGCAGCTATTTTCCTCTTTTTACAAAATTCACAAGGAGAAATGAGTGCTGCTAGACAGCCATGTTTCACTGCAGTTCCTTCTACTTTTAACAAGTTGCAATCTGGAGTCCTTACAGGTCACTTAAAAACCCAGGCCAGATGTATGTTTATTTATTTATTTTTTGTTCACACAGCTTTACACTCTCTTTAAAATCCTCCCTTCTTCAATTTCCTCATCCTGTGCTCCTCTCCTCCTGTTGCATTCATCCCTTTTGCCCATCCCCATTCTCTAGCATCTCTCACTTCTCTCTTCCAGCTCCAGCTGTCCATCTTTCTCCCTGTTTATTCATTTCTCTGACATCCGTTTTCGATTAAATCTTTTTCCTACCCCTCTTGGTCAAATCCAGGGATACCCATTCCATGACTGTTGGCAGTGGATTCATGAGCTTTTGTTGGGACAATGTAACAAGCCTTTGTTTGTGGCCTACTACCAGCTCCCTGGAGCAGAGTTCTTTACTTCAGCACAATAGTCTTTTGTTGTGTGATCATGCAGCTTAGCCCAATATAGAGGGATTGAAAACAAATGCTGGGGAAGCACACACACCAGTGTGCATTATGGACAACAGAAAGGGAGAAAATGAGTGGCCATGGCCAGAATTTCAGGGCTGCAATTACAAAGGCTCAGTCCTGATCTGTGGAAGGACTTTATCATAGGGAAGCAACTTTTTTGCAAATATGTCATGCATGTAAAGCATTTTACAAAAACAAAAATTAAATATAGAAAATTGCTCACTGGGTCCTTGTCCCTTACGTTTTGGTTTCTGGTCAGTTTCCAGTGACTTCCATAAACTTGCAATTGCAATTCACTGGACATGACTTTTGCCATATGCTTGAGTTGTTGCTATTTCAATACAAAATAAGTACAAGAGCAGCTTTTGTATTTAACCAGATGTCTTTTGGTTGGGTTTTTAATGGTGTGTTTTGGTGAGTTCAGTCTCTGGTTTTGAAAAGACCTCTGTGTGCGTAATAACAACAGACTATTCTTCTGACCACTCTAGTTTTTTTATAGATCCAATGCTGCTCTGTGAAAGCCACACACCCCTCTACCACCTGACACTCCACACCCTGAAAGTGGCTTTCTAAAACCTCCTTTGTTGATGGACCCGACCCCTAATAAAAAAGTAAATGTCCTTTTTCCCTTTTTAAACCAGAATACGAGGGTAAATTTCTGATCAATTTAAATATAATCTGATGTAACTCCTCCCTTTCACATGATGTAGCTTTGTCTTTCCAATTTTTCTAAGGGCCCGACCCACATCTGGAACTCTTTATGTCAGAAACGACTTCTACGGCTCCAATAACAATTCTGAAAACTCTGTTTTCCTCCCCTCCCTCCTCTCCTCTTGCCTTCTCAGTCTCGCTTATGGTCCCCCCTCACCCCATTACACAGACACGTGCACACGCGCACACACACACAAATATACACACACTCTCTTTTTTTTAAACTACGCTATTGCGTTTACATTTGCTTCATCTTTATCTGTTTATTTCTTCTATTACACTGAGAGTGCATTAGGAACCCGGTTGTGATGTGCCAGGATCTTATTCATTACTCGTACACACGCACGTGTACACTGGAACCAATTTAGTCTGCTTTACATGTGTTCAAACAGCTCCAAAGTACTGGTTGAACTCAGAACACAATAGCACTATAGAGTAATCCATTTGTCATTCATTTCTCCTCACAAGGAAACATGAGTGAGTTCTTCCTTGTATAATTTGTACTGATTGTACTGTGGGGTGTATTTAAGTGCAGACTAGAAGCTTGGCTAATGGACAGTGGAAGTAGCTCTAAAATCATTGATCTTTATGACTGGCATGCAGATGTCTGTTAAACCCTGGTTGGATGGTAGGACAGTTTTCCAAGTGCAGTTTTATCTGAGCATTACTGTGCTTTTTAAACTGCTCTCAGACTTTTCATAGTTTTTGAAGTCCTTTGAGCAGCAGTACGAGAGAGATATGCAAACTATTATCTTCAAACCATTTGACTCTTGAGCATGAATCTTAATTCTATGAGGTTTATTTGGGTTTCACAGTACTATACTGACTTTTTCTAAGGGTTAAATGTAAGTAGATCTAGGAATCTGGACCAGAGACTTTCCCCATCAGAATAATGTACCTGAGAAATTAATTTAGAGTTTGTCCATGATTTACACAAAGCAAAATTAATTTTTTCTCCGTAGCCCTTTGAAACTGCTTAGCGTGCACCAAAGGAAGGGGAAAAACATATGATTTGGTGCTCAGTATTTCCCTAAATATGTATTTAGCCCAAAAAGAGGCGTGGGAACAGTAGGCAGAAAGATACAGGGAGAGCAGCCCAGTACTGTGGTCACACAGATGGGGAAAACAGCACTCTGAAAATACACTCCCTATTTCACAAATCTGGAGCAGGATCAAATACAGTTTTGGGCAATGTAGGAGGACATTATTATATTTTGGTGAAATCTCACTGCTGTAGATTTCCTAAGACATTGGCAACCACTTTATAGTTTGTCTGAGTATCTATACAAATAGCTGAATAGTGTGAATGCCTCAAGTTAAAATAATAATAAAAAAAACTATAGTTTTAGTGGTTAATAAGGGTTAATCCTGCACTAGACAGTTGAGTTTGTTTGTGGTTGAGTGTGTGACAGCCTTATGTCCGGGTGCATGTATAACCGCAGGCTATACACATTCACAGAGATGTCACTGTTTGCACTGGCTTCTTGTCTGCTGCCAGCTGTAAAAACATTGACCCATTAGAGCACTGGTGCGCACGTGTTTGAATGTGCTCATCTGTGGGAGCTACGTTTGTTTTTGTGGGTACTGGCCATTCTTGTAAAACCATGAGTAATGGTTGCACGGATATGACACCACAAATGATTTGTCTGGTTCTTTAAAAAAAAAAAAAAGACTAACCACATAGGAAACACTGATTTTCCATGCTCTGTTACAGGTTGTTTTAGTCTTTAAAGCAGATAAGAAAGTAAATTTGTAATATTCTCCTTTACTTGGAGCTAGTCTTTAATTTGACTTCTGTTTTTTAAAACTTAAATTTTTTTTGACTTCCAGCAATGTTATTTTTATTACATGACTGCAGCATGAGTCATGCCTCCAAAGAATCAAGCTCTGATATGGAGGAAAAACAACTGATGATGACCGGTATTCAAGGAAGAAACTTCAAGTGACATAAATAGAGATATAGAAAGCATAACTTAAGAACTTTACAACTCCTCGAGTATCTGTCTGCAGGAAACTGGAAAATTCGGATTTACACTAAATGTCTCTGGTTTGTTTGTACTGGAAAACGTACAATAGGTGTGGCATGCTGATGACCACAAAGCCACAAGGGACATAAGGGAATCTTGTGTGATGGGTTTTGGCTCAATCTGCTAATGTGGGAAGCAGGAACACTGAGTTCAGGGTAACTGGAATCTTGGATCAAATTATTGCATTGTCTGAATTGTGACACTGGTTTAAAGGGTTTAGTATCTGTATAGATTCATGTTACATGTTCTCACCTTTTAGATATTGTCAGAACTTTGTGTTTTGGTCATGTCATTGATACCCTTGAGAACGGTTTATTACTGTTACAGACATGCAGAAGGATTTCAATGTCTGAGTTAAATAAACAAATAGCTCTTGATGCATGGCTCAGAGTCAAGACCATGATCAAATCATGCTTTCAAAGTGTTAACTGTACTGTTCTTAAAATTTCTACATCTCAATCGACTAATGGGATCATTTTAAGTTTAAGGAGTGATACTATAAGGTGAAAGTTGTATCTAAATAAATACGAAATGCTTACTAAATTACTCAATTCTGATGTATTCCTTAAGTGTATTTAGGTCAAAATGTGATCTGACAAGATGCATTATTTCATACAAAATACAGTGAATGTGTCTGAAAAATGAATAAAAGAAGACTGTGCAAGTCAACCTAGTGATTTAAAATAAAAACAATAAATGTCCTTGACATACCCCACAAAAAGTACAGTCATTGTAAGAAAACATCTTGCAACAGTAACAACATGTCAAATTTTAGTCACATATTGTTAGACTAAGTTGTACGGTTTACCAAAAAAGAGACCCAGACAATCCTCCATTCAGTTTTTGATTTTTAAATGGCTCAGTGTTCTCACTGGTGGTAAACTTTGAAGTCTTGTAAACTGGTCAAACCACAAATTCGTATTTAAAAAAGTTTGTCTGTCTCTACTGCTTACTAGAAGAACTTTATGCCGAGTTGCCATTGTTCAGATTGCTAATACATATTTACTTTCAGTTGACTTTATGGCATTTCAAACTGAAGCCGCCAACTATTAGGAAAGCATTCGGTGGGTAACTTAGGTTGTAATATTTATTTGATCACAAACAGATGAAATGAAATAACAAGTTGGAGTCGTGTGTGTTTTTGTTGGGGTGTTGTCAGAAAGCATGCAAGAGGATGAGGGAGTGTGTGGAAACACATTTGTATAACAGGATTTGGATATAATAACCCCTTGCTGTGTGTTTGGTGAAATCCGTTTGGTTTCTGTTTAGTCAGGTCAGTCAGAGCCAAATCTCTGCAGCTGAGGGAGAGTTTGTGATTGTCTGCGGCATTGCTAGAGTCAGTCCGCAAGTGTGTGTGTGGCGCTAAGAAAGAGCTGTGATCAATTTAGTGCACACTAGAGAATAAATAGGATGCTTTGTTTTATTGTAGATATTTTTGACTCAAGCTAGGANTCCTTTTGGAATCTAAACTGTTGTTTTTTGGAAACTGACTGAAAGGATGTTTTTGTGATTCTCTGTGACCTTTTTGTCCCCTGGACTCAGAGCAGTGTGAGGAAACTGAAAGGTTTTAAATAAACTGACCAGGCAGAGCAATCATAGACAAACATGAACTCTATTGTACACCACTTTACATTTCAGCAAAGTTGTACATCTTCATTGTTACCTTTTTTTCACACCAGTATAGCTTCATCTAAATAAACTTTCCAGAAGGCGTTAAATAGAAAAGTGAATGTCCGGGAGTGAAAAAAAGCACAAGAAGGTAAAAGGAAAAGTTTTGCTGATAGTTATGATGAGCATGTTTGTGCCAGCTTCATTGGGCAGAGTACCCATAATGACATTTTAGCTCTGCTTGTGCCTGTTAGAAGTAGGTCATTGCTGGGTTTTAGGATTTTTTTTTTCCTTTGTATGTTTGCTTTGAAGTTGTTCTGTCATCCACTCTCACAATGATGGTATCTCTGCTTTAGAAATTGACTTGTGTGTGTTCTATATTGCTTTTGATTGAGGTCTGAGTGACTAACATTTTACACAGGCATACAATCAGGATAACGAATGGAGACTGATTCCTATTTGACTCAACCCAGGGAAATGCAATTTTATTTTGGAAATGAAGAGTAAAGTTCTGCTCTTTTTTTGCTCTCTCTTGAGAATCCCTTTGACAAATGACAGAAATAGATGCAGTGTGATTTCTGGTCTTTCACTATATTGCACCACTCACCCCCCCTTCATCTGCTTTGTATCTGTTCACTCAGACACTGGAATGCATTTGTTTGTGCACAGAGCCTTGAGCTTGATCAGCAACAACACATATGTAAACAGTGAGACTCAGCAACTTGTTTGAACCACATCACAGAGCATGCCACCCCTCCCCCAGCTTAAGCTGATAAGACTGCCATTAATTGAGGTGTTTTAAACACAGTCAAATACTATACCTTTGTCTTTTTATCTTTTTTTTTTAAATATTTTTCTGTGCTTTGCACTTTTTGGTTTTGTTCACTTTTGCTTCATGCCAACACACATATATTTAAACTGTATTTTTCAAAAACGTGTTTTTTCCATCAGTAAGCTGTGCCATCTCCTAAAAACATCACCTGTTGGGTCAGGGTCATCCATAAAGGCATGTGGTGATTAAAAGAGCCGCAGCGGCACACAGCATATTTAGAGCAAAACCATGTAGAGTAAGGCTTCCTGGAATTCCCTTGTGGTTAACAGAGGGAAGGAGCACATTTAGAGGGGCATTTGGAGAACACATGTGGGCACAGGAAAACAGACGCCGTCAAGACAGGACACACGCTTCCACAGTCTTGAGTCGCTTTCTGTTGACAGTATCTGCACTGCATGTCCACCACATGTGCACTCCTTCCTGGAACCAATATAAACAGTTCAGCTCCTAGAGAAAAATTAAAGATGTCTACTTTCAGTGAAAGTAAATAAAAAAACATGTTTGACAAAGGGAGCTGTGAGTGTAAGAATTTCTAACATACACAATTGGTGTGCACTAACATAAAGCTTTAGATCTTGTTTAGAAGAGGAAGTGGAAAGCTTTAGGATTGACTGTCCTTTTCTGTTTGTGGTTGACTTAAGACTCCTTTTTTAACATAATGTATATATGCATTTCCTTTGAGGGGAAAAAACAGGCTTTAAATTTAAGGCTTGACTTGCCTGTGTGCATGATTTTTGCACTGAGAAGCTTTTTAAGTGTTTGCACAATCCATTTAATTTAGTGAACATCTGTATCATGTACATGAGTAAGTTTGTATTTAATGAGCTTTGTGAATTTGTGGCTTCTGTCTATTCAGGCACATCTGTTCTGTCATTCTCTGTTGGCCGTACTCTCGGCCATCTGTGTGTCACTGCGGGGTCACAGACAGTGCTGGACAGAATACACCCCAGTGATGGTCGCCAAGTTTCCTCTCCAGCAAGGATATAATCTGCCTATTGAGGATTTAAATGGTCTGAGAGAGAAGCTAGAGTAGGGAGTAGTGTGGTGGAATTTCTCACCAGTGAAAGGATGCCTTGTTTTACTTATTTTAACTTTGGTTACATTTGTGAAGATGATGCTTCTATCCAGAAGATGTTTTTTTAATGCTATAACTGATTACTGTGCCTTGTTCCTATAAAATAAATAAAACCTGGACTATCAGTCCTTTTTGCTTTTTGTTGTTTTTCATGTGGTACAAATCAGTGGTTTAATTGAAGATTTCATATAGAAAATGTTGATTGGTAAAAGCCTCCTGCCCCTACTATTCTCAAAATTCTCATCACTTTAGGAAGCATGCGGGTAAATATTTGAAGTGGCGGGTGAATTTGATCAACACACACGCCACTGTGGCGAGTTGGCAACTTGGAACAGAAAAGGTGTTATTTGTCCTCTTGACATATAGGGGGCAGCAATGTGCTGGAGTTGCTGCTGTTACGTCGAGCCGCGTTCCCCCATCAGGTACGGTTCTCCCTGCGCCTCCGTGCCATGTACGCGGCTAAAAGCGCACGTTCATGTTCAACGCTCGTAACCGCCGCGCTGTGCTCGCGCTGCAAGGGAACTACGGAGACCGTGAAAGGTCAAACAACTTGTTTTGGCGAAGTTAACCCACTGTTTTGCTAGCGTGATAGATAGACAGACAGACTCTGTTA
>NC_051440.1:20036052-20130465 GCF_001649575.2 Kryptolebias marmoratus | reverse complement strand
TTTAGAGGGGGAACCGATTATTTCAGATGGCTGAAATATTTGGTTCCCCCTGGTAACTTTTGCAAAAAAAGAACAAATGTCTCCAAATTCACAGGACTTGTTGTCCATGATGAGAGGAATAAACACAGTTAAAGACTTGTTGGTAAATTAACTGATTGAAAATTTTTAATTTCCACCAGTTTTACCCAAAGAAGTTCTAATCCATTAGTACTTTTTTCAAGACATCATGTATGTGTTCTGGTTTGGCATTTGGTTTTGTGAGATTATGCTTGCTGTGGCTACACAGGAAGTCAGTCACACTGAAAGCTGCTATGATTAAAGTTGTATTCTGTTTATTTTCTGTGTTCTTCCCCTCCTGTCCCTTCTAAAAGCAAAATATAGCCTTTAACAACCAGCACATTACCAGCCGGTTCATCAGTTGATAAAATCGGATTTGGTTTAACTGTATGTAGACCCAGTAGAATTCTTAAGTATATTAGTACTAGACGTTTACACCCACATTATCTATAGACACAAGCATGACTAAATCTGGCTCTACTGAACAACCATTCTGAATCTTTTCCATGTGCTTTACATTAGGTAAGACTCCATATACTGTATGTGCCACTGCCCCAGCCTTTTTTATGCTCTGTTATAGAGTGTTGTAAAGGAGCTCTAAAAGGCAGCCTGACACTAGTTAAATATATAATGTAACACAGAGACACAAATTTACTGACAAGGGTCATAAGGAAGGAAGTTGTTCAGCTAGAGAAGTCCAGCCTAATTTTCTGCCATGAAGCAATTATGCTAACAGTCTTTAGGTTAGTCTCCTTTTGGGACTTTTTTTTCCCCCTTTTTTTTCCAATTATTATTTTTTTTACCTCTGAAGTTGAGCTTTTTAGTAAAGTACAATAAAGGCGACTGTGTGGCTGTGGAGTTGCAATTGGCAGATGTGTTAGAACTTCGAGTTTTTGATGAGGAGGTAGTCAGCCTTATGAACAATGCGCCATAAAACAGAAAACACACTTCCAGCTTGTCAGCTGCATCCCAGCTGAAGTGTTAAGTTTGAGCAGCTTGTACTCTTCCAACTCCTCTCAAACAATCCAGCAAAGCTGTCCTATTTTTATTATGTTTAAAGTTTTGTTTGACATGAGGGCAGCAGGCAAAACCCAAACTACAAGCGATAATCTGATGTCAGGGAAACAATGGCGTTTATACACAAAGCAGCTGACTAAGATGCATGCCCACATGTGTAAACAGAGGGAGGAGATAGCCTGATGATTCTTGTGACTCTGATAATGTTATGACTCTATCCTGCTGCCTGGATAGACAAAGATAACAAAGAGAACATGCTTGCACACTTACGCCACAGAACTGAATAACACTTGAAATGGAGACAAATGGACAAGTAGCAATCAGCTTCCAGATTTAATTTAATTTATTTTTTTTGCTATGAAGATGTGACGGCTTGTGTTTGTTAACCTCAGTGTGAGATCTGTGAGATCTGTTGTTTTAATAACAAAATAGAAACCTAAATCCTTTGCATTCATCATGTCTGAATGGGTAGATGTAACCCCTCACCCATGCTGGGAAAGACAAACTTTAGCTGAGTCTTGTTTTAACCCTGAAGCCTCCCTGTAGCCCAATTTCTCTGTCTCCTCCTTTGACCTGTTACTTTTTGCTTGAAATACAGCTGCTGCTTTTTCTTGAAGTCTGGAAATCTAATTATCATATTTTTGAAAAAGAAAAAAATCAAAGGAATATAGTTAGACAGTATAGTGTTTTTCTGTTTATGAGACAGTAAGTAAACTGTTGATGACAAATTAGATTTTAATGCAGTTTTACTTGTATTACATTATTAACTTTTGCAGGTTTTTACAAGGTTAGAGGTTAGGTTAAACATTTCAGCTGCAGAACAATATTATGAATCTTGTTTTAAAATGGTCACATTGGTTCTATCATGCCAGTATCAGCTTTAAGTTATCTGTAGGAGCAGAAAGAGACAGGAAAGGAAATTACACAAGAGGGAGGAAAGCTGAAGAGAAAAAAGAAAATCATGGAACATGAGATGAACCTGCCTTGTGGTTCTTGGCTCTTGTGCAGTTTTTCAGTTTTTCTCTGAAGGCCTGACTTTAGCTAGGCACATGTCTTGGCTTTTGCATTACTGCACATGGATTTTTATCATTTTGAAGCTTTTTTTTTTCCTTTGGCTATTTTGTTATGTATGGGCTGTGCACGTCTGCAAGATGGTTTCAGTGCCAATGTAGTCTGAAAAATACATCAGAAACACACTCGCATCCCCTTCTGTCTGCTTTTTTTTTGATCCCTTGTCTGTCAGTAAGATAAAACAGAAGAGTGCCAAGAAGACGAGAGGATATACATACATGCATACATACATACACACACACACACATACACACAGACACACTCTCCTCTCGTCTTCTTGGCACTCTTCTGTTTTGCCAGGTTCCGTCTGGCCAAAGGTCAGCCAGAGGCTTCCTGCACAGACCTGCGGTGTCAGTCAAGCTCCTGGGAAGCAGTAGCTGTAGAGGGCATCATTTTATCTTGGAGCCTTCAATCTAAATATGTGCTGTAATCTCCAGTTACAATTGGCTTGTTAGTATAATACCTGCTGACCTCACTCTAGCTTTCAGCAGAGGACCAATACTTTTACCCCCCACCCCCACCCAATTACCGCCCACCCAATTTCCTTCTTGAAATATCATCAGCGTCTTTACACAGACTTGTTTTTTCTTCTAAAGATATCCCCAGCTTGTTTCCATCATGTTGTGGTGTGTTCTATTTTCTTCCCATGCCTCTCTCCAGTGGCAAAAGGTAAAACGTAGCTAATTATCGCCCTGCTGTTTTTGAAAGTCCTTCTGAGACTTCAGGGGCTGAAACTGGAGAATGGGTGTTGTCAAGTGTAGGGAACAAATGTTTGTGAGTTTCTTGCTTATTGCTTTGGGTCATCCAAACCCCAACTCTGAACACTTGGCAAGCAGTTGAATGAAATGCACCATGAGCCTCTCACCCTGTCTCGCCATTTGTGGTTATGGAGGTTCCTGAGTGAGGAAACCAGTGATTGTTGTTGTTTGGTTTAGACAGACGGTAAATGCAAGACGTAACAAAACTCAAACAAAGAAAAAAAAAAAGATGAGGTAAAACATAGTGCATAATATCCAGATTTTGCTGATTTTTAACCAAATAAGAAGATTAATTTGCAGGAGGTGGTAGCAGATGAACATGAACAGGGCCTGCATGAATACTCAGCTGTCATCGTCACCCCAGACAAAACCCACAGGGGGGAAAAGGGGAACGAAAACAAACTGTTTGTTTGTATAGGAATTTTGTCAGTGTGTGCACAAGAATAGCTCTCTCTCCCAACAGATTACACTCAAACGTTCCCCTAAAGATGTCACACACCCACACACACTCCACCTCCTTCAAGAGGTCTTTGGCTGTTGGCTAGAACAGCCAAAGACCGGTAGAGGGGTTTGTGTGTTTTAGTGTGTGTGGTCAGGATGTGGCTTGCACCTCTCTAGTCATGATTTACTAACAATACTGTGGTGGTTAAGAGTGTGATACTCAGCACATATTACAGCTGTGTGGGTTTACTGTCCAACAGTTTGGAAACATTTTCATTAGTTTTTCATTTTCTTCACATTGTAACCAAGATTTGTCCAATGTAAGAGTGGCATTCATTTTGATTTATTACTTGTTTCCTGTAAGGCCAGATTTTATAACTTCTAAAAAAAAATAGTTAGGAATACATAATTTGGTCTGTCTAAAACTTGAGCATGCCAAAGTGAGAGTTTCAGAGTTTGTGTTAGAAACGAGTGAAAGTCTGTCAGCCATTATTTAACTACAGTGGTTTTTATTTGCACCGTGGGAATGAAAGTTGAACTGAAGTGACTGGGTCCTCTGCTCTGATTAGGAAGAAGTACATTAACACACATGCTTGTATGTACACAAACTCTTATGAGAATTGTCAAGCTTCCACAGCTCTTAAAGGACAAATTGCCCTCAGCGTTTGCATTGCTAGTTCTTCTTAAAATGGTCAGTTTAAATTGCTCTGGTTTTATAATTAAAAGAAATGTGACAAGTTGAAAGTGGGCAGAGTTTGAGAAGGGAGGTTTATGTCTGTGTCATGCCTGTAATCTGCATCTTTTTTCTTTTTTTTTTTTTAAGTCTGCTGTTCTCTTTGGAGAGAGCTTTGGTGGGTGGTCCACAGAAACCTGTGGAACAGAAGCCTCTTATAGCCCCTCCTTTAACCTGCATTATACACCAGCACACACTCAGTAAAGCAATTATGGACAGGCACATTAAAACTATTTGCTGAGATTAACCCGTCAGATGTTCCACATACGACCTTTCTAACATATTTAAATGACACACACTGGGTGAAGCTGGTCTCTGGGAACACACCACAGCAACAAAGACTGCTGAAGCAGCAAGCATTCACACACAGGATGCCTTCATAGTTCATGATTTGATCTATAATAATTAGCTGTAGCACCTAAAATGTTTTTATACTATCTAAGCCAAATAATCAAAAGAAACCAATGCTTAAAATCATCTGAGATGCAGGTGAAGATTCTGCACTTTTATTATATTTCAGTGTTTTCTCAGCTGCTTCAATTTGCTGCTGTTTTGTTTGAAAGAATGCAGAATGCTTGTTAACTTAAAACGAAGCTTTATAACAAAATCACAACCATTAGGCTTTTTGTATGCTTATAGACTTGTCACATGTAGGAACATTACCTTTTGGGGACTTTATTATCCAATCTTTCAGGATTTGATAATGTGTACACATTGCTTGCCTGAAGAAATATTCACACAAAGCAAAATACTCTTTAAATGGCTAAATGTAAAACACTGACGCACTAATTGAGAGCGGGGATGACTTAAGGCGATAGTTGTATATGCATCTACTGTTTTGCACAATGCACATAAATTTGAAATTTACAAATAGTCAAAAAGATCTGCAGCATGTCAGAAAACACTGAAGTAACTGAAATTAGCATCTTAATTAGACAAGGATAGGATGATATATTTTGTCTTGTTTATTATATAGCTTGATGAAATAAACTACTTTGCCTGGTGAAAACAAATAATTTAAGGCATTTACAAATGTGACTTTTGGTTAGGAACTAGGAATTTAAAATTGATTTGTATTTCTGAATTTTATCATAGATTACAGACAAATGACAGGGCGTGTGTGGTATGTAATGTGATGGTTGACTTAATATCCACTTTTAATCTTGTTTATGTCTGTTATTAGTTCAAGGTTTATCATAGAGGTTTCTTGAAATCCTATTTTGTGAGCATTTTTGAGAACAGGAAATAAATGCAAAAATAAGAAGAAAACATTAAAAAATGGTGGAAATGTTTTTCTTTTTCTTAAATAAAAATTTACTTATTATATTGCATCTGTCACAGCCAAATCCGAGCTTTAGCAGGGTTTTTGTGTGACAATGTACACAATAAGGCCTTGTTTAACTTTTAAGGGTCTCTAATTGTCTAGACCACCACATGGCCATTTATTAGCTTATGGACAGAAAAGAGGATTGCCTAATTGTGTATCTTTGTGTGCCAAAGTCTTGTTCTGAGGTCAAGAGATGCCATAACTGCATCAGTGGATGTTTCTATTTAGCAGCATTCTTTTGAGAAATCGACACACCCTCTGTGTTCAGTTGTGTGCTGAGGGTTGGGGGTGGAGTGTAAAGGTCAGAGGTGAGTTGTAAACCCCAGTGAGTGTCAGATGGGTCCTTCAGCCATTTGAATGAGGTGACTGGTGTACTTGAAGGTTTTTTACTGCATTGTGCTAAAGAGGGTGGACCTCTTGACACACCCTTAAGGTCTCTGACACACCCAGGTCATGAAGGCACTTAAATATTTAGAACCCTGATGTGCTGTCTCATGCAGTCATCTGCAAGACTGATCCATAGTCAGAAGATTTGTGCTTTGGATGATACCTCAGCACTTGACGCATCCCTTTATTTCAGGCTGTTCTGATATGCGTGTGGCCTGACTGCACCCACATAATTTATCAAAGCATCATTGTGTGTCTGAGGTTGGATGATCTATTGATTCATTTTCACTAACACATGTTCCATCAGTGCCATTGATTTTTATGACTAATTACAAAACGGGATCTGCCCACTCTTAACATCCAGTGTTATGACCATTATGCCTCCCTCCCAGTATTGAACTCTTCAGCCTTCCGCTGTGAGGACAGTTGCTGTCAACAATGTCTTGGACAGCCGAGGAGCCAGGCAGATGCACAAAGACCAGCCCTTTGCATTACTGCTCATAAGGTCCTGCAGACTTTTTTTTTTTTTTTTTAAAATCTGCTCACTGCTTTGAAACAGTTATGAGTTGCAATAATGCAGTGATCATCTCTATTTATCTTACCCACCTCAGGTTTTTATGAGATGGAACAAATGAGCAGGTTATTCTTTCTTAATGCAGATTTTATTGAAATGTTGTGGTGGTCTAAAGGTTAATGCAGCAAATAGTTTTGTCTCTAAAAGATGCGTAGCTTCCTTTTTGAACAGAGCTGACTGTGCAGGTTTTGATCACTTAAGGAGTATGCAGGTGGAAATTTATTTCACATTTATTTATGGTACACTTGTACTCAAGCAGGTCGTTTTGTTTTGCTGTTTTTTTTTTCTTCACTTTTAGATGTCGACTGCACTAAAATATTTAAAAGTAGCTTGTTTTGATGATGTAGCATGCAAACATGTAATTTTATGAAGTGTGAAGGGATATTGTTCTACTTCAAAAACATGAATAAAATTATAGTTGATTTACTGATTATAATAATAAAATACTACTAAAACTGTATGCTGCTGGGACCCAACATGGCCAGGAACCCTCCCTCGCCTGCCATCCAGCTTGCATGGCACCTGACCTCGACAGTCCTTCTCGCAGGTAGTGGCTCCATGTGGAGGTGGTATCCTGTTTCTTTTTCGGGCCAAGGCTCAACCACCAGGCAGGTCTCTGGGTTTCTCTCCTGGACCTCTTGCTTCAACAACCTGACCACTGGTGAGTGGTAGAAGGTGGATAGACTAAACCTGTGTATGTATTACATACATTCCTAACAGTTTCAGACATGTTACTTGA
The DNA here is from genome assembly GCF_001649575.2 of Kryptolebias marmoratus. Lineage (NCBI taxonomy): Eukaryota > Metazoa > Chordata > Actinopteri > Cyprinodontiformes > Rivulidae > Kryptolebias > Kryptolebias marmoratus. The sequence goes on along the minus strand of NC_051440.1, from coordinate 20,123,361 downwards.
CCTTTTTTGTGTTACTGTCACTGTAAAACTGACTCCAAAGATTTAGTTTAAGGGTAAAATAGAAGGAAATGTTTTACAGAAAAATGACAATTAAGAGTGAAATCACCAATTTTTTAAGCCATCATTGTCATCCTTATTTTTTCCTCCATTAAACTCACTTCTCTGCATCATAATTTTGCTCTATACTCATCCCAACCTGGAATGTTAATCAGCAGAAAGCTGCTTGAGATTTACAAGGGGGAACTTGGATCCAGTTCTTTGAAACCTCAGACATTTAGTTCCTTGTCAAAACAGTTTGTTGGATTGTGAGAACCACACACCAGCAAAGAGCGATTCGACGTTGAACAAAAAAGTTAGGATTTGTTGCTGCAAATTTTTTTCTTGAGCTTTTAAAAGGGCATTATCTGTGACTATGTATGAGCATTACTTTGTTGAGTAGCACATAGCACAAAACTCATGGTGTGTTGATTAATGTTCAAATTGTGTCTAAAAAAAGAACTGTGGAAGTGAGAGTGAAGTAATTATTTCTGCCTAATAAGTAGTGCTTTTTTTGGATTTTAGTCAGTGGTTTGAGGTGATAATGAAACGGTGTCATGTGACAGAGACAATGGTATCCAATGCTAAGTTTGTGTCAGTCTGTAACTTAAGGTGTTTTGATGTCAAAGACAAGTTTAAAGAGTCAATATGACACTAAAGTAAATGCTAATACTGTTTCAGTATTCGTTTCTTGAAGGAAACTTGTGCACCGTACTGTGGTTCACCTTTGTTAGTGTGTGTGTGTGTGTGTGTGTGTGTGTGTTACTATAAAGTGAGTTAATCCTGAGTTCAGCTTCAGACCTTTGCTCAATGAACATGTTGTCTGCCATCCAAACTGACTGGCTCTCTGTTCTCGCTCCCAGGTTCCAGCAGAGAGAAAACTGGCTGATCACACAGACAGAAAAAGAGCAATTAATGTGAACACACACTTCTTAGTTGTATGCCTAGCCCACTGCCCTGTAGTGTTTTTTGTTGAGAACTGAATAGAGGGCAGTTTGTTCTTTAAAGGGAGATTAACTGTTCCTGTTTGAAATGGCCAAATAAAGCAGCCAGACCTTGATATGCTCTGTACTCAAGATTAGTTATTTACTTTTAGTACAATCATATATGGCTGACATTTCTGCATTTTTCAAAGCTACAGCAATTAGATTTTTTTTCCTCATCCAAATTTAGGTTGCACTTTGTTTTTGCACAGTCCTTTTCCTCCTGGCAGTGTTTTTGGGACAGTGACATCATCTCAGTAGTAAAAGTAGATTCCATTAGGAGAGGGCGGATTTGAGGTTGGATGTTTATGTGGATTCTGTGTGTGAGTAATAACCGTCATCCTGTGTCATTAGAGACACAAAACCAACCCCCATTTACAGTATAGCATACAGTATTTCCACACTTGTACAATAAGCCATGAACCTATAAAAACCAATCTTTCAGTAATAGAACAGTATTGTCCCTTTCCTCCACACTATGTAAAGTGGTGGCACATATGGAACCAGGGATCTTAAAATGATACTAGATAGCCACAGGCTCTATAGTGATCCTGGAATGTAAAATATAAAACATGGTTGAAAAGAGAAGAAGGGGAGTGCAAAAGCCAGCGAGAGGATAAGGGTAGAAAGCTGAAGTCATGTTATGGATTATGTGTAGTTTTGTTGGACTTTATGGTGATATTTTAAGGACTGTGGGAAACCAGAACCTTCTCTCCCAAATCCTAGCCCTCCTAATCTTTGTGTGTGCACGTTTTGTTGTAGATGGTGGGTAGCTTTGTTATTGCAGGCCACATTTATAGTCACATTGTTTCACTTTTGGAACAGCAACTTTTAGAACCTGGGATATGCTCAAAACCATTTTGCATGCCACATCATCTAGTCTTTTTGGGTTTTCCATTTAAACATATAAACAGGAAATGGCTAGTAGCTCATTTATTCTTGAGGTTTGTGATTTAAGATATGTTGCAAACTCAGATAGCATCTTTTTTTTTTTAAAAATTCAACATATCATGAGAGGTTTACATCTAAACATTGGGTCTTTACACACAGGCATTTTGGGCAGACTGCTGCAGGCCTTTTTATAATTGTTTGCAGATGTGCTCACAGACAGCTGGAATCACCACAGACCATATTATATTGTTTGTTTGTAAAGCCATGTACTAGTAGATTGACATCTACAGAGGAAAACAAATCAGACTTATGGACAATAAATCATAAATTTGTGAAATCCGCAGTTGACAGATTTGTACACATCCACTCATGACAACAGTTGCATTCCTCTAAATTCCATCATAAATTAGTTGAACTGTGTTCAGCTGGGTCGAACTGTGGTAGTCGAGCAGCCTTTGGAATAAATGAGGAAAGTGTTATGAGGCTATTGACAAAAAAAACAAAAACAAAACTGAATTGTGAATATTAATGTTTGATTGCTTCACTGTTTGACTGCTTCACAGCTGTGACATTCTAAGGCACAAATAGACACCAATAAACCTGGAGAATTTTTGCAGTATTACCAGTTTTTTTTGAGTTTCTACACAATTGATACATTTCCTCATTTTGTTCCCCTTTGTAGGTTTCTCTGTCCAGCACTGCTATCCTGACACTCTAAAGAAAGAGTTTTTACATTTCAAATGGCTTAATTTTCCTGATCTACCCTGCTAGTTAAACATTAACAAACATGCAAAACATGATGTTTTTAGCTGCTTGGAAAAAAGCTGCTGGTAATAAAGTTCTGGGGTAGATTTGGTTAAAACACACTTTGTCAGTGATTAATGATGTGTGGGCGTATTGTCACAATGATTTGGAAAAGGCAACTTTCAAACAGCTGATAAGGTTACTTCCTTCTTTAGCACCAATTGAGCACCATGTCTCCTTGCAGCCAGGGTCACCAGAGGTGTCAGGAGGATGCTGACCAGACCCCACTACACTCGTCTATCACAGTCTGTGATTTATCACACTTTGACAGGCCTGCATGTGTGTGTGTGGTTGTTTAAAAAAGAGATCTGTACCATTTTGATGTCTTTTAACTCAAAAACATAATAATTCAAGAACAAATATCCCAATGAATGAATGCTTCTGTCAAACCTGAGATTGAAAGTGTAAGCTGTTTTGGCTTATGAATGCTTCTCTGTCTGCCCACAACTTCATATAGATAGTTTGTAATTTGAAAGACACACTTGTACGTTAACATGTCAAATGAGTGATTATTTTTTAACCCAAGTACAATAAACCACTTTAACTTTCTAAATGCCCATCTGTCCTGCTTAAAATTTGTTTAGATAAAGATTAGGAGGAGGGTTTGTTAGAGCAAGCAGGCACGTAGATATTTTTACCCTTAAATGCTGAAACACTGCACATAGTGTAGCTAGTCCCTTTAGCCCTTTAGAGACATACACATGTATGGCATTAATGCCCAGTCATTTTTTTCTGTTAGCCTCATGCTCAGTTCTTCAAACAAAAGACCTGTGTGTGGCATATTTTCTAAAAGCAAGCAGAGGAATGTGGTGATGTGTGAGAAACAGGTGTTTTGGAGCATTTACATGTGGAAAACAAGAGGTCATGGCTCGGAGTGAAGGACCACATCTGGTATATGGATTTATCTGAAGAGAAATGAGGCACAAGTGCGTCTGTTGTTGTGTGAAAGAGACACACTCACTGACAGACAAGGGATCAGGAGATGGTGGGAGCGATACACACCCAACGACAAGCCTGTCAAACACTGTATTACTGTGCGTGATGGGACAAACTTGGAGCCTCCTGGACCAGAATCAGAGCTACTTTTTCATCAGGGGAAGTGGCTTTGAAGCCCCCGTTCCTTGAGACTCTCTGATCTATTCACCCTGTAATGAATGAAGTGGCTGTTAAAGGAGGGAAGGCAGGTGTTCAAATGTGTGTTTGTGAGAGTTCACACTCCTGAACTCAGTATGTGCAACAGAATTTTCTATCATCTTACTGAGAGCATGATAAGTTGATTGTACAGTTTTGTTTTTCATACATTTTCTCTACAGTAGACAAAACATGTTAGCAAAGACAGACTATGTAAGATTGGAGAATGAATTTTTGCTGGTGGGAACAAAAACTGACCTTAAAATCACAAAGAAGCTTTCAGTGTTTCACTGAAAAAGGTTAGGTGTTCATTGTTGGAACTGTTTGTAAAATTACTTCTTCTAGTAACAACCAATAACTGAAATGAGCTGTATGAGAAAAAAACTGGACACTTGTCATAGTATAGTTCTATGGAAGCTTTGAATACTGATCACTGGGCTGTGGACAAGGTAAAATGGTTTTGAGCTGAGAATTCAGAAGTTTTTCTTATCTGACCTGATACTGATGGTACAACAAAAATACCCTGAGATACTCGACATCCAGCTATCTAATCTAATTATGCTCTCACACATGACTGCTAAAAACGCAAAGTTTGGATGAAGTTATACAAACTGTGACTTTAGGAGATAGTGTTAAATAACACATGAGGAAGTCAGTTCAGGCTTGTTGTGGAGTTCTGTGATCTAAGGTTTTTTTTGCAAACTTCAGTTAGCAGCAGTTTTAATTTATTATTTCCTGACTTCTGAACAGTGACTTAACAGCAACATTGTTGTGACTCATAAAGACTCCTAAATGAGGAAGATGGCTCATTTGGGATTTTTTTTTTTTTTTTTACTTTCATTCTAACAAAGATTTCCTGTTGGATTATTCTGACCTGTTTTGACAGAATGGTGAACATCTTTGTGAGTGATAGCCTGACTGAGTCTGGAGGAGCTATAATGGCTTGGGGAGAGGGTTTGGATGGGCTGAGAACTGCCACAGGCTTTGTGGTAAGTTTCAGCTGTAATTTGCAGCTGAGATTCCCACATGACATGTGCAGGGTCAGCCTCAGAAATGGAACCATAATGGCCACAAAAGAATGAATCTCTCGTGTCACTTGTCTTCTCCTCCCCTTTCTCTCCCCCGTCCCAGATATTTCTCCCAGTTACTCTTAAGTTGAATCAGGTTTTATCTTTGCATGATGCATTAATTTTCCAATAAGGCTCTGCATGCTTTAGTCTCACACCTCATCTCAAAATCTTTTTCACTCCCTTTTCTGTCTCACATGCTGAGAATTGCCAAAAGGGGGGGAAAAAAAGATGTGCATATTGGTGTAGCTGCTGGTACTCATGATATTAGTGGTCGTGAGGATAGGCCCTGGTTGGCTTTCAGGCCCAAATGACGCAGGCTGGGGTTCAGTGGTGAGACAAGCGAAGGGGTGGGACTGTGGGAAATACAGTTTAAAGAATCTGGCAAAATGAGTTGAATCTGTGACAACATTTGTATGATTCTGCTGTGGTTATAGTTTCATCAAACTACATAAAAGATAGATTTTAAAAAATAAGTATTTCTCTCCATGACATTTTTTAGCTGAACTGTTTTGTAAATATACTTTCACAGCTGACTTCACCAAAGTGTTCTCAGCTGTTTCACTCGGCTGCGTTACATCAAATTAATTAGTCCTATGGGTATTGTTAAGTTTTGTTTTAAACACTTTATACGTTTTATGTGCCCTGGTAGAGTTTGAAGACTAAAATAACATTATTGTTGAATTCTTTGTAAATCACAAACAAATCACAAAAACAGAAGTCCTGTTATTTACTTAGCATTAGCAGTTTTCAAATGGTTCTTATTTGTCAAAAAGCAGGAATCTATCTGAGCTTGAAACAAACTATATTTAAATAGGCAGGACTTGTTACTTGTAACATTCAGCACATGAAAAAAGGAGGCTACAACAGTGGGCTGAAAGATTGATGAAGTGTAGACAGTGAAGCAAATCAGCAGAGTAAATAGAGAAAGAGAAATTAAACACAATAATGTGATGGTTGTTGAGTGTGAGGCCATCACTCTGAATACACTTCTTGTTTATTACTATGAAAAGATTGTTCGAGACCTTCAGAGAATAATTGTGTAAAAGCTTCACATACAAGCTTTTAAAAACAAACAAACAAACAAACAAAAAATAACAAGCTTTTTTCATCCAATGCATGTCCTCAGTGTCTTGTCGGGAAACGAATAACATTCTGTAAAATAAATATTAAATAAAAAATAAAAACTAGAATCACTTGGAGAGCCTCCACCAAGGCTGTAGTGTCATTAAAAAACGGTCAGTTCTGGAACGTGATCTGAGTCACCATCAAAATGTAATCGGTTGTTTCTTGTGACAACCTTAACATTTGCTGAAAATTTAATCAGAATCTTTTCATTAGATTTTAGGTAGTCTTGGGATCAGACAAACAAACAAACCAACACCACCAAAAACACAAGGTAATAAAAGCTCTTGTAGTTATAAAAATACTTGAAGTGTCACATCAAATAACACATTTTACAAGTAAAGATAAAAGTTAACATTTGTGCCTGTGTAAGGCTTGTGTACATGTTGTTGTAATATTTGTCCCGTTGTAGCAGTAGTACGCTGCTAAAGGCAGCCATTTTCATTGCCTTGGACCAAATGTCACCTCATATTGTACAAATAAGATGGAGCAGCAACAGTACTGGAGTGAATGAGAGGTGAAGTTTCACTCCACATTTGGCAGCAGATCTTTGCTGAATTGGTCATATTTAAATTGTACCAATATGTTTTTAGTTTTTGAAACATCCTTTTAAGAATGAAGTAACTTCCCTGATCTTGCTTTGACAGGAAATTAACATATCATGTATTTGCAACTCTCTTCCTTGAAAAGATTTATCTAGCCATGGTGGTTTTGCCCTTCTTGATTCATCAACTCCATCTATCATCAACCCTTATTGGCAGAGCTAATATAATACAGCTTGCCTAAATATACTTTTTTTCTTTTCTTTTCTTTTTGTTTGTGCAGTTGCTGTTTCTTTTAGAATTTACTTCTACTTTCATTGAAAGCAAACCACTTCCCAGAGACACATGGGAATATCATTTTAGGAAAGTTATAGGAGAAGTTTAAGATGAACAACTTATTCTCTTCGGGCTTTATCCATAAATCACAAATCTGCACTGATCATCTTTCTTCTTTCCATTTCTCTCTTCTATCCTCAGCTATCCCCTCTCATTTCCTCTGGCTTGGCAGAAGATGCATCTGTAATTCTGAAGCCAAAATGAAGATTATCCTTTAGGCAGCTCACCATGCACACTCAGATCAGTTTGTTGTACGATAACTGACAGAACACTCTGCTTCCTAAATGTGCTCTCCAGGCAAAACTAATCAAAGTGTTAGTCAACAGCCAGCAGAAAGGTACCAACAAGCGGAAAACAGGACTCTGTGTTCTCATCTTCACTCTTTTATCTGTCAGAGCTGGACAACCACAATTACAGCACAGAAAGAACAAGATGTCCTCTTCAGGTTATGTAAGGAAGATGTTATCTCTTCTTGGGAGAGATGTTTTCTGGTAGCAGACCATCACGTAGAGTAAAAAAGCAAACATGATGTTCAAACATAGGGCTTAGTTACTCTAGGTGGTGTTCTTTGACTTTGTTTCTTAACTGGGTAATGATATGTTAAAATAAAAATCTATCTTCTTTACTGTTCCTTTTTATCTTGAGGTCGTAGCTTTGACTACAGTCCATCTTTCTAAGTGACACCTTGATTGTAAAAGTTTCAGAATTTTTGAAATTTTCTCTTTTTTTTACAAATGCTGCATTTTGTATTTGTGCTGTTATCCATAAATGTTAGACATTTGTAGCACTGAATTATTTTCAGAGAGGCCTTGGTTGGTGTTTGAATAATTTAGCATTTGTTTAGTCTACTTTAACCTGTTATCAGCTTGTCTTCTGTTTATTTTCATGATAGTGTTGAGGTCAAGGGTTGCATTCCTGTCTTCATTTGTTCTCGTCTGTGTGGGTTATATGTTACCAGGGATTCAGTTGCATTGAGTAAATATCATCAACCATCGTTTTTTGTGGATGGTTGCAGAGGACATAAAGGTTTGATCAGAAGTCTCAAATATGTGCCATATTCAAACTAAATGTTCCTTTCTGTTTTTGTGCCCGTAGGTGTTTTGTCCCTCCCTGCCCATTTCAGCCCGTACACAGAGAACCAGCAGACGTCTGTGGACAGCAGGGAGGACGCTTATGCCCAGCTGGAGTTGAGGACACTGGAACAGTCTCTGCTGGCGACCTGTGTGGGCAGCATCTCAGAACTCAGTGAGTGTTCCTTAAAAGTTCAGAATAATCTGTGGAGTTCATGCTTTTGCAGATTTTTTTTTTCCCCCATATAATTTAATATCATAAATGCCCTTGTGTATTCAGATAATCACACACACTTTGACACTACAAATTATTTTGTCCAGATTACCAAAGATGCTGAAAATACTTTACAAGTTGTTATAATTTTTAAATACTTGAGATAAAAGGTTTGTTTCACAGAGAAAATGTTTGTTTTAAAAAGAGATAAAAGCGAAGTTTGATCAAATGCCAGAGCTGTAGACAGAGTAGAGAAACTTTCTGGAATCCATTGAAGGTATAAATGCTTTAAGTTTGTGTGCGGGTGGGTGTGCCTGTGTGTGTGTGTGTGGGTGTGTATGTGTTGAGCTTCAGTGCAGACAGCTGAAGACAGATGAAATATGCCTGTAAATGACACCAAAATGCTCTGAAGACTGTCAGCATAACTTACAGCATGACTATTTTGATATCGTCCCGTGTGATGGATTCCCTTTTGAGATTTATTCACCAACCAGAAAAACAACCCTCATTTGGTGTTTGGAGGGTGTTAATTTTCAAGCGTTTTATGCTGCATTCCACATTCCACAGTTCTTAATCATAAACGTTTGTTTCAAGTTTCTCTTGAAAATAAGAACCAAAATATCACAACAAAACAAATCCTGTTGCATAGATCGACTGCTAAGCAGAAAACGTTTTAGACATTTAAAGATGTTTCTGTCTTTTAAAAGTAATTTTATGGCTTTTTATGCAAGCCATCTCGTGCACAATTGTCTATAAAAAACATTAAAATAGCAAATGTGCTAGAGAGTAAAGTAATGTCTGTGTTTGGATACGATCTGTCCTTCATTTTGCAGTACAGTGCAGAGTTTTTTGTTCTCCCACAGTGAAGTTTGTTGGAAAGGGGGATAAAAAAGATCAGATTGTGTTTTCAATATAATGTTAAAAATATTTTACTTCATCTTTCCTTTTGAATTCAAGCATAAAAGATAACGTTCCAGAGACTAAACATTGGACTCGAGCTGATTTGGAAAGATTCCTAGAACACTGCCAGTTTAGACATGAATTCTGATAAACAGGGAGACGTGAGTCTTACTGTTACTGTACATGCAGTCTTTTTTTCCCTGGAGGCTTTGAAGGAGTTGGTAGTGATAAAGAGCAAAAATCAGGTTTATAATTGGTGAAAAACAGAGAAGATGAACATTTTAGGGTGAAAATGGAGTGGTAGGTTTCCAAGTTTAAGGAAGGAGTTGGTTAATGTGTTGAGGGCAGGGGTGTGGGGGAAACGTTGAAAGGTAGAGAGGTGAAGAGTGAAGTTGTTTGGGCATGGAGAGGGGAGGAGAGATGGAGATTAGTTTTGGTCAAAGCCAGGATAGGTTTCCTATTCCAAATGAGCTAACACTCTGTCATTTGTTCCTCCAGCACAAGGCCACGTTCATACACTGCCGCCGTTAGTGAGGCATTAAGAAAGTACAGACACACTCTTTCTCTCACTTTTGCTCAGTGGCCTCTTTGTGCCACATTTCTCTGGTGAGGTGGAACAGGGCTAATCTGGGCAGGGCTGGCATTCACGCCTAAAAACACACATACAGATTCGCATGCACACAACAGCAATATTTTGGGTTTGGGACTGATCTAAACCCAAGAGACCCGGCAGACACAGAAGCATCTATGGTGAGCTGGGTTTCTGCACTGGATGTGGCTAAACACACAAATATACAGCATGCCATAATAAACTGCAAGATTCTGAACATTTCAGCTAAATGTTCAAAATTGTTGAAACTATATTATAGCCTATTAATTTATCTTTAAAATATATGGACATTTTCTTTTTTATGTACTTCCACCTGCTATAGAAAGCAATGAAAATTAATATTACAATAATGAATGTATTGTAAATTTACTCTAATATAATCTGTAATCCAAGAATGGAGTATTTCATATCCTTCTGATCCCTGAAGCTTAGTTTAGCTTGAGGGCTCTATATAAACTGAAAAACTGGGGAGAGGTTCTCCATCTTGGGCAGGAATTCCTGCGAGACCTCCTGGAGGGACATTTGGTGCTGTTTAACACAAAGGGGGCCCTTCAGCTTTAAGTGGAGTCTGTTTGGGTCTGGCTACAGCAATCTTGCCCCCACTGGAGTACCCAGAAGAACCTCTTGATGTTGACACACACACTCATGCTGCCGATCTCTTCAGCCTTGGATGCAGAGATGTTTTGTACTTCCAGTAATCCAATTAAATATTAACCCTGGGGTAATTATGCTAAATGAGTGTTGGGTGATTCCAAATTTAGTCTGATAGCCCTTCATTATGCTGCCCCTCCCTGCTCCTACTTCTGATTCCCAAAACTGAAGCAAGTGATAGACTTTTCATACTACAACTATGGTCTCCCGCCATTATCTCCGAGCTTTATCTGAGCTTGCAATCCTTTGTTATATCTATGAGATTTTAGTAACCAATTTACTTTTCCCACAATAATCTAAATGAGTCTTTCCCAAAATGCTTTGTTTTTTCCCCACCAAGTTTAGTTTATACATTTCTCATAAACATTTTTACACAAATGGGAGTTTAGATAAGCCTAATTCTTTCTCATGACTGAATCACCTATAACCGTGTGACTGACACTCAACCTTACGGCTGAGTGCAGCGATTGAATAATAAACAGTTAACAGGTAATTAGAGTTCATGATCAACTGTTCGTTATCCCATTAACTCCTTCAGTGACTAAACATGAATGACTGTTTCAGACTGGTCGTCTGGCTTTGTTTACTGATAATGACACTGCAATTGGTGGATACCACTGGAGACATGGAGTAAAGCACAAGAGGAAAGTCGTTAAGGAAAGAAGGAAATCCGGTTTGACTGAGAGCTCAGTTTATTCTGAACACAGAACTCCAATTATAGTTTTAATATGCTTCTCAACATTTGGCACACATTCCAGTCCACTAGTGTTTATAGAGTTGATCCAATACTCAAGATGTAAAATAATATAATAAACTTCATAAGTTTCCTAATGGTAATTTTTATCTATATTGTTTTGTTCCAGGTGACTTGGTGTCTCGTGCCATGCATCACATGCAGCGTCTGAGCTCAGCACGTCCAGGGCTGAGTCCTGCTCGGCACGCCCGTCCCCAGCAGCCCGTGTCCTGGTCGCCTGACGCCCTCCACACCCTTTACTACTTCCTGCGTTGCCCACAAATGGAGTCCATGGAGAATCCCAACTTGGATCCTCCACGCATGGCTATTAGCAAAGAGAGGTAGGAATCATGGAGGACTTTTATATCCACTCTCTTAGTGTGTAACAGGCAGTAAAATAGATTTAATCTTTGACTTTATTCTGTTTGTCATTTAGATTTAAACTACCTTTTTATTTTTTTATAGTATTCTGGTTGTCTTTTCTTATGTTTAATAATTAGTTTTGTCTTGTTGATTATAAATAGATTAGGTTTATTTGTTTCACAAGTTTAATAAAGATATGACTTATGACACATCACAATATACAAAACATTTATTCTTTGAATTAAACGAGGTCTTAATTAAATAAACACCTTTTTTAAAGGTATTTTTTATTCAGTTCTAACTTCATTGCCCTTTTGTCATTGAGGTGTTATTTTTTTCAGGTTATTTACAAACGAACACAAGTTCTCAGGTGTTAAAGTTTGTGTGATGGAAAAGTTTAAAACACCTTAGGTGTTTCTGAGCAAAAGTCTAGGGACTTAAGAGATTTTCAGTTGCACTAAGTATTTGTGATTCTCTACTCAAGCTGCTTTTCTTGAGCAATCTTCACAGGTCTTAAGAAAATTGGTGAAAATAACTTCAGTCTCTAAGACAGTCTTTTTTTTCCCAATGGTTAAGTAGTATCTGAATTGCTGATAGTTTCATCAGTCTTGGCTAATCTGTGGCTTTAAACATGTTAAAAAGTTGTTTCATCCTGTTTGGTTTCCACAGAAAGCAGGCAATAACGCTTTAGATAATTGGTGTTTCTTTTCTTGCAAAATTTAGATTTTACATTTCGTAAAATATTGGTCAGCATAATCCCTCTGCGTTTATATCAATTGAGCTAAATTTAAAAGATTATGTGTCTTCAGTTAGGATTATTACCCATAATTGTGTGGCTTATTGTAAAGTCCTTGCAGCTTGTCCATACATCTGTGTTTTGGAAGAACATATTCTCACAGTATGCATTAAATTTGCCGGAGAAAGGTGCTGCTGTGCAGGAAGGTTCATTGACTTTAAACTGATGCCTTTCTCGAGGTAGCACTCAAGCCATAAATGCAATGAAACTCCCATTAATGTGTGAGCAGTTTGCACTGCTGTGTTAAGTTAATATTGTTTTTGTTTTCTCCCTGTACTTACTGGTTTAACATCAGAAAATCACATCTTCATCTCTGAATATGATGCAGCTTTGATGGCTTTAGGTTGACCATAGTCATGTAAAAGTCTTTTGTTATGAATGCAACTAATTCCTTATCTTTTCTTAGTTATTGTGTGCATGTGTAGATAAAGTCAGCTGGCTCACATGCATTTAATAGTAAACAGACAGTGTGAGTGAGCAGAGGTGGGCTTCTCGTTAGCATCAAAGAGAACAGAACAGTAACTACTCTCCCCTCTTTTCTTTTTCATGTCCTCTCTATTTCTTCAAAGTACTCAGATGTTTTTATTGCTCAGTATATATCAATAAGAGTTATTATACAGGGTGGGAACATTTGTCCTCTTGACACATTTCAAACCTCTGCAATCTTCAGTTATGTTTTAGGACATCTGCCAGAGACTAGTTTGCCTTTCTCTGTTTATACCCCTCCTTGTGTGATTGTAACTAAGGTTGTAGGCTGAAGCAGTTCAAACCTGTTATTGATTACAATAGTACAGAGTTCTCTCATCCAGCTGGCCTCTCCATCTCTTTGACGTACGCTTTACTTAAAGCTTCATAAAATATTTGGTGGAAACTCAAACCACCAATCTGTGCTGGCTACATAATCAAAGGTTAGATGGAGCCGAGTGAAAGACTTATTGCAGAATCATTTTGCTGAAAGAGCTGAGCATATTCTGCTGTTTTAATAAAACTGGCTGATAATTATAAGTGTTGATCATCTATTAAACTACACAAACTGATGCAGGGTTGGCACTGATGTCTGCTTCTATCTACGCTTGCATCCTGTAGACAGTGGTATTAAACATACAGTGGTCAAATCACTAAGATCAAACATTTCTTATCACCCTAAACCCCAAATCAAGAAGATGTGAACAGATGTGATCAAAAAGTAACTAACAGTGCTTACCTTCAGACACAGATGCATCAGATTTGATCAAATCTTACCCTTTTGTTGCGTTTTTAAGTCTTATCAGTGGTTAACTGTAGCCTGTTGTGAACCATGATGGAGGATACTCTAAGACCTGATTGAAGTTTCTTACCATGTGAACTCACACACACTGGCTTAAGGTTATAGGTCATACAGCACATATGGAGCAAGTCTGGGATGTGTGATTATGCCTCACAGGGAGAGAAAGTCTCTGCTTTTCATGTTGGACAGGTTAGAGTTCAAACACACCTGACCATTATTTGAGCTGACTGTCATTTTAGAACCTTCCAGGTGGTGGCAAGCAACGCGTCATGAATCAAAGCTAACATTTATATGTGCCCGTGTTGGAGAGTTTGTGCACGTATGTCTGTGTGTATCCACAAAACTGCTGTTCTCAGGATGTCAGGTCAGTAGGCTAGCCATAGGTGCTATCTAGTTTCATTGTTAACAGAGCTAAATGCTTTGATGTTGGACCTACTCTCTGATGGAGCTGAAGTTTTTGTTTCAGGCTGAGGGGCATAACCCAGATGTAAGGGTCATACAGAGAACATAATGAGAGAAGAAGCAAAGAAGAGTAAAAAGGGGAGGATTTCGGAGAGAAGACGAGCTGCATCTGCTGCAAACATTCACACACAAAAAAAGAAAAAAAGGCCAAAAAGAAGTCACTGTTTTGTTGAACTGCTTTTAGCTTTGATCGTGCCACAAATTCACTGTGGCTTTGTTTAAATTTGTTTACTCAGTGTCACAACATTTATTGTAATCCTGGGAGGATTCATTTTCTGCCAAGATCTTGTATTGATGTTGAGACATTTGGATATTTTGTAAAATCTTCTCCATCACATCCTATAAACTCCTACAGGGGTTAAGGGTTAGTGTCTGGGGCCAAACCTTGTGCAATAGTAATATCTCCTGAATATTATCTGATGAATTAATTAAGTTGGACAAACAGCATATGACTAATTGGTGCTGGTTCTCGTCTGGGTTACTACCAGTGTTGTGTGTTTGCCTGGAAGCCATAAAATAACAGGGTTGATGTCATTAAAAAGAAGGAAAAAGGCACACAAAAATGCACAAATGAGTGAATATACACAGGCAAAGCTCAATTTGTGTTGAGTAGGGCCTATTAGGAGAGGAATAAACATTGATCCTCAAGCCAAATGAGCCTCTTCTCTTCAGAAGCAGGACTTTTCTTATCACTCTACGCCTGCAGCACTATCCACAAAGTGTCAGACTGGCCCCAACCCCCTTCCTCATCTCAACATAGCCCACCTGTTTCCTAGATGTTTCCCAAACACTTAAACCTTAATTATATCCCCNCTTAATCATACCCTCCTCCTTTAGCTCATCAGCCCCTCGTCTGCTTGTTAATTGTAACGCCTGGCTGACAGCAAGACCCCTCCTCCTGACTGATCAGCAGCTGATAAAGCACCGAGGCAACATCTGACAGAATATCTGAAAAACAAAGACAGAGCTGACAACAAAGTATCTGCAGGTACCAAAAATACATTTGAAGACCTTGGATATTTTAAGAAAAGGTTTAATAATGCAGTCAGTTTTTTAGTAATAGGATATGGGTGTTATTTCCATCACAAAGTATGTAAGATTAATTGTCTAGTTGTCAAATAAATATATATGTATTAAAATGTCTTAACCCTAATATAAAAACAATAACTTATTTCACAATAAGATCTCTTATCAGACTACATGGCACTCCAGAAGCATCAATTCTCATTAACACCTGCTATAAGCTCACACTACAGTGCTGCTTGTTCCGTGCAGCCTTTTGTCTCTATTTGCATCCAAACAAAGGTAAACTCTCTGATAAGAATAACATCACAGCAGGAAAAGGTGGTTTAATAACTCAGTTTAACAAAGGTGGTTAAGGAAACTGTAGTCTTGTTTCTTTATTACAATAGGTGAAGCATAAATGCAAATTATACTATAACTATAAACAAAACAAGCAAAAACTGAATAAACTAAAGCTGAATGGTTTCTTCTTTTGTGTAGGCCTTTCCTGTTGCTCCCACCTCTGATGGAGTGGATGAGAGTGGCCATAGTTCACGCTGAGCATCGGAAGAGTCTGTTGGTGGACAGTGATGATGTGAGACAAACTGCCAGGCTTCTTCTTCCAGGACTTGACTGTGAGCCAAGACAGCTGAAGTAAATAAGACCACACACACACACACACACACACACACACACACACACAAACTTAATTTGAGCCTGAGAGGGTTAACTGTGGTGTCACTTACATGTATGTGTTTGACTTTATTCTGATTACTTAATTAAATAGTAATGCTTCCAGAGTGTTATTTGTTATGCCTCCAAGTGTGAGTCTTTGACCTGTGTACTTTAGGCTTGTGTAATTTAGCTTGTAAGCTTGTATTTCTGCAAGAAATAATTACAATTTATATTCATCAGATTTAAAACTATCATTGATTGCAAATTACCTCATTAATCTTTTCATGAAGTGTTCCAATACTTGTGCAGAAAGCCTTAAGCTAGTTAATTTAAACTTATAAAGTGTGTTAAGGTTAAAACTAATAATGAACTTGTTTATTTTCTCCCAGGCCTGAGTGTTGCTTTAGCTCTTTCAAGCGACTGGACTCTAAAGCTGCCATAGATAAATTCAATCTCGACTTGGGCTTCCGGATGCTCAATTGTGGTCGCACAGACCTCATAGGTCAGGCCATCGATCTGCTCGGACCAGACGGCGTTAACAGCATGGATGACCAGGTACTCAATCTATTGTTCATGTTGTGCCAATATACTAAAAATCAACGCTGCTGCTTCGCTTTCCAGACAGAAACCAGGTGGCCTTTAAACACTTTTATGTAGTTGCCAATATTTATGAATAAGGTCAGGATAGGTTTTCAGATGGACAACCAACTGTGGCTCAGATGTTTAAGCAGCAGTGGATATTAAGCTCCTCTAGATAGTTGGCAACTTTTTAGTTTATTTATTATTTTTTTAATTTTACTTGGCACCTCTATCATAGTTGGTGTGTCTGAAAGAAATAAAGACAATGAGAACTGTTCATGAAAAGCTTTATAGACTGTAGCTACAGTAAAGTTATTTGCAGACCAGTGTTATGGCCTTTGCGTCGATGAAAACACGTCTGGGCATAAAATGCTTCATTTTCTTTTTTTGTTTGTTTTGTATTCACTGCACTCATTTCTGTCTGTCATCCAGGGTATGACCCCTATGATGTACGCCTGTGCAGCTGGAGATGAGGCCCTTGTCCAGATGTTGATTGATGCTGGAGCCAACCTTGATGTGGTGGTAAATATTCTTCAAAGCTTAGAACAGATAACCAGTTACCTTAATGTTGCACATTTTATATATACATAAACTTATATCTGCCAATAGAACATATCTATATTGAAACATAATTTTATGGAGGCTTTTATACATTTTTATTTCTTGGTCTTATGTTGCCAGGTTCCACCATGCTCCCCAAAGCATCCCTCAGTGCATCCTGACAGTCGACACTGGACAGCCCTCACCTTCGCAGTGTTGCATGGACACATCCCTGTTGTGCAGGTTGGAAACTTGCCTACACACACACACACTCACACACTATTTATCCTTGAAAATTTAATTGTTCCGCTTTACCTGTGTTTGCATTCTTAGAAGACTTGACATATTTGAGGTCGGGCTGTACATTAGTTATGGGATGTAGGGCACTGTTTGATTTAACAGGTGTGATGTTTCTCTGCAGCTCCTGTTAGATGCGGGGGCCAACGTGGAGGGGGCAGCAGTCCGCAATGGACAGGAGAGTACAGCAGACACTCCGCTGCAGCTGGCATCAGCAGCAGGTAGGCAAGCACACACACACACACGTACAGACCAACGCACTGTTTTGTATTATGATTTTATTTATTATTGTTAAAGTACTGCTCTCTGCTAACAGATGCAACACCCTTGTAGGATAGTTAAGCAGAGGCAGAGCAATGAATGAATGGAAAAGGCTGTCAGGGTTTTCTGTAACTAATAATTAATAATAACTAATAGTTATTTGTAATCACACACCACAGCTAGCTAGTTTTCCCAAAGACCAGCGAGCTGTGGGTGGGAGTAATGAGGAGTAAATGAAGGTATGGTGACAACAGAGAAATGCTGCCTGCAGTTGTTTAGTCACTTCTGGCTGCATTCCTCGGTGGGGCCATCTGAAAGCCACACATAGCTTGAATAAAACAGACACATGCTCCACATGTTTGCAGTGACAAGGATTGTGCTGTTTGTGAATCTAAAGCACATCATACGTTTTCAGTTCAATTAACATCAGAATAAGAACATTTGAAGAATAAGAACCAAAATTAATTATTAAAAACAAAGACGGTACCAAAATGTCCACACGTGTGAAGCATATTTGTAAAGAAAAGTTTTGGTTGGTGTTTAATACTTGTAAAAACAAAAATACTGTTTAAATGTGTTGTATCTGTATTTATGTGAGGGAGTGTTTATGTTTTTCCCAGGCAACTATGAGATGGTGAGTTTGCTGCTGGCACGTGGCGCTGACCCTTTATCCAGGACTCATGATGGAAGTGCCCTCACTTCATCCCTTTATGAAGTCATGAACTGCTTCAGTCATGCTGCTGCTCATGGACACAGGTGTGTTTCACAGTTTGGCCTTGAAAAGTTTTGCACAAGTGTTGACAACTGATACAAAAGGAAAACTACAAGTTCAAACTGAAAATGCCTTGAATTCAAACTTTAAGGAGAAACTTGTTTGTTCTATGGTGATAAAATGAAAGCTATTAAAAGTAGAGTGTGGGGATTGACTGTAGAAATCTTGTTGTATTCAACAACTGGTAGTGTAATCTTAATCCACCTGTTGGCTGTGTGCAAGTGTGAAAACAGTGTAGACTCAACACTTCACATTCCACACAGAGAATGATGGATTAACTAATCACAGAGGAGATTACAGGGTCAGAGAAATCTAAGTCTGTTGGCGTTTGGGTGTATATCAATGATTCCTTGCTTTCTGTTTCCTTCCTTCCTTGCTTTTATTCTTCCTCCCATTTATCTTGTCAGGAACGTGCTGAGAAAGCTACTGACTCAGCCCCAGCAAATCAAAGAGGATGTCCTGTCTCTGGAGGAGATTCTAGCTGAGGGGGTGGAAGATGAAGTTCCAGGATTCTGCCCTTTTCTCCCTCTCCCCTTGTCAACTCCTGCCAATGGCACTGCAGCCCCGCAAGAAGTGGGCATACCAAAGCTTTGCAAGGCCAGAATGAAGGCTCTGCAAGAAGCCAGCTACTACAGCGCTGAGCACGGCTACCTGGATGTCACGATGGAGCTTCGTGCCATGGGTACCTTTCAGATGGCATAGAGAGGATGTGGTTACATTTTTAATATCTGCAGAACCAAAACTCAAATCTTTTCTTTCTAATTAGGTGTACCATGGAAGCTCCACATGTGGCTGGAATCACTTCGATGTGCCCAGCACCAATCCAAGACAGGGATCACCCTCTCCCTCCTCAGAGAGTTCACCACAGTCCGAGAAGAGGACTACTGTGATGAACTCATCACCACAGGCTTACCCCTCATGTTCAATATCTTGCGGACCACCAAGGTACCATCAAACACAAACCAGATTGCCATGTTTTTTTTTAAATTATTCTGTTTCAACGTTTATGTGATTAAATTCTCTCCTTCTGTTCCTTTCTCCAGAATGATGCCATCATACAGCAGCTGGCAGCTATTTTTAGTCATTGTTTTGGCTCAGCACCTCTTCCAGCCATTCCTGAGATGAAAGCATTTCTTTCAGCACAGTTGGGTAAGAAAGCCTTGATTATAAGTGTGTAAATTGACTTGCTCCAGTTTAAACTTGTGTAAACTGTTATTCTGATGTATCTTTCAATATATATTATTGTGCTGCCTTAATATTTTGGGTATAAAAACCTGCTAGCAAGCACCCAATACTATAAAACTCAGACACTGTATTGTATTGTAAGATGGTGTTGATCTTTTTTTCTACAGACCCTCACTTTTTAAATAATCCAGAAATGTCAGATGTGACATTCATGGTGGAGGGAAAACCGTTCTACGGACACAAAGTCCTTCTGATCACTGCCTCTGACAGGTAAGTGCACTCAATTCTCCCTCCACAGATGAGGAACATTTATTTCCATCAAAATATATATTTTTTTAAATGACACAAATTGGCTTTGATGACAATGTTTAATTTCTTTAGGTTTAAATCTCTGCTAACATCTTCTGGAGTGGATGGAAGCCCCAACAAAGAAATTGAGATATGTGAAATGAAGTACAACATTTTCCAGGTATAAATGTACTCCACATAAAACAAAACAAATCTGTTACAAAGATGAACCTCTGTACTTGCTTGGTGCTAAACATCACCTTCAACTTCATCACAGATGATGATGTCATATTTGTACTGTGGAGGGACAGAGTCGCTGAGGACCAACGTGTCCGACTTGTTGGAGGTGAAAATCACTGTATAGTTACACAATATATATCAGTGTAGTTGTCTCGAACCTTCGAAGTTAAAGTGATGTACATGCACAAAAAACTGAGGTAGGTCAAAATCAGCAAAACTGCACAATTGTACAATTGGAATTAAACAGAAGTGTTGTTGTTAGCTGTGTATAACTGAGGCTAAATAATTTAAGACACTAACATTCAGCTGTCAGGATTTGGAGGCATATAGGCTATTTCTTCTTCAAAGTGGGAAACAAATAAAGCAGCAATTAAAAAACAAAAATACCTCTAATTTAATTATATTTGCAATTAGGTAAGAACTTTCTGAAATCGTAGTATTGTTGCTGCATTCATATAAATTACTAAAACAGGTTTTACTAAATGACACAATGAACTCATTACGTACATTATGTACACAATTAAAATGAGTTTTTTCTGTCAACATCCTGTTCATTAGCTTTGAATTTGTTGAGCTCAACACAGGTAGTTCTCAGAACAGCCTGCTAGGAGCAGATATGAGATCATTAAATTCAAGTACACACATGCCCAAATGAGATGAGGCCGTGACTCACACTGACAAGAAACAGTGTTAACAAACTAATCAAACACTTACTGACTGGACCAGCATAGATTTAAATCATGTTCACAGTGAAGATAAATTGTCTTTTTAATATTTCTTTAGCTGTGCTTGAATATGGGCTTTTAAAAGTTCAGGATGGTTCAGTTTAAATGTTCACAGGGCTTAAACAAAGAATCCGATTCAGTATTAATACAAACCTGTAACTCAGTTTTTTCTGTTTTCTCCTGTAGCTGCTGTCAGCAGCCAGTTTGTTCCAGTTGGGGGCGCTACAACGGCACTGTGAGCTCATCTGCTCTCAGCACATCAACTTGGATAACGCAGTCAGCATCTACAAGACAGCCAAGGTAATGTATACTGAAAAGAACAGATTGTAAGAAAAAGGAGAAAATGAATTCTCTGTTCAGCTAATACAGAATCATGTCTTGTCCTTTTCTGAACAGACGCACGGTTCAGTGGAGCTGTGTTCATTCTGTGAAGGTTACTTTTTGCATCAGATGCCTGCACTACTTGAAAAAGAGGCCTTCAGGACCCTGTTATTGGGACCACCCGGAGCTCGACAAGGAAACAACTCTACTTCTTCACTGGCTCACAGCCGTGGTGACTCACCTCTGGAGGAGCTGGAGGCCACCCTGGCTCAGCGTCTACGCTCTCTGTATACCTCATCTCGGGTCTGAAGACATTTCAAACGCTGTGGAATAATGACGCAGATAAATGGAAAAAAGTGACATTTAGAACAGAAAGGTTTTCAACGTAGAACCTCAGGAGTGCAACCTTTTAGCCTTCTGATTCCCACTCTGACTCTGGTATAGAGCAGCTTCTGCAGTACTCAGACCCATGAGTGACTTTAGCAGCAGTTTACTTTCTGGACGTTTCAGTGCTTCGTATTTTGTGCCAGGCACTCCATTGTGAGTCATTGTAAAATGCATCATGTTTATAAAGAAGAAAGTTGCACAATGTGATGTTTTTTTCCCCTCCAAGGCTCAGGAAGCTCACTGGGAGAATCAACAACAGGATGCAAAAAGGAAAAACAATGAGGCACTGCTGCCATCTACTGGACAAAACAAAGCATTGCCTCAGATGAGCTTCTTGACTGAAACTGTGTGAAATAAGAAAAGACTGAAGCATCTGAGATACGTGAGGTTCTGTTCAAACAAATGATGCAGACTGTGAGGAAAGAGGGGACCCAGCGTCTCCTATGGTGATATAAACTTTTAATATAACACATACTTTTTTATGCTATTATATGTTTATTTCTAAAATAGGCCAGAGAGACATGTTTAGAGCAGAATGGGATGGACACTTTCTATTTAATAAGGGGAAAAAATTATGTATTTAATGGAGTGTTCCCTTTTTGTTTTTATTCCTAGCTAATTAATAATATTGTATAAAAATGCTTGTGTTATTTGTTTAGGTTAACTAAAAGTTAAATAAGTTTATATATCCTTAGATTTAATGTATCCACACAGCCAGAAAGTAAGGTCCTGGCATCAGGTTCTGAACAGTCTCTCTTAATTCTGAAAACGGAAGTAAACCTTGTAAAGCAACCATGTCATTCTAGAAGTACAAGCAGTTAGTACCTGTTTGTGTGGAGTGATGTGAACTTACCTGAAAACAGCAGATTTGCAGGTGCACTGTTACACATGCTATAACTATGTAAATCAATGCAGTTTTACAAAAAAATGAAAAAAATAAAAAAAAGTACAAAATGTATTTTGGTGTTTAGAAAAACATGAGAACTAGCTTTTGCCCCGTCTTCCCTCCAGGACTTTATCCACATATAGGAATAAGAAAAACAAACACACCATAACTGAATGAGTTTATTTGTTTCAGCACTGAAGATGCTCACAGTTATTTTTATATGGGGGATTACATCAGTAGGTTTTGTTCCTGCTCTCTCAAAAGACCCCTCTGGGCCTAAATTTATAGGATGTCCTTAGTGCTGCTAGCTTCCTATTGTAAACAGAAAGAAGGGTGAACATCAGGTATTGCTTTGTGTTTGTAGTACTGGTATTTTCCTTCCTGTGCCACTTCAACCAGCAGGTAGAGAGAGCCCAGACCTCCGAGGTACAGAGTAAAAGAAGCATTGTTGAAAAAACTTTGTGCACAAGATAAGTAGGAGGAGGAAGGGTGCGGGGTGGGATAGCAAGTTTTAAGGTTTAAAAAAAGAAGGCCTGAAATAAAAACTGAATAGGTGAAAATACAGAAGAGAGAAGGGAATTGAAACTTTACTAAAAAAAGTAGTTTAGTGGTGGGAGAACCAATAAGGGCTGAGAGAAGGAGTGAGTTTGGCATGGAACATTAACACTAAAGCCATGCAAAGAAAAGCTCATGTCTGACATGCACACAGCAATAACAAGCTAAAAGCATAGAGCAGGAATCCCCAGCACGGTTGAGAAGACAATCAACCCCCACAGCTTCATCTGTCTATTTACAAAGAAGACACAGACTGGGATCTGTGGTGCCCTCCTCCTCAGGCCTGGCATACACGCACAACAATATGAAACTGACAAATATCAATAGAAGAGCATATTCCCTCTCCGAGAAGAGGCTAAATCTACATTCTTAAATGACTTGTAAATCTTTTTTGTTTCCAGAGTTCCCACAAATTCCTATTTCCACTTCAGCAAGGTCTGGAAATAGAGAATTTGAGTTGTCAAAGTTCACATAATTTTGTTTAAGTCAAAACAGAGCAAAAGAAAAAAAATTATAATAAAGTTCTTTTTTTTTTTCTTTAAATGTTGTCCCATTTACAAACACACAAGAGGGTAGTAAATAACATTCAACTGACCTAACAGCTTTGTTCATATAAATAGCCAAGTTATAATAAATTAGGAATCAAACATTAAGATGAACAAACATAAATAAATAAGGACGATACAAAGATATCCACAATTGCATTTATCACATCATTTTTTGGTCCTCTACTCCTACTGCTGGTATCTGAGACTAAGAGAGAGGTACAAATGGAAAAATCAAAGAAAGTGCTGCAGAAAACAAGAAACAGGAATGTTCGATTCATTTTCAGGTCAATGAAACAAAGACAGAAATGATCATGTAACAAAAATACACTGAAGAATTTAAAATAAGAGAGCGCAGCAGGCGTTTCCTGTTTCTATGGTATTTAAACAGTGTCACAACTAGACATTTCATTGTTTTGTTTTGTTTTTTTACATTAGAAATAATATCAGTCTGTACAACAGAATAAATCATTCATCTTAAATACCCACCCACAACCCTCCCCCCCATCCCGAGACCATCATTTCGACTCCCTTGCTGCCTTCGGCCCAGATTTTGCTGACACCCAGCTCCTCTCTGAAATCACAATTTCAGTCCATGTTGCAGCAATAGTATGAAGTCTAATAAAATCAGTAATTCAAACCCAGTTCATCACAAAGAAAGTACATTTAAAAAGCAAACAAATACAATCCAGCAAGCATCCGCGTCAGCTGTTTGGACTTTCCACAAAACTTCTCTCAGGTCCCTCCTCCTCAAGTTTCTGCAAGTTGTTTTTTTTGTTGTTGTTCATAATCCTTGATGCATCCCAGAGTTTTCTGTGCATACTGGACTTGTGTGTGTATGTTTTTGTATGTAGGGTCTCCAGTGATTCTGACCGATGCTCGGCCCCAATTTAAAAAAAAAAAAAGCCTCTAAAACAGAGAGAATAACTGTTGATGAGAGCGTGCGATCGTGTGTGTGTGTGTGCATGTATGCAGATGTGTGTGTGCTGAAGAATTTGTGGCCAGGGGGAGGAATTGAAGGATTTTCATCTATCTCTACTGATGGTTGCCAAAGGTTGTGGAAGATGAAGACGGGAAGAGTCTGTTTCCATGGTAACCCCGAGCACACCTCTGAAAGTGGTCCTCCGTCAACAAACGTCCGACTCTCTTGGTAAGCTCGAGGGGGGAGAGGGTGGACATGTGGTTGGGGGAGAGCGAACGAAGCAGGAGGAGGGACTTTAATAGGTTTTCTGGATAATTCCTGGTGTAAGAAACGAGTCAGGTCATTACACAGGTTAGCAGCATCAAAGGCGGAAACAAAGTACGAGTCAAAGGTGATTGGGTGAATGGAGCGGGGAGGTGGTGCATGATGGTGAAGGAAACTGAAAAAATGAAATTGTGTTTGCTATGGAGGTGAAGTATACTGTTTGTAAACTATCATTTGAATTCCCTCAAGATTTATTAATCTAAATAAAATAATTTGATAAAAAAATATGTCTATAAATGATAAAATGATTCTGTTCTGTAGTGTTCACTCTGTGCCGTTGGTTTATAATCATACTGGAATGGCTTCCGCATGGGTTCAATTACAAAGTTTTCAGTCTAAGACTCCTCCTGAGTCCCCACAGATGGAACGGACAACTTGGCTCTGTCTTGGCCTGCAGGTGGGAATTTGGTGTCATGATTTTCTGACTTGTGCCTCCGGTCGTGTATGGGAGAAGGGCAGTGCTTGGAGGGCGTGCCAGAAGGGTAGGGCACCTGTCCGTTCTTCTCGTCTGAAAAAAGTTGTTTAATTACATCAAAGAAGTTACTCAATGGGCTGCCTAGGTACACAGACAGGAAGAAAAGAGGACAAAAGAGGGGGAAAGGAGGAGAAAGAGAACAAACAAACTAATGAACAATGGGGTTCACAGGAAAACAACACGACTAAATGTTAGATGGAGCAAGCCGAGGAGCGGACGAGGACCAACAGTGAAGAGGCACCACTCAGACTCCCATAAATCATGCATGTCACAGCACATCAATGAAACACACCGTATCAAGTGAACCCACAACTACAGATTAAAGTTAAAACTCTGATAAACTTATAAACTGCGGTTCAAAAGACAAACTTGGCGTAAATCATGTCAAGCAGGTCTGATCAGATGTTTCAAACAACCGTGTGGTTGTCAGAGTTTTACTGTACAATTACAATACTTTCCCAACAACATTAACATAAAATGTCTCTTTAAAGTCTGTTCCACAATAAGAGCCACAACTGAAAGGATTTTTATTGACTACTGCTTTAAAGTGAAATTCTATCAGTTTTACTGTCCACATATTGGACCACTATCTATTGTGCTATTAAAAAGTTTTGAATCTGTTGTTTGAAGACCACCTCCACCTGCCTGCGTTTTAAAGGGAACATCGTCTGCAGAAACTGTTGTCTGTAAATGCAGACGTGCGTGAGACATTGAGTTCAGCTGGAAAATGATTACAGCTTCTGTCTCCTTTATGTTCTACCTTTCTTATTCATGAACAACTCCCCATTTGGTCCCTCCTCCTAAATCTGCACACTTTCACAAAGGCAGAAAACATATTTAACTAAGCAGTGAGGACTGATCAATGAAACACCATCTTCTAAGAGAATAGTCCAACAATGTGTCTCCGAATGCTTTTCAAACTTCTTTTTCCTTCTTGTCAATTGTCTTCCTAAGCTGGTCTCCAAAGTCTGAGGACAATATAGATGATCACGGGAGACAATAATGACCAGGACTTGATTAAACCTTTTGTTTGACACACATTGATATGCAAAGCTCTTTCTCCTTGTAATTACAGTCATTTGGCTTTCGTCTTTAAAGGCCTTGTGGTTGAAGAGGAGAATAGAGAACCACTGCTTTCATTTCCTGCTAAGGACACATCGACCTACATGTAAGATGGTATAAAGACATGGAAATCATTGACATGAACCTCAGTGTTGGGATACTGAATCTAATGTTGCACTATATTGTTTATGCAAAGTGCTTTGATTGTACTCTTGCAATGTGATTCCTGCTTCACAGACAGCCCACCGCAGTCATTAAAACCTAATTTAACATAATTTAACATAATTTCACCCTTCCCACACCTCAGTCGGATAATGAGCTCAACGTTATGAAGGATCAAAAATAATTGGTAAACTTACTGAGGCAAAACAATGACAACAGACTGTTAAATATCATCATGGAAAGTGAGAGGGTAAGAGACAGCTCATTCTTGCATACTTGGGAAAAAAAAAGCGGATTATAGTACAAAGACATGCAGCGTGATAGAAGTGCAGTAACCTGTGTCTGACATGGATCTGAGAACGAGACTTAAGAGGATAAAAGCTGATTCTATGAGAGCAAGTGCTCAATTGAAACATGGGATGAAAGTGATATGTAAAAAAATAATGGCACACATCTTTCCTCAATAAATCTGATTCTGTTTCCTGTCTGGCCAGCAGATGGAGGTGTTATGAAGACAATGAGAACAGAGATTCAAACAGCAGTGACTCACAAGAACGAACATGCAGAGAACAGAAGAGGAGGAGAAGGATCCCTATTTCTCTCCTATTCTCTTCATCCCACAGACTGTGCAATAAGAGATGATATTATAAGCATAACAGGACTTATACCCATCAATGGAATCTGTAACAGCCCTAAACCTAATGAGCAGAGTGAAGTAAAATCATAATGCTCACATGTGATAAATGCTGACTGTCAGGAGTTCTTAAATTTTGGCTTTAAGACCAACAGAGGCAATCAAATCCAGTTCGGCTGTACAAAAATAATAAAAATAAAACAACTGACAGAGACGGGGTTGAACTCCTATCAGGTGTGGCGTTACCGTGCAGCGCAGTGCATTCTTGGGAGTGTGTTGAGGCGCAGTGGTGTTGCCATGGCGACAGGCTTGGGCGAACAGTTTTGAAAGTCGGAGTAAGAGAAGGAGAATCAGCTTAATCTAGCTCTACTTTAATCTTCACTGCCGGGGCAACAAGGCAACATTTGACCCACGGCCGGCCGCGCGAGAGAAAACCGCCGCCCTTTCAAGTCAGCGAGGCGCAGACATGCAAAGGAAGCCGTTTGGAGAGGCAGAGCGTGGCTCAGGAATTTCAAGCACAGAGAAGCAAAGAGAAGGATGAGATTTAGCTTGGCTTTAGCCGTGAGAGTAGTTCATTAAGGGGTGGAATGGAACAGTGAGGCAGTAGGGGAATGAATGAAGAAGTTTTTGTGGGAAAAAATTATTTATTTGCTTATTTAATATTCATATATATTTAAAAGAGTGGGAGATATTACTCACCAGAGAGCTGTTGAACCCCGGGCTGGTCATGCGTGCTTAACAACTGGCTTTGAATCGTCTCGATCACTCGCTTAAAACGTCGGCTGGGTCCTGCTCAGACACACACGCACAAGTAAAATGAACAAAATAATAGAGCTTTTTTTTTTGTAGTGCAGACACTGAGTTGTTGCAGAAGGGAAAGAACAGGTGGGATTAATAAATTAACACTGGCTTAGCTCCATCAACTGTTCCAGTAAGCCATGTTAGGGACAATGAATACACAAAAGAGCCGCCTCCCCTAAAAGCGGCAAGCAGCCATCATAAATACACCTGTACTGTTCCAACTGCGACGAGACAAAATTTGCATCTGGATACACAGCAGGAAGACAGCTGAGCATGCAGAAACTGTGTGATTGGAATAATGTGGAAAAAAAGAGAGAAAAAGTTGGGTAAGGTACAGAAGCAGTGTGCAGAACAAGCAACAAAATTTGATGTGGTAAACCGAGGTCAGTAAGAAGTACTGTGAGCTCTTGGTGTCTTTCTGGTGTGCATATGTATAAAAATAGTATAAACCAGCTTCTAGTCTACCCTATTCAATTAAATGGAGCCCCCTGCACATGTGTGGGTCTGTGCAGGGGAGATAGTTTTCTATCCTTGTGACTAAACATCAGGAAATCATTATACTTGTGAGGTTTGTCAGTTTTGTGGTTTAGGGCTAGAACAACATATAGTCTAAGCTACAAGCAAGGTAATAGTTAGTGCTGGTTACAAGTAATGATCCAAACCTCTATAATGAGCTTTTCAATCTCATCTAGGATCTATAAAGCACTTTTACATACTGTATGGTTTAACAATAACAAAGAGATTGCACTTTCTACATAAAAAGATTTAATCACTTCAACATAAAATGATAAATACCTCATTGGCAGTGAGAGGGGAGTCAGTGTCATGCCATAGGACAGTTTGGTGTGGATGGAAGGGATGAACTGGGAGACTACCACTGTGTTATTATGAGTTGTGCTCCCAAAGGTTTAGGTAGGAGTCTCACAGGCTCCCACATGGAGAGTAAAACAACAACATGCATGTGTGTGTCGGCATATTTACAGGACTGTGCAAGTGTGTATGAAAAAAAAAAATAATGCATGCGTTGCTGCAAAACTAAGCATTCACACATGACTGCTCAGTATGTAATCTCGCACCACCAGACCTGATTTTGTTGCGCTCAGGGAGGCACAGAGAAAATCTTATCAAGCCCTCAGAATTGCAAAAACTTCAAGAAATTCTCAGGCACTTATTCTTTTTTGGCAGCGAGAGTGGAAAACACCCACATCTGAAATGAGTGCTTCAAGTTTGTTTATTTATTTGGTGGATTTGAGCAAATTTTAATACTATTAGTCTGAAGTGTGACAGCATTCCACTCGACATGTAATGGCAACGCTCCACCATTTCTTTTAAAGTGATCTGGGAGCTTCAATATTTTCACTAGAATTTTGCCAAATTAAAAAAAAAAGAAATCCACTTTTAAAAACAATAAATTTCAAAACTATTTGATGCAAAAACGACTTGTGTTATCATGAGTTTTAACAAGAAAATTCTTTGGCTTTTCATTTTTTGCATTTTCATTTAACTGCTGTTGAGTCCATCACAGGAACAGTTTTAATGTTTATCACTTTTAATACATTTTAAATTTTGAATTTCGTGTTTTGCTGTTATTTTTAACCACTACATGCACATAGACCAGGCAAACTAAAGAACTGATGTACGTGTTAATGCAGATGTGATAATGTATTCTGTATTAGTCTTAGACCATGTGTTCTGGAGTTAATACCGCTTCTTTTGAGAAAGTATGATTTGCAGTGAAGCTTCCTCACCTGAGAGCAGGGTAAAAGTGACAGAGTAGATGCCATTCTCTTTTGTGGCAGCTGTGCTCTCTGTGTAGGTGATATCCACCTGAAATTTGACCGGCTTCTGGAAGACTGTGGGGCCGGCTGTGGACTTGTACTCTGCTCGAAAACTGGTCTGTGAGATCACACTGTGGCTCAGGCTGGGAATCTGTCAACACAAAAAGAATCTATTAAAAAAAAAAAAAAGAAACGAAAAGAAAAAAGAAAAAAAGCAGGACATGGCAATAAAAATAGGCAGAAGAACGACACATTACGGGAATAAATATAGGTTGCAATGATGTCATATTCTTTTCCAAAATCTTGCAAATGACAGTTAGAATGAACCCTCATTAAAACACCCTCCACATACCAGGAGCCACAGTTGAGACTCTAAGAAGATTAATGGCTCAGGGAGTAGCCATGTGTGCCAGAGAGACTTAAGCTAATATAATCTTGAGTCATCCAACAACACGGCACTCTCCCGCCTAAAATGAATTTGTATGCCCAATGAACAGGTGAGCGCTGAAATTGTCACGTTCTGCCACAATGCTGAAGAGGGGTTGACATTCCATTAATGTGAGTGTGCTCAGAGGTATAATTCCTCTGGCTCAGGTGCCAATCTCCTGCCTGGAATACCAGCATGCGTAACCCGGAGGAGAAAATAGCTGCCTTCGGGGAAGGAGAAACCGATCTGACATTGACCTGCGCTGGCAGAGTTGCATTGACTTAGACTTTGTTAAACCTAACAGGGGTGAGGATAGGTTCTGTTCAATTATGTTCACTGAATGTCAACTACCACAGCTGAATGTTTGGTGTTCACTGACGTCGGCCTGCATCTGAACATCTACACAGTTAGAAAACTCAACGCACACAGGTACTATCTACAATATTTCTTACACTACACAACTAAATATACGCATGTGCAACCACACACACACACACTCAAATCACTTTACTGAGAGAAAAGTATCTATATGCTAATAGTCAATGCTCTGTGCTGACTTTTCTATTGACCTCAAGTGAGTCTACACTTAAAAATAAAATAGAGGTGCTGAGTACAAGTTTACCGGACTGCTATATAAATCAGAGGAATGTTGGGAAACAGAAAGACACTGCCTCTTACAGTAGAACAGTCAACGTTCTACCTCTGGGGGGGTCAAAGGTCAGATGGAAGTAAGGCCAGGATCAAAAAGGAACTAAGCAGCATAAGTTGTGTGTACCGAGAGGAAGGCTTGAACGATGTCTGCCTTGATGGAGCTGAGAGGCTTGTCCTTGATGACAATAAAGATCTGCTCCTCTTTTTCCAGGTTGATGAAGTTACCAAACCAGGATTTTTTGGCAAGTCTATGAGGAAAGACAAGAAAAAAGGCAAATGTCATTAATCATCTTCTAGCAAGCATTTGACAAGGTATTCACCCTCGTGATGTAGGTGCTTCCTAGTCTTACACACCCATCCATCTATTGATCCCTACAAGAAAAATAGAGAGCAGGTGAAATGTTCCCTAAAATCCCTCTTAAGAAGCCCAGGAGAAATGGAAAGGAACAGTGATTCATATGACACGCTGGGGAAAATAATGTTAAACTATGAAGAGGACTTATTTTCAAAGTTTTTCTGCCACAGTTCTAAATAAGAGCCTTCTTTAAAGTGCAAGTCTTGAAGGTAAAGTGTCACACACAATTAATTACCATATATCAATCCCTCCTCTGAGATAGCTATTAAAAAGGCATTAGCAAACAAGACAGGGAAGCATATCCACAAGGAGACCTGCACAGAGAGCCATAAAACAGATAGATGTTCTGTGTGTCAACTCTGGGGCATTGTCTCATTCACTTTTCAACTGTCAAAGATGGTAAATTCCTGAATAAAATTCACTTTTTGGATTATTTCATCTAAAGTCTTTTACACGAGGGAACATATTAGGGTGGCAGTGTGCAGTGGAATGTCTTGTCCATGGACACATCAAGTAAACTGGAATCAAACCAGCAACTTAATGTAAGGACTATCACTCCACAGCCATGCCAGAGAACAAAAGATATTAATTGCCTACAATGTGCTTGACTCTGCTAACACATCTCTTACTGTGTGATTTCCCTTATACAAATTATAATTTGAATTTCAAAAAAATAATTTCAATTCAGTATTTAAAAATTAGCCTTACTGAGTTGACAAAAACCAGAGGTATATGTACTGATCTCCGCCTGTTACTGAAGAAACAACCCACTGTGTTCACTCCTCAGGTCCTAAATTTTTCTTATTACTTTTCACCTCCCAATTTTATTTTTTCCCAATAAAACCTTTAAAGTCAAATGCAGTGCACTTGACTATAAAATGCACAGCATTTGTACATGCACAGTCCTAACATTATGTTAATAAAGTCTCAGATGAACACCAACCGCATGTCATAAAACACCACATCATTATTTATTTAACAAAAACACATTCAAAATGCAAAAGCAGTGAGAGGAAAAACTAACTACACTTCATGACTCTGAGGATTTGGTGGTGTCCTCAGGATCTCTGCCTTACTGGCCAAGCTTCAGAGAGCTTCATATTTAACTCCAGAATACTTTGTTTAACTCAGTAATTGCCATTAATTTTAACATTTAACATGTAATTGAGGCATGTAGAATTTGAGATGTTGCTCTAGACTTTAAGGTAATATCACTAAGTCTTGCATAACAAATGTAACAATGTGTCTGATACGATCATGTGAGTGTATTATCCTGGATTTTCTTAAATGTGGCTGGATGTTTGTGACACTGACCCAGGTAGAAACGAGTCTGTTTTTACTCACCTTTCCACCTCAAGACATTCTAGGCAGATGGAACTGACCAAGCCAAACAGCAGCAAGCCAACCAAACAGGCATATCTAGGCCAACCTTGAGTAATCAGGCCCTTGGGAGTTTAGTAACTTCACACAAGATGCTTTCCCACCGATCCCCACCACCCTCCACCTCTGCCCTCATAACCCACTACCTCCTGCTACCATGTATCATCACCAACCCAGATGGGACCTGAGATCGCTACAGAGAGCTCAGCAGGTAAAAATGAAACATTTATGGATGACAGAATTTCAAAAATATTGTGCTATCAAGAGCAAACTGAGAGGCCTACAGGTTGTGTAGTTATGATACTAAAGGGTCCCTTTAAAAGAGACAGTATCTACTTACTCTGGGGAAGACTCTGGTGTGAGGCTGGACATCTCTTCTTGTGTAGGAACTGTGGCAAACACATGTGAAAGGTTCAGCTAAGGTTAACATGTACATCACACTAGACTTTCTAGTCAAAGCCGAAGGGTATGTGAAAATAATACAAGATTGGACAACTATTCAGTGCTTATCAGAACAATTATGTCAGCGATGATGTCAGTACCTTGGAGTTTCCTGCGGTGGAAGCGTGGCGAGCCAAGGAAGCTGTTCTTGATGGAGTTGAGACGTGTCCTCCAAGGCATGCCTCCAATTGACGGGCTTGGAGGCGGCGTGGGAGTTGGTGTCCCGGAAGGGCTGTCCTTGGGAGTGTGCACTGGAGTGCCTTTTGGGGTGGGGAGGGGGCTGCCTCGAGGGGAGGGGTGAGGGGTAACCTGTATGAGGGGGATAGATTTGGGTGGGTGGTCAGTAAAGGGAGAAGGAACAGGCACCAAGGGGTGAAAATGGTGTAACCGGATGGGTGACAGTGGTGCAACAGGGCTAAAGGGCACGGAGAGCTGGGGGCTGGCGGCATAATGGGAGCGCCGTACCTGGGGGCTGTTCGGGATGGGAGATTTGGAGAGGAGGGAGAAAGCAAAGGGGGAGGGGGAGGACGGAGAAGTGGGAGTAGGAGGCACAGAGAGAGAAGGTGGATGTGGTGGAGCCTGGCAGGGAGTGGAGGGTTCTGATTTGGCTGCAGGAGGAGAATCAGGGGAAGTTTCAGGTAGGGGATTTGATCGTGTAACATGTAGAGGCTTCGGTGCAACTTTGGGCTTGGCAGGGAGTGTCTGCGTCTTGTTGAGCACTCCTGGCAGGGGTTCACAGTTTGGAGACAGTGAGTTGGGAGTGGAGATACGGGGGCCTGTGCGATTTGGAAGAGGCTCAGGGGATGGGCAGGGGCTGGTGTTAGGGGACTCGGTTAAGTCAGGGGACTGAGGTGGCACACAGAACTTTCTGACAGGCTGGATTCAAAAGACATGGAGCGATGATGCACAGCACAAAACAGCCAGGAGCAAAAGCAGGTGGATGATTCAATTAAAATAAAACACAAAGGACAAGCGCACACAGAACAAGAAAGCCAACAAAAAAGTAGCACAACCACACACACAAAGACAGAAGCCACCAGGAAATATAGAAGTGGGTGAGGAGTGTACATTAGGTGGGAAAATGGAAGAATTGCAAGACAAAACAAAAAACAATAATAACATAAATCATTCATGTCAAACAAAGATGAAATAAAACAGAAACGGGAGAAAACTGTGCAAGCAATGTGAACAATATCTGAAAAGTCCAAAGAAGAGATAAAATGATGGACTTCACTTGCATAAAACATACAGGGCTTTAATAGCAAAGAAAAACAAGCAAACACAGATGCAGGAGACATGAGGCCGGCTGTGAACACTATTTGGGCTGACTCAATAACAAGACGAAAAGGTAGCATCACTGCAGTGAGATTTCTGGTTTCCTGATAGGTTTATTGATCTGTTTGACTTGTAATGCTCAAACTGAAGATACACTTCTCCACTATTTGCCTTCGACACCAACCCCTTTTCCAGAAATAACCCCACACAGAGCCTCCTGCTGAGAGGACAATCTGGGTTTTTGGTACTTCTGAGAAATCAATTTCCCTTTCAGATCAGCCTGAAAGAACCTGTGTGGTGTAGGGAGTTTGTCTTAGCATTGTGGTATAATCTTGAGCCTTCTCAGGCTAGTCAAGTGGAAATGTTTACCACATGCTTCCCCAGCTCTGAGCAAGGAACGTGGAGCTTTCTGAAGCATTTCTTGATCTGGATTTCTGCAGAGCTCGGGCCACAGAAAACAGAGGCTGGGATAATCAGGATTGAGAGAATGAAGAAAGAGCTTCAGAATTGGAGAAAGCTTATTGTGCTGTCTCTTTTCCCAATGTGGGATTTTTTGAAAAAAAAAAAATGAAAAAAAAGAACGCAAAAGACTAATGTAATGTCTAAAGCTCAGTCTGAGAATGGACATAAAGAGGTAATCACAGTGGATATGAACTTACTTAAACAAACTGATGGAACAGAACTTATAAACACACTAAATTATAAGTTCACAATATGAGATAAAGCTCTATTGTGTAAGTGTGCAGAGTGCTCAATTTTTAGTATAGACAATAAACAACAAAAAGATGGGCTCAGTAGTAGTTGGATACATGCTAACCAGTCAGTATGAGTGTGTTGTAGAATATGAGTGATTGTGTCTGAGCCTTATGACTTACCCGTGGGCTGCTGAGGGGGCTGGTAGAGAGGCCAGAAGAGGCTCCACTGATAGATCGTGACCTGTAGCACAAACAAATGATAAGACACAACAAGAGAGAGGTCATTCATGTCTGATATGCGTGTTCATTTGACACAAGTAGAGGTGAGAGATGGGTTTACATGCCGCATATTGCTTAAAAAGCACAGAAGCACATCAGACTTAGTGGATACACATGGGTTGCTATCTAGCTTCCTGCAAGCACAACATCTGTTCACACAAAGAAGATAAATGCACTACAACACAGTAACAGCAGTACCGACTTGACAATCCACATTACTAATATTGACTCCCAGCAATTAGTCTCACACCGCTTAAGCTTTGGGTTCAAATATATTGATCTGTCAAATCCATAGGCAACTTCACAAAGACTACTCTTCAAACTAGCTTCCTTCCTGTTAATAAGCCAGACATTTTGCGGTTTTCTTTGTGCCTTTGGGCATGGAAAATATCTAGAGCGGGAGAATATAGAGGAACATTTGGTTGAGTGCCATTTGTCATGTTTGTCATTTTCCTCACAGATGCCGTCAATAACCCCAATGAGCAGAGTCCTGCTCAGAAATGAACAATCACAGCACAATCTGTCTCCATCAAGCACATGCGTGTACGCACACAAACTCGCAAACACAGAGCCTGTCAACACTTCGAAACACCAGCTGCTCACTGTCACAACATTGTCCCTTTTGTCATTCAATCTAATAATCCCCCCTCCTCCTTTTTCTCCATCTTATTCTCCCTGAATCTCAGCACTGATACATTTGTGAAGAAGTAGATCAGTTTTTCCTCTTTTAAACAATGAAATAATAAAAACTCAAGTATTTTTGTAAGTTTTCTGGTTGAAGATGAAGACCTCAGGGCCAAATGTCAAGCAAAAATGAGGGAGTTCAAAAGTGTGAAAAAAGGAAAATCTATTATATATTTATATTAGTGTACCACAGTCTATAACGAAGGCTCCCTAATCAAAACCAAAAGTAAAAAGTTAAACCAGAACTTGATTCTTACTCTTAGCAACAGACACAGTCATAACAGAAGAGCAGCTACCATGAGAGAGAGAGAGGAAAATTTAGAAACACCCACTGCTGAGTTATTTTTGTAACTCCCCCACTGCCAATTTATGAGTGCATTTTTTGGACACATTCAGTCACACATGAGTAGGCGATGCTGAGACAACGTTGGCTGGGATTTCTCATTTCATCGAGCAGCTGACCAGACAGTTGCCATCATTTACATTTAAATCCCACGGTCCACTGAGACATGTCCACACTTGCTCACTGCTGTACTTGTAAACTTAATCTAAACATGGCCGAAACCTCCGGCCATTGTGAGCATATTGTTTAGAGTCTCTTTGCATCTGTTCGTGTTGGACCAGCAGGTCCATAAAGCTAATGCTACAGATGGTTATGCTGTACAGTAATGGGCTGTCAGAGACTCACCGCTGCTTCAGAGTGAAGATGAATTATTGTTGTTGAGGGCTTAATTTATAATGAACAGCACACACAATTTCGGAATCATTTATCATGTACAAGAAAACCAAAGCACCATGTCATTAAGTCACACTATAGGAAATGTTAGATCAACAGTTATTCTTTATGCTTTAACATTATGTCTAAGTTACTCTGGATAAACTGTCAACTGACTCTGATTACATGCACACTAGTAAAGGGGTTTACAGAATATATAATGTAATGCTCCAGTGTCAGAAATCTACACATGGTTGTATCCCAATGGTTTGAAACGTCATGCATTAGGGTGAGAATTCAGATGAATACTGAAATAATGCTGCACACAAACGCTTGAAACCAGAACCCTGAACATTTTCACTTTCCAGAACCGTCTTAAGAAGCAGTGATTATGATGATGAGATGATCAGAGTTCAAGGAACTCTTGACATAGTTTAACATTTAAATTTAAAATAAAAATATAACACAGCAGCTGGACTGAATGCAGAATTCAGACTAAATTTATACAAGGGGTCCTGTTGCAGACTTCCCTCCTCAGGCCTCCTCTGTGTTCAGAAACAATCAGCTTTCTTCTATTCTTTCACCAATTTCACCCTAATGGCCTTCTAAATTTGGTTTCCTTAAAATATTGAGATTTTTCCATAAATAATGTGGTCACCTAATTTTTATTGGTGCAAGACCCATCAGACTTTATGTGATAATTTGGGCTGACTTTTGGTAACCAGGTGCTCTGATACACTGTAAGTCATAATATTACCTTTTCAAAGCTACCAGCCTAAACAAAGGGCAGGATACTGGATGTTCAAGTACAGTCTCAAATATAGAATAACCATGTATGAATGGCTGCATCATGCATAAAAACCTCAATTACTCCAAAGTGACGGTCTAAAAAGTTAAAAAAAATACTAAGAAGTCTAATATGAATCAAAATTAAGCAGCTTCATTACTGTGAAAGTCATCTACACATGTTCAAAATTAAATCAAATTAGAAGTTGGGTAATATAAAATCTGCATCATAAGTGAAGTAATTGGAAGGGGCTTTATGACACTTTACCTTCATTTTGGATACCTGTAAGCAGGAATGACGATACTTTATTTGAGTTTTTAAATATCATTGCTAAACATCATAAATACAATCCTAATTTTTATCTCAAAATCTGGCCAAATTGAAGCAATACAATTAAAAAAAGAGCATGCAACATTTTGTTCCCATTTCATATTTGGTCATCTTTTGTCATTTATCAATTGCCAATCAGTCCCCTTTTACCATAATAATAACCAGAGACAAATACTGTGTCCTCAGAGTAAGACCAAAGCAACTGCATTTACATCTACCGAAATCAAACAAAGCTGAAGCAGAATTTGTTGATGCAATGCTTCTATTCTTACTGTATGATTCAAAGTTAAAGGGAAAAAGTTCAGTTTTGTCCCACCAATGGAGTTCCACTACATGAGTAAATATTCATGTAAATCAACATCGATTTAAATTCATTTCCTTCTTTGAGCCCTGAAAGCCCCCGCGAGAACTTGAGCATTAATATTCACAGCTTAACTCCACAACACAGAAAGACTCCTCCAGTTTCTGCAGCAGTGTATATCTGTGTGCTTGTGCTCATTTTAGCCTCTTAAATAAATTGCGGCAGTAATCACCAGGGCAGCCTGACTTATTAAGACTGTTTTGACTATTTCCCATTTGAACTGCATGAGACAACTAGAGCACATCTGTACAAGAAATAAAAATATTCCATTGATATTCTATTCTTCACACCACAGCACTTTTCCATTTTTCATTTACATATCATTAACCTCCCTTCATTTCTCCTGGTATGTTGTTAGGGCTTCAAATTAAATCAGCAGGATTTTTTGTGCTTTGAGTTTTAGTTTTAAATAAATTTCCAAGATCCACTAGGGTACATAAAGAATAAAATAGGTTTTCACATGAGACTTCTATCATTTATATTACCATGTCACATAGCCACAGCTGCATTTATCCCCAATCTATTCAATTATACTTTACAGGAGGTGCCAAAAACTCAAATCATGAGTATTTTAGGAGCCTCCATGAAAAATGCGAGCCAAAAATACTCAATAAGGACCGAGGTTTAGATATTTTAGTTATGTAATTCAAAATAAGACTGTTTCCCCTCTCCTTCACTTTTTATTCTAGTGGAAATGTATCCTGTCAAAACATGTTTCAAAGTCAGTCTTCTTTCTGACGGCCTCTGATCTGAAGTTCCACGAATCTTCTGCGCTGTCAACAAAAGTTTGCTGTCGGGGAAAGATAAGGTTAGGTTTAGAAAAAGTCAGTCAAATCTTTGGACATTAGGCTGCTCTGTATGTTCTCCCGCAGACACCAGCATTAATGCGTACACACACAAGCACGCACATGATCAAACAAATGCAGACAACTTGGGAGATAAAAGATAGAAAAGTGAGATTTAAAAAAAAAAGTACGACTTTGAAGACAGATGGGTAAAGCAGCTTTTCCACTTCCAACAGTTAACAGCTAATAGGAGGTCAGGCAAAGTAAAACTAGCAGCATTCCTATAATTCAGAGCAATGCTGTTCTAACAGTGCACAGGCTTGGAACTGAAGATCAGCAGTACACAAGGGGCCGCAGGAAAATAAAAGATAAAAAGCATTTTAAATAGGTAGGGATGAACTTCTAGAGTAAATCTGGACAAAGGGTAAGAGCTAATACACTTATCTAGAGTTGCATAGTATAAAGATGCAGACAAAATGTTTTTAGTGACTGGGATTGTGATAAAAACACATCCTGGTCTGTAATCTAAAGGTAGTATCTCACTGGGCTACCAGTTGGTGAAGGACATGTTTGAGAGAGTCTCTGGAATGTCTTGTGATGTTTGTGTTGGTTCTCAGTTTCCTCGTGTGAGTTGCAGATGTGCACAATCCGTTTGGTTTTTAGCATAAAAAACAAAACAAAACTGTGACACATTTACTTTCAAAATTGTCAGATAGCTGACGTCTCAAAGCCCATCTGATTTTTCTCGTAGGCATCTCAAACGAGAGTGTTAAGTATAATAAAGTAGATATTAAAACTAGTCAAAATCTGCCTATCTTAATTTCAAAATTGTACTCCAGCAGATTAAATGGGGATTAGATCAGTGCCATGGTCTTATAATCCTGAGGCTGCAGGTTTGAGCCCAGGTTGAATCAGAAAGGCCATCTGTCGTAAAACAATTGCCAGATTGCCAGAACAGCCGAGTTTGCTTGTTGTGGCAACCCCTGTAGAAAGGAGCAGCTGAAAAAAAAAAACCCAACGACTTCAGCAGATTAAATGAGAAATGTGGGGGCGGCAGCCAAGGTGGGAACAAAGCGAGCCGAGTCGAGTCTGATGTTGGCGAAGGTGGACAACAAATGTGCACGATCAAGAATGCAGTTTTGCAAGCCGTGCACATGAAAATAGGCTGTGATTTTCATAAAATGGCCATTCAAAATGCAGCCACACTGCTTGCTGGTCATTTGGCAGCACATCACTCAGAATTCAGTGAGACTGCAACAGAAAATCTGCCCGTTTTCTTGCAATTTTCTCGCAAATCTGAGTTGCCAACAAGTCTCCAACAGTCGCAGCCCATAGAGATACCATCTTAAGGTAGACGGGAGATTTTATTCAGAAATACATGAGTAATCCTAAACTATCTCTGTCAATAAAAGCTATGCAGAATAATTTGTGTAGTTCCATTTTTGATGTATGTGTGCAGTGATGTGTTATTTATGAACTGATGATATTATCAGTCATTGCAAAGCGACCTGTTTTTTGGATTTTGTAAGTGACTAAAACTGTTGCATTAGTGTGAAGAGCAGAGCAAAGCAGTTTTTTTTTAACTAATGCAATCTTAAAATAAAAGTGAGCTTATTCTTGGATGGCCTGAAGGGAATAAAAACGTGGAGGAAACAGGAAGATGAATCTCTAACATGAACGCATGGAGCACCAGAAGACAGAAAATCCTGAACATATTTAATGGTGTGAGTTTCTGACATGCATTTCAATCTTCTAAAGAGACCTCTATCTGAAAAAAATAGCATCTGACATTTACCAATAAATATTTACCTCCACGACTACAGATAATTTTAATTTTATATATTAAATGGACTGTGTACCTTTCCATTTATTCCGCACACCACAGCCTTTTCCAGCATGTCTCCCAATCTGACTACCATTAGGCAGATCAGGTAATCGCTCACTCAGATACAATCTTCCCTGCTGGTACAAATGTCACTGCCTCTGAGCAAAAATGTGCAGTGTGATGATATGTTGGTTGTTGAAATAAGATGAAAAAAAACGATTTTAAATCAGTGCGCTGTGCCTGGGGTGAGTGCAGTTTTGGCATGATTCGAGCATTTCTAAAATGGCAAACTGGAGAAATGTTCTGCATCTGGAGAAAGTGGGGCACAGTTTGGCAGAACTGATTACTAATGCTGTCTGATTATGAGAAGAAGTGATAATTAAGTTAATGCCAGAACAAGTGGGAGTGTTGACACTAAGGCTCTGCATTTTAAATGTGCTCTCCTCTTCAGTTTAAGAATTAAATTAATTAAGATTAGGTTTAATTTTGAAATATGCCATCCAATGAAGTATAGGTGGTTAAAATAGAATCTTGTGAACCTTTACCATGCTTTACCATTTCAGAATTTCCTCAGCAGAAAGCATGGCTGCATCTTTTTCCTGTCCTAGAATGGGTGGGACAAAGCGAGAGGAGGTGAAAGCATTTGGAGTGAATAGCAAGTGGATACCTTTCTTCTTTGCTGCATTTTGTTCTGCCGTCAGGAATATCCAAGCTTTTACTGTACACTGATTTACTACGGTGAGACAGAAGACAAAGTGAGCAGAAAGTCAGTTTCTGTTTATGTTCATCTATAATGCAGCTCGCTGACATGCAATCCAAACTCACTGTCAGAGCAGCTGAAATATAACCAAACTGTGAGATCCTCCGAACACTCATACAGGTCTGCCTCTATTTGTTCAGTCAGAAACGGATCAGTTTTATTTCCCTCCTTCATGAATACCTTTGTCCATGTTGTGTCATGTCGATAGCCCTCCTGGCTGGAACCGGCGAGCCTCCATCCGTGACACTGAGGACCTCCATGGACTTCCTCTCGGGTCTCCTCTTGCCATGACGGTTCAACATGGGGGAATCCACCCGCTTCCTCGGTGGATCTGCGTCAAAAACAAACACGTCGATTCAGAATAAACACAAAGCACCTGACATGTCTGTGTTAGTCAGTATAATTCTACATATTGAGCAGTTCTGAGCATTGTGTGGACAACTGTGAGAGCTTGAATGATGTTTAGCACTGATCACATTGACATTCTAACTAATAGAGAATAAGTAATGGCTTCCTTCCAGACTTTGAACTAATGGTCACTGTATTGACTGTATCACATTCACTGAATGAGGAGTCTATTCATCAAAATGTCCGTATCTCACGGTACACACACACACAGGAGTCTGGGAAGAGCATCTCTGTTCCTGATCAGATTTCTGTGGATGGAAATCAGTGAAGTTGTTTTTTTCCTCCTGAGGGGTCAAAATATTGCATGATGCTTCAACCACAAAGACATGTTTGCAGTAATACTGTAGTGTTCTTTCACAGCTATTTGACAATATAATCTACTATTTAAACAATGGCATTGTTCTTAATCACTAGATTTCATTTATAAATTCCTTTCACAGTTGAAGGAAAAATGGGATATTTGAAGTATGTTTAATAACAAAAATGTTTCTTCAGATCAGGCATCAATTAGCGCTGATCATATCCTCTTCATTATCTAAGAAAGTTGAGAAAAAAAGATCAGATTTTGGAGTGTTTGTGTTTGGTTTAATCTTGCCTGCACCTGTTCCTCATCATACTTTGCTTGATAAAAATGTTCGTGTTGAAAAACAAAGTTTAGGTTTTGAATAATGTCTTAAAATCCTTTCATTCCTTTCATAAACAGTCTAATATATCTCTCATGTATAAATTTAGAACATAGTATTTTGTTGTTGTTATTTTGGTTACTTCGCCTTTGGTGTGTCCTATCATTACTTCAAACAGTCCAGTTTGTTACACTGATGGGAATTTCTTTAAAAGCCAGATGATACATCTCCAGGGCTTAAACCAGATAAATTATAAATATGAACAGTGATGCCTTTTATAATGCTGTTACATTCTTTATCTACATTTGTTGTTGCTCTTTTCAACCCTCACCGATCTCATTGCGAGGGGGAAGGTTCTGGTCCTCCTGACTTGGGTACCTCTCCTTGCGATCAAGTAACAAGAAGTAGATCATCTTCTCTTGGTTCTCACTGCAAAGACATTAGAGTTAAAAGTTTATAAGAATCGATTTGACAGGCTAGAAAGACATGACTATAATATGACTGGTTTATATATAATTTAAGTAAGTAGAGAAGGAAAACAATAAGTAAAAAAATTAATTATTAAATGTGACATTAATCTGTAAAACCTCACTGTATGATTAATGTTCTTTAATCTTTTTGGATGCACAGTGAAACAGCTAATTAATAACTTTAATCTTTGAAACAAAAGTTTAGTTTTACACATCGTTAAGCAATCACATATTATGCATAATTTTGCCTTTACGATACAGCCTATCCCCTTGTGCAGAGTCGACTGGTGAACACCGGGTCTAAAAAATGTATCTGGGTACTATAAGTTTGACCTTTTCCTTCACAACAAATCAGAAAGCCCAACATCTTTAGCCTCTATGTAACACTCTCTATGCAAAATATCCAGGGAATAGGCCTCGATAATAAAGACAGATTGGAAAGCAGCAGGAGGCAAAGAGACAAGGACCTGCAACTTCAGCTAAAATGAACCAAGGGAAGGGAAATTTAAGATCACAGATTTTCCCTCTTATGCAGCACAATTACAAAAATCTCCCATGAGAAAGGAAGCAAATGGAAGAGATGGTGAGGGGGCATAGTGAAAGAGTGATTCTAGTTTAGCATTAAATGAGAAAGGCTGAGGAAAATTTTAAAAAGAATTCAACATTACTAGGCTCATATTTATAAAAAACAACATGTGTATAACACTGTGGGGTAAACAGTACTTGTACAGACATATAGTCCCAGGAACAGAAACTCACATGTGTAAGTGAGACACAGATATCAGCAATGTGACCCATGAGCACGTTCATAATGCATCGCAGGATAAGTTTGGAGCGAATGTATCCAGCAGCAAGCAGTGTAAGAGCTGTGTGACAGCAGCTAAGTGATCTATGGCTTCTGACATCTAAAGCGACAGCTTCACAGGATTTTATAAGAGCTCGGGGAAAAACCATGGCTGAGAGGCACTTCGACACGAGAACACACCCATCCTTTCATAGCATCCCCTCACTACCTTTATTGTAGCCCCCTATTGTCCCTGATTTCAGCTGTTTCACTTTCTTCCATTATGTTTCTCGTACATTTCTGATCCACTAACTTTCATTTTTTCCTCTTTTTTCTTCTGCTTCCTACCCCCGTTTCTTTTCAATGCCTCTGTTTCTGGACAAAAATCCACTCACTCATCTGAGAGCAGGTCTTTCAGAAGTTTGTTTTTGTCTCTGAAGCAGCCCAGGGAGTGCATGCTGTCCAGTACATCTGGGTCGATGTCGTCTGCAGAAGGCAGGCTGCGGATGGTTACCTTTCTAGGCACAGGCTGCTCGGGTTCTGGTTCATTTTTACCCCCACTGGGAAAATAAAAAGAAAAGGAACACATGAAAGGACAAGGTCAGCTGTTTGGTTATTTAATATGCTGCAAAGACATTTTAAGTTTTACTGTAGCCCTTATTACTTGCATATATCAATTATAAACATAAAATTAATGAGTAGATTTAATGACAAATATAGAGTCAGGAAAGTTTGCCAGTGTTTGTTTAACTTTGACTCAATATAAAACAAATTTACACAATAAAACTTATACAGTTCAGTTGTTTTGCACGTATGATTCAGAGAGTTGCTCTTCCACAAATAAACAAACCACTCAAGTTATTCTTTTCGGTTGTTAATCTGCGTCTTTGTGCTTGCTTGCTTGTTTTACAAACTTTGTCTTCATTACTCCCTTCTTTCTTCTAAAACCTCTTTTACAGTCCTTTGTCTGCCTGTCTCCAGAGAGAGCACAGGCAGGTCTTAAAATGAAAACTAAATTGCACCAAAACTGCTTTCTGGAGGATTTCTGCTCAAAACAACAGAAGACAAAACCAGACAACACATCTTCTAAACCTACAAGTAGAGCAACACGCACACATATTTAGACAGACAAAATCAACATGCTCCTCGTTACTTTTTCCTGAATCCATTATTCTTCTTCTGGTGAGTTCAGTGAAGCATAAACCTCCACTGGCAGCTATTAAAAACAACATGTCTTTTGTTATGCTGTGAACTTGTAAACTAGATGTACAGTTGATGGTTTCACTTCACATAACTCTCATTTC
Source organism: Kryptolebias marmoratus (assembly GCF_001649575.2). Classification (NCBI taxonomy): domain Eukaryota; kingdom Metazoa; phylum Chordata; class Actinopteri; order Cyprinodontiformes; family Rivulidae; genus Kryptolebias; species Kryptolebias marmoratus. Next base: position 20,078,625 of record NC_051440.1, on the reverse strand, counting down.
TACCATTTCACTAAGTGCTTATAACATTTGGTGGTAGGAAAAAAGGGGGTGAAAAAAATCAATCATCAGTAAATCAAGCTTTCATAACAACTAATGGATTGCATTAATCTATTTTCTCCCAAACCCATTTAATAAAATGTCATTATCCTCATTAAATTTAAAAATAAGATACCACTAGGTGTCACACTGGAGCAGCAGAATCTGAGTCCAAAAAAAAAAAAGAAAAGAACCTTAAGTGAAGCCTGACTTGCAACTTTTAAAGCTTCTTATCAAACAGAGGAAGGTTAGGATTGTGTTCATCCTTTCTCTTTATCAAAAACATTTTCTAAAAGTGTTTAAGTTTTTGGTTTGTGCAATTTGTGCACATAATTGCCTGCGTTTTTTTTCTCCTCACCAACAAATCACTGCGTCAGGAAAACATGCGCATTTATTAAACGGGACTTCTCTCTCATTCATTCCCTCATTTGTTCATTCATTCAGCCAGCCATTTGTCAGACACCCAGCTGTGCAGACTCAGAAAAGCAGGCATCTTTCTCACTGTCAAAGCTCCTCATTCACTCATTCATTTATTCATTCATCTCCTCGGTTTTCATAATCTTTCATTTCAGACTGGGAACCATAACTCAGCTGCTTCCAGGACTCACACTCTCCTCCCATGATTAATTTATGCAACATCAGCGCAACAAAAGTTCATCTATGAATTCATTTAATGTAGTGTATCTATTTTATCACTAGAACTGTATGTTAGCTTAATAAGGTGGACACATTCAGTGGCAAAAGTTAAACAGTGGGTGAGCACAGGTTAGGTGGGTTTAGTCTCTCCATCCAAGCTTGTTCCCTACAGCCTTCTCCTTGTTCACTTGACCATATGCTTCAAATTTTTGTTCATGCTCTACCAATTTACCCCCACGTCCCCGAGAGTGAAGCCATGCCCTGCATAAATGTACTCCCGTGTACATAGCTGAAACCCAAAGTCATTTTTCATGTGGTAGCTCCCTTCAGGTCTACAAGCCCTGCAGAGTGGTCTAACGAATGAGAGGAGCAGGAGGTGGAACAAGTCGGAAAAGACAGAGGAAGACTTACATGTACCACGTGTGCTTCTGGATTTGTTCTAACTGTAAGAGACACAAAGACAAAAGGCAGATCAGTAAACAAACATTTTATCACTGTAACACCAAAACATTCAATGCATATCTGAATGAAAAACAAGAAATTACACCTGCGTATAAAAATACTTCAGAGTTTTTGTGCATACCATCTTAAAATGAATATAACAGGAAAATACAAGCAATGTTTCACAGTAGCATTAAGTAATGAGACCTGCAAATATTAATATTGCCAATGGGGAAAACATATCGACAAAGTAGAGATGGACAGAGGTACAGATATGTATGTGGGAGAGAGGTGAAATAACTGAGCTTAAAACAGAGAATATTATCTCCCTCACACATGCTGCTGACCCTGCCTGGTCCGAAGGGAATCTCCCATTCTCAGCCTCTTCGCATCACTCTTACTCACACAAAAATCACTTCCTCGATGCTGCTCTTGTCATCACACTTCTAATGCAGCCACTTTGTCACCATCCCTGTCAACATGGTCTTTTGCCAATAACACCAAAGCAAAGAGAGATAGAAACAGTGAGCCAAAGGGCAACAAAGAAAGATGTGTTTTACGATGACTTCGCTGCATATCAACTGCCCACAGAGGGGAAACAGGATCAATGTCACTGCTGGGACTTTTTAATTTGCTCACGCTGCTGTTGTGGAACCACGGGAGATACACACAGCAACTCTAATTATTGTCACTCATTCAGAGGCATAGTTCATGTGTAGATGTCTCTATCAATATCTTGATGTGTCCTACATCCCATAGGACCTACCTGTGCACTGTAGAACTGATTAATGACTTTATGTGATATTAGTGCAATCACACCATGAGGCAGACTCTGGTTACCGACTCCAGGTGACTCCTGTCTGCCTCTGCAGAGGTCATAGTATTGAAAGAGACACCCAGGCTGTCAGATACAGGCCAGTGGGTGACTTACTCTCTCTGCCTTTTATTGAAGGGCCTGAAGGCAGGAGGCTGGTGTTTACACACATACTGGAAAGTGATGTGGTTTGAGGTACAGAATCACATCAATAAGATTTGACCATTATTTGTGTGTATCGGTGCCTATCTAGGTTTGTATTTTTCTGTGCGCTGCAAAAAAATGCTAAAATAAACATATTTGTACAATTCTTGGAGCAACATGAGTGTAGGTGAGGGAAACTTCTGCCCTATCAGCTCAAAACATACTAAACGCATAGAAAGTTCAATAAATACACGCATAAACAGTTATTTTTTCATTCTGATAAAAAAAAAATATTCTTAACAATGTATAAAGGTAAGAAAAACAGTTTATTAAATATAAACAAAAATGGGAAAGCTGAAGAACAAGAGCATTAACACTGTCAGCTAGTTTCTGCTTTATGAAACACAAAATCAAACTTTATTTAAAGGAGACTTATTGGATCTTATTTTAGGAGCATATATTGTACTGTAGTGAGCAGTATAACTCCTAAACATTGACTGCAGTCTGTTAAAAAGCTTGCAGTTGTTACCCAGTCAGACTAAAGTGGGCTTTAACGGAAGCCTTAATGACAACTGAGCTAAAATGGTTCATTTCAGACCGTGGATGAACTGAGGAAAAGTATACGATAAATACGTTTTTCTCTTTAACTGCACATAATGACAAACTATGCTATTGTAGTTTAAGAGTAAAAATAATTATAATTGGTCTTTTTTAAGGAAATGTTTCTATTGAAAAGTTAGGTCGAAGCTTTAAATGAAAATTTAAAAGATGAAGGCTTCACCTATATTGTGGTTGCTGCTCCTTCTGGTCTGACAGTTAACACAGAGCATAAACAGGAGGAGTTGGACATTTTTAATGTAGGAAACAATTTGTTGCCAGCACAAGCCGACATTGGATAGTAGAGGTTTATAAATGGTTGCTCTTGAAAGACCACAGCAGGTGGTTTCAGTGTATTTTTAAAAAAACGTGTAATTTGTGAGCTAAATACTAAATAGCACTGCCAAAGATGCACAAAGCACAGCAACTTCGAAACCATCCACACCTTCCCCATGGAATAATCTGGTCTCTTAACATAATGAAGTAGCCAATCCTCTTCATCAGTCAGATATAATGAGTGGACAGATCTTTCCAGAGTTTCTATGCTTATTTGAACAGATTGGATGAGATGATTGTTGAGGTGGAAGGCACAGTAGCCTTCAGGGCCCCGATTACAGAAACGGGGAATAGAGGAAAAACCTTTTATTGGGCTAAGCCCCTTAAGCTCAGGTTCGTGGCCTTCCAACCAGAGACTGAGCTTACATACATCTACCAAAAATAAAAAATCTATCTATCAAAGGATAAGAACAGAAAAACTGTTACCCTTATCGAATCGATCCAGCAGAATGTTATTAAGAAAATTATGGACAAGTGATCCAAAGTGAAATAAAGTCAGGTTCCCTCATGTTGTCATTCCTGCCCTTGGGTGTATTTTCTTTGTGTCTGACTGCACTCACCATTAAAGTCCAAGAACGCTTGAGCTAAAAGGCTATTTGACATTCTGTAAGGTTACAACACTTCCCCCAGAGCGCTGTTTGGCGTCCTCGTGCACGAGAGGGGGGCAGACAGATACCATATTCTCTCCCAGCAGCTTGGTCTGGGTGTAACCCCTTATCGAGGACATTGCCGCTGTCTGGTGGGCATATCTGGGGGATCTCAGGGTGACCTGCCCTCATCAAGCCGGGAGAACAGGAGAATAAAGCAAATAGTGTGCATACAGCATAATAAAAAGCTGCAATCTTTCTAGTCCATGATGCTTACCTGAAGCACTTTACCACAAGAGTGCCACTTCTCTTGCAAACAAACCTCCATTTCGGTGCAGTTTTCTTTTTTTGTTGTTGTTATTATTATTTTCTTGGTGCATCTAAGTTTCTGTCACTGTGCTCATACTTATTCTTATGCTGTGAAAGATAAGCTAAGGCATGGGGAAATGGAGCAGCAACATTTACCAACTGTGGTGTCACCACATTTCCTCACAGACAAGTGCATGAAAACAGATTCATTGATTCACAAAGATACCTGGAGTGACTCGAGAGGGTGTGTGAGCGTGCAATATGTGTATGAGAATCTAGGGGTTTTATTTTATGGAGTGGGAGCATTTTATGCTTTTTCTGGCTGAATATGAAAGCCAAGTTCTGCTGAAAGATTCTTGAATGCCAAACTCATAACCATCATCCGGCTGCAAATACATATTAAACCGACTTCTACAATCTGGTACCACAAAGATGAAAGCTGTAATCTAGCAATATTTTCTGTAGCATAAAGATTGATACTAATTGTTTCAAGTCAAACCTTGAATGAACTGACCGTTAGTCTTTTGGAGGCATCCACTTCAATCATGCTGCGGAGAAGGTTTTGACAGTCTGGAGGGATGAAGTGTGGCATATGAAACACTCCCAACTTCACTTTCTCCAGGAGATTCCTTAGGTTGTCATCATCAAATGGCAGGGCACCCTGAAGAGGCACAGAAGCAACGAGTCAGATGAGGCAGATGGGAAATGCATGAACATGAAAAAAAGTAAACGAAAAATTTTTTATTTTTTCTTTAGGTAAAGCAACAGGACACCTTAAAAAACCTTTTTCTGAACATAAAAATAGATAACTGGCATCCCCCAGTAGAAGAAAAAAAAACAAAAAAACAATTTGAGTTTTAATTCTGCATGACTGCAGAAATTGGCTTGCTTTGTCAACCGTTTCAACCCTTCCCTTCGAGTATTTGGCTGTCAAATGCAACACAAAATAAATAATAAACAGCAGTGAGCTGAAAACAGGGTTTTTCTAATAATTACCCTGATTTCTCATTTACCTCGTTCATTTAGCATTCTCCCATCACAGCTATTTATCAAAGAGTGCTGACACTTCACAGATGTGGCTGTGTGATGAATAGCAACCTCCACCAGAAGAGAAGATGGAGGAGAGCAAACCAGTGAAAGAGAGGACTAAGAATAAAAAGGGGGACAGACTTGTATAACAGATGATCTGAGCGCAGCCTAACTGCTGGGGAGTATGCGAGTCTCCCACAATCAGACAAATGGTTATCTCGCAGCAAGACAGCAGGAGGAAACAGGAGAAAGACGGTACAGTATCTGAAGGCAAACACCGCAGGCAGAAAAAACAAAACAAAACAAAAAACTTTTTGTTTGGACTGAGAGAATGGTTACAATCAGAAGATGGCAAACAATTTAGGATTCATGCAATATAAGTGTACTGAGAAGTCTCCCTATAACTCAAATAAACACAAATGAATTGGTAAAAGTCGGGGAGAAAAATAAAAAAAAGACAAAACACAGGGCCTGTGGCAAAAAGTTGCCATGTCAGTGTTGATATTTATATTGGGCTCTCTTCTTTCAGCTTGGCGGCATGAATTATTCATAAAGCAGGAGTGTGCAGGAACTCCAATACAGCTGTTAATGAAACAAAGCTTAAGGGCTGCATGGCTGGGGAACCACAGACATAATGTAGCAAGAGAACAGACCTTATTACCGATACGGCAGTGTGTGTGGATACGGCATAATGAATATAAAGATGCTCCAATTCTCTGATCCAAAGTTGTGCAAGAATAACCAGCTTGAGGGCCTCTGTAACATTTTTGGAGGTAAGGCTCCCTTAATGTTAGGATTCTGAAGTAAACTCTTCAACGTTTGAATTTGAGGTTCCAAGGTTACTTCAGGCTTGCATCATCTTCTCATCCCGTTCAGATTAACCTTGATTCAGAGGCCGGTCAGCAAAGTCCTGACTGTCCCTTCTAAAGGCTCAATTTGTGTGTTTTTGACACACTACAAAAGAAAAAAGTTAGACATACTGCTAAGTGCAAAGGAAAAGCAACACTTCATGGTTAAAGTGTATTATGCCATGTTATATTAAAGTTCAGTCCCTTTCAGCGAGTAAAAAACAAACTGACACTCACCACCAAAAGAGCGAAAAGTATGACACCGCAGCTCCACACATCTGCTTTTCTTCCATCATACTTCTCCCCCTGAAGGTAAGAACATTTATTTGAACAGTGACAGTGGACATAAAACTGTATTGTTTAAAAATAAAAAGTTAGTACTGAAGAACAACTGTTACAGTTGAACTCACCCTGATTACTTCTGGGCATGCATAGTGTGGAGATCTGTTGTGGAAATGAGAAAAGCAGTGTTCAAATAATGAATGATTCAGGGCAACAAAGAGGCCAAAACTTTAAAAAATGCTGAGTTTTAAGGATTCAATCAGTACAAATGTAAAGTCAATCAAACCAGCATAAACTACTGTCAAACACATAAGCAGGCAGTAAATATTTCCACTGGACATAGATCAAGGTGTACTTCAGGAGTTAAGACACCCTGAGGGGGGTTGGATGTCCTCCTCCCGTTTGCTCAGTCAAGGGCATCTTCACACAGCAGACAGTAACCAGACCCACTAATCTTTACAACCGCTGGATGGACTGACAGTAAAGCCAATGACTAGATTGACACATCAATATCACATGAAGATTTATGGAGCAAGCTCGCAAACCCTGCTCCATAAACTGGTGGCTGCAGGGGGGAGCGACTTGTCATTCATTCGTCACCTCCATTTTTTTGCTGTACTTCGGCATTTCTGTATTTAAAAATTATTTATCTGGGGTAAAAATAAAACCCTTGTGCTGGTCTATAATTAGAAAGATAAAATAGTTTGTTACTTGGCTTTTCAAAGCATTTCACCTTTTCTCCCTGAAGCTGTCAGCCTGGTGAGACACGTCCTCCACATGTTTCCTCTCACACAGTTTAATACCAGAATATCTGAATTTAATGAGCGACTATTAAGGGCTGTTTCCTTGTGTACTCATGAATACCAGCCCTGATGACCCAGCTCCTTGAGCTGTCAAAATACCGGCCGATAATCACACTCTCATCATGTCAACAGGGTCAATTCAAATGTGAGTCTGTGCAAATACGTCCTCCCTGATTGCAAGTGTCACAGTGCATTATGTAGATTAGCAAGGAAGGAAAAAAATAATAATAAAATTTGCACTGGTTATGTCTCATGAGCAACATAACATATGAGCCACAGCTGGAATCTGCAAAAACATACATTCATTAATTGAACAGGCTTTAGGTTGGTCAAAGTACAGACTAGAAAACAAGCAAGCTGTTAGTTGGAGCTGAATCATTTTATTATCACTAGAACAAAACTAAACCATTACTTTATATCATCAGTACGAATGTGGAATACAGTATGCATTTGTTTTGTGTTGGCAAAATAGAGAAAAATACACCTATTATGCAGTTTGAAGGCTTTAAATCAGCTGATATATGCTACATGCATACTTTAGAGATTACAGTTAGTTTTAGAAAAGACAATAACCTAAATAATAGCCTAAAAAAATATTCAAAAAGGATAAAGAAAGATGCAATGTGACATGGGGCTGAACATTGAACAGATAAACGTATATATCTATGAAATAAATTAAAACTGCAAGATTTATATTCATTTTTAATATATTACAATTAATATTAATGTTATAATATTGAGTATATTAAAAAAAATTGATCTTCTCTCTAGAAGTTAAAGTTGGTATGATTATGGTGTGAAGTTTATGACATCATCAACACTCAATGGTCTTTATAGGTAAACTGTTCTGAAAAAAACGATGGTTTAGGCTCATTATTCGTCTGCATCAGAAATCTTTTTGCCCAAAGATGAAAACCACCCAAAGAAGGTGGAGCATCTCTTTGGAACAGTGCAAGAGTTCACCTTGGTTCTGTTTTAGCTGATTCAATTCAGATGTAAATGTTTACTGACATCTTCATTTAAAACTCTCAGCTGATTAGTTTTTTTGTTGCGACCTGATATTCAATAAAGCTGCTTTTTAATTACATTGGACAAAGCTTGGCTTGCTGATCCTCAGATTCTGTTTTTTAGTCTGATCTATCCAAACGTACCTTGAATATAACGGATTCAAGAATAAGAACCTTTTTTTTTTTGGCCTTATAAGCCTTTTATCTCAACTTAATTTGACAATAAAAATCACTTCATTATGTGATGTTTCCCACTACCACAGTTTTACTTAGTGCCTTCCTGTTGATAACTCCAGACAGATGTGCTTCAATAGAAAAAGAACAAAAACTCAAAGAAATTCCATCCTTACAATAGCCAGGACACATTTGCTTAAATTCGATTACCGACCTAAAAAGAGATTTTTCTCATATAATAAATCTGCCACTGCTGACTCCAGAAGTTAATAGACTTGCATACCAAAGGTAGGCAACAATGAAAGCCATTCCCCTCTGACCAGAGTGAAAAATTCAGTCTTTTAAAAAGCTCTTATGGATTTATTTGCTGTTACAGCATCAGTTCTGTGTTGCTATCTGTAAAAGCTCATTTACTTTCTCAACCCAATGCCATAAACATCACATAAACAAAATCACCAGACAGGAAAGAAAATTAAGTTACTTTCTAAAGGCAAGAATACTCTAACAACACTATAAAACATGATTCTGCTGTGAGTGATGTACAGATCGATGGAGAGGGAGACTACAAAAAGCTGTTTTAAAAAAAACATACATTAAGCCTTTTGGGACTTTTCTTTATTGTTTTGTTTATAGTAGCTTTTTGTGAATGCTAAAAGGCAGAAGGGTTAAAAAGCTCAAAATATACACTGGAGGGAAGTCTGTCTCCCACAGAAGACAATTCTTTTAACACCCTGAAAAACCTTGTTAGTAATTCAAGCATTTCCTCCCTTTGGTTAGTGACACTGTTATTAAATATGGGCCAGTTTGACACACAGGAAGCAAATAATGTACAACTATCTCACACTTCTGGGCCTGAGCTTCTCTGGATTAGAAATATTAAGGACACAGAAGCTAAAAACACAGGGTTTCAGACAAAACATTGAAAATGTTGCTAAGACAATGTTTAAGCATTTGTACATTTTCTGGTGGACACAAGCTGCTAAAACTGAACTTTTAGGGTCAGACTAAACATAAGCATTCAAAAAATAGCCTATGTATGTTGTACTATCAATTACCATAGAAGGGGTAAAAGAAACAACAGTGATTTTAGGAATGTATTGAGAAGCTTGTGTTTGTTAAAAATGTGTTTTTGAAGTAAACTTGTGGAGTTCTGTAAAGATGATGATTTACCTTCATCAAACAGTGGAACCAAACTGCAGTAAATAAAACATGGATAAACTCACAGCTGAGTTGGTTTCGACAGAAAAGGCTTGCCCTGAATTCATGTTTGCATGGGTTTGTCAGTGGCTCTGCTCGTTTCCACATCTGTACATCTGCATGTATTTATCTACTGATGTTCTCCAAGGCTCCCCCCTCCTGCTACCTGAGGCAACTCTCATCTTTACTCAGCTCCATTACCCAAAGCAAAGGGAATGCATTTGTGTCAGCGGCCTGCTGCATGGTGAGAGGGAACCCAGATAAATCTGTTTAATTAAAAAGTGTCATATCTGCACTTAGAGATGGGGCAGTCAGAAGAGCATGAATAATCAATAACCACAATTACAGTGCGTGGCACCAGCAGACACACACATACACACATTGCACACACATTTCTAAAGCATGTTTGCAAACAGAATGATGATGGAGCTCGGAGTGAAAAGATAACTACTGGGCCTACTTTTGGAACAGTGTCTGTCTCTGTAAGAGCCCCATGTTTCCTCCTGCAACAAGTACCTAAAGCATTTTGTAAATACATACAGGGAAGCTCAGCAGATGAACTTCTCTTGGATCAGATGTGGCAGCAGAATACATTCACATATAGGCACAGTTGGTCAACCTATTCCGTGGAGGAACCACTTTTGGCCCTTTATAAAGTAATGGAAACACTTCTGCATGGTTATCCCTCTTAAAAAAAATGTATTCAGTTTTGCACATCCGATTTGCATATTTGTACACACACACATGCACATGGTTGGCCTGATCGCTCCTGATGAGTCAGAGTTTAGGCTTTACCACTACAGCTGAAATAAAATTATGCAACAGTTTCAGCTGGATGAATGTGTCTGCATAATCATGCTGTAATGCGCAAGCATATGAAGGGAGGGTGTCAGAGATGGAGACAAAGAAAAAAAAAAAAAAAACAACCAATGAGAGGGCAAAGACGTTTAGAGGTTGGGGATAAAGTGTGCTTTGTGAGCATATGCACTTTGTACATTCTGTGCATGTGTACTTTCAGTCACATCTCAGTTTAATCTGGACAGTCAGTCAGAGCAGGGACAGATGTTACCGGGACTCCCTGTCACCCAGATCTGCAAGGAGAGGCATGACAAAGCAAATACCCTTCCTGATATATCCACCGGATATGCACACAGAAAACATCCCCACAAGCAACTTTGCTTACATTATTCTGAATAAATTTTAGATAATCAAAACAACTATTTGTTGCAAAGACCTTATTAAACAGAGACTGAGAACAAAAATTAAAACAATTCTCACATATAGCTAATATCAGAACTTTACCAATTGATCAGTTGGTAAAATTATATAGTACAGTTTATTTTTGCCTTTTAGTTTTTTAAAATAATGCGCCTTCCCTTAACATAAAAGGTCATGAAAGCCAACCACATTTTTGGGCAGAACAGTGCTGCACTTCACACAATTCCTTCAAAACACTTCCTGCAACAGGAGGGCCTTTCACTGCAGGAGTTTTTTTTTTTTTTAGCAAACTTCAAAGGAAGTTGACTGAAAGTTTATGCTAACATTTTTTAAGGACAATGTCATATCTACTTAATAAAATGGCAACATAATTATTATGTTTGAGGTGAAGCTTTTTATTTATTTTTTGCATTTTACTTTCATAAAGCCAAAGTTTCTATAAACTTTTAAAGTCGTTTTGAAAAATAGTTCTCCTGGCTTTCTGTGGACTGTGACCGCTTCTTTACTTATCATTCAGATGTTAAACTACAAGTGACTAAACCGATGGTACGAAACAAACAATTAGCTATAAATAACAAGTAGGATTAAAAAGTTGAGCAATACAGAAGCCCCACAGTTCAAATAAAGAATAAGGTCAGGTTTGCATGGTTTTACTTATATTTTCAGAAATACATTAAAAGAGAGAAAAAGAAAAAGAAGTTAAATTAAACTTTTTGCAAACAAAATGGATGTTTTAATCCACACTTCCATTGGGTCATTGGGTTTCTAAAAATGCACTTTCTAGAAGCGAACTCTGATAAACTTTCACCGTCCACCCTGTCCCCTACAGCTCAGGGTTAAATAAAAGCACTCCTCAAGTATAGAGACTTCAGCCTTCTCCTTTGATTGCTGCCATCCACTGACTTTTCCTGCAAGCAAATTTATTGTGGTCATAGGATTGATGAGCGTGGTGGGATCGTAAAGGCTAGATCATAAACCGTCAGAGTGATAGGAGGAGATAGAGGGCAGTAATGTTTGGCCAAGGCCCTGTCCCTGCTCAGAGCCACAAGGAACAATCAGGAGAGAACAAAAGTCTGTTCTCAAGAAATAAACACTGCGCCGTGTGGAAGTATAAAAACGGTGGACCTGATTTCCCCACTGATCCTTCTCTGTTACTAATTGTTTTTCTCTGCACATTAGTTATTCCACCTCCCCTCCAACCACGATATATTATTACCTTCAGAGCAATTTTAACATTTTATGAGATAGTTAATGCATTGGAAAAGGAGCATTACAACATTTCTAATCATGCTTACCCACAGCTGGTTTCCAACAGACTGTCTCCAACCTGAAGGGACGCCATGCCAAAGTCTGCTATCCTGATGTTGTTCTTTTCGTCTAGCAACAGGTTCTCTGGCTTTAGGTCCCTGTGGCTGGAAATCAGGGATACAAACACAGAACACTGTTAATGAAACATGAAAACGCTCATATAAAGTTATGTAACAGATCAAACTGAGGAGAATCGAATGGTTTGCTGAGGAGGCTAGTAATCGCTGGATTCATGCACGCAGCTGTGAAGAACAAAGCCTCTTCACCTCAGTGCAACGTCTCACTTTGATCTGTCTGTGCTGAAGCTTCAGAGACCCCCCACCTTGGTGTTGGCATGCTACAAGGTGTGACAGCCCCCACCCCGCTGTGTCCTTTTCTCCTTCTGTTTCCCTCGCTCTTCGTCCCTCATCCCATTCCCCTCATCGCCCAGACAGCCACCAGCAAACTGGCCGGGAAAAGGGATTCAGAGAGGAAGCCAGCCGCAGCGGTGGTGTTCATTAGCTGCCATTCATTACTACTAAACACAGCAGGGAGGAGAATATCCAGCGGATATCATCTCCTGGCTTTAAAAGGACCACTGAGAGAAATAATTTTCTCATGTCATGTGTCCTGATGCTGAATCAAAGTCCCGATTCAGATTAATAACTTTTCACAGATACGTGTGCTTAGCATTTTGTTGTAAATTTAAAATCTCTTTCAGTACTTAGAGTTGGATTTCATCATACTTGACTGCTTCATGTGATATCTACCAAGGCTGGACTCTTTAAGACTGAACACACAAGTACGTATGTGCAGATACACAGACACACATCTGTCGTGTCAGAATTCAATAGTTGATAACTTGGACACATAGTTTTAGTGGCATCCTTTCAATAAGTTATATAGCAACAGTTATGGCTTGTAAAAGCTTTGCAGAATGTCTTTCTGCTCATGATTTGGGGGCTGTTTGCCATGCACTGCTCTTCTGGGCACAATCTGCAGGTTGTTTGGGTCAAAATAAAGAAAGAACAAAAACCAGCCTGTTTTTAAAAAGGCCGCTTATTGTGGGCATTTTGAGAACCATGAACAGAGTGTCAAATCTGTTGTATATTTATTCATTTATTTTTTCAAACAATGTTGAACTGTTTGTTTCAAGAATTGTTCAGCAAGTTTACAGAAGTTCTTTCTTTTAACTATGAAGTGTTTCCATAAAAATGTTTCAGTTAAACTTTCTCAGTCTACAAAATTTGACATCTTTCATGGCGACTTTTGTTTAGATTTTAATTATTAAAATGTTGTTGCTGAGTTTTGTGGCAAATGTGCAGAAAAGGTTTAATCTGATCAGATGTCTCTTCAGTAAAGAATACACAGTATAATCAGCTGTTCTTCTCCGAAATCTCCATTACCTTCAAAAAGATCTCTGCTGTCAAACAGGGTTTCGAGTAGCCTTTCTAGTCTAATACTAATATTATCTAAAACACCTAATCTGATGAACATGCATAAACTGTTAAAAACAATGTTTCATATTTAACTTCATGACTTAAAAATTAATTATTGTTATTAACTAAACTTTTCATTCTGGGTGCCCAAATAGGGCTTCAAAGGCACAGAACTAACTAGATAACATGAGTTATACTTTCATCTTCTTCTAAGGTTAATGACAGAAAATGGGGAGTAAGAACAATAGCTGAATATATCTTCCTTTGAAGAATGCTTCATCAAAATAGACATTTAACCTTAGATGACATCAATTGTCGTACAACTCATTTCCTGTCCTGAGGGACCAGCTGTCAGCAGGTTTGTTATCATGCTGGCAGTTTCTGTGATCCCTGCTATAATTGAAATAAAACTTAGATAGCATTTAAAACAGTTGTCCCCAGGCTACAACCTCTTTTAGTTCACACTGCGATCATTTGATGGTGATGTCAATAGCCTGAGAGTTTTAATGAGTAATGTCGAAGCACATGGGAAAGGAACAAACGGTCCATTCAAGGGCCATCAGACGGAAAAATAAGAGGGGACTGAAAGGTAAGTGGGTATAGGAAAAGTGATCAACGTGCCTGATTGTACTATAAAAACGCCAACAAGTTGCTCTACAAAGCTAAAAGTTAAAATTAACTTGTGAGCAGAGTTTAAATGAGATAGAAGAGATAAACACAAGAGTCAAAGTACAGCATACAGAGGCTGCAGGCTGGCAAATTATTAGGACTATTTCTGACAAAACCTTCAGAAAATATAAGGCTGGTTTTGAGCAGTGGTTTGAGTGTTTAAATAATCATTATTGGACATTATGTCAGGAATAATCTCTCAGTCGTGATGGAGCATAATCAGAGAAGAAACGTCTCAGTGGAATCACATGTTCTGTCTGAACCAACAAGCTGCATCGGGACAGTCTAAATCATCAACATCACAAAACCCAAATACATGAGGGGACATATCCTATTACCCCACAGATGCTTTCTGCAAGGAGTGAAGCTCTAAAAAGTTTATAGCCAAGTTTATTCAATAATTACCACAAGAAGAAAATACAACAGAAAACAGAGTTGAAGACATTTTAAAACAGATTTTGAAATTTTGCTACTGAAATTATTAACCCAAACTGTTTTTGTACTTTGCCTAAAAAATAATAAAATAAATGTTAGTAGTCTGTATAGTATAGACTGGCTTAGCTGACCTCGAGTTATCCCTTTTATTCGAGTTGCTACAGTATTTGGTGAGTAGAGGATGTTCTTTTATGCACTCATAACCTCTCCTTACTCTGGTTTTGTTACTGTTTTTATTCTCCATGTACATACAGTATAAGCCATCATTTCTGTAATTAACTTTGTGCTTTTATTTATTTATCTATCAAACAGCAAATATCCTTGGCTCAGTCAATACATTGTATTGAATAAGAGTGATTTAAACTGAACAGACTAGTTTAAATTTTCAATTAAACGTGTTTGTTTTTTTCTTTTCTTTGTACAGTATGCTGAAAAACCTTAGGTTACAGGTAAAGTAAACTTTAAGTAGTAAAAAAGAAAGGTTTAGATTGCAGTAGATTATTAAATTCGACACTTTCAAGCTAAAAGAAATCTCTAAGAGACTTGTGAGTATTTGCATACAGTCTGGATAGATTGTGTTTTGCAGAAGCTTGTCACGACTCTAGCATGATGTTCATGTCATTATGATACTCAAAACATGGTTAAAAAGTTAGTGTTTCATAAAGAGAATATAATTTTCCCATGGTTTAGCCATTTCACAGAAATATGTTTTATTATTCTTCCTTGTTCAGCCTGCTGTCATAACAAGTTGTGTGGCACTAACTGGCTGCTAGGGAACATGTTAAACTAACAGAACTTGTTCAATTGTGCGTGTATATTTATATTTACATTAACATATGAAAAAGACATGTTTTAGTATTTCATGCAGAAGTAAAACTTTCTAAGTGTCAGTACTGTTCTCCTTCCTTTAATTGTTGCTGCGAGCTGAGATACAGACATTTAGCCTTTTTTATCCCGCTCCTCTTATCTTCACTTTTTTCCCCTCTCTCAGTCGTTTTTTGGCTTCTTCTGACCTACTTAGAGAGACACTAAGCACACTCACCAAAAAAGACAGCTTTAGGGTAATATTCTATCACATTAGCAAAAAAGGACAGCGTTCTGTTTATTGGCTGTGCTCAGCACAACCGTTCATTAGCTGATGGGGATAATTAAGTATTAAAAGCAATGAGGGATAAAAACAATAAAAAAATATATTTTAGTTGGAAAAAAAAGTTGCAGTAATACTTTAAAACAGAAATTTATGACGATGTCTATAGTTTTGTTCATATCTGTTGAATTTGTTCAAGCAAGATTTGTTTAAAGCAACTAAAGTGATTATTTCCGGACAAACAAAAGTTTGTTTTTGTCTCCAATGGCTAGAATAAATGATACAAGATAAGAAAAAGCATAAAATACATTATCCAAGTTTGTCTCATTTTCATATATTTACAAAACAATATCTGACAACATCTGACATGAACAATAAAGTGAGAAAAATGTAAACAGCTATCTTGCTGAATCTAATGTTGCGCCTGTGGATTGTTATGTTCTTGAAACTGTCCATTACACATTGTTCAACTTGGTCCTAAATCCTGTTAAAAATGTCAGCTTTCAAACATGTCTCTTAAAATGTCAACAGTAGAATTGTGACCAAAAATAATGTTGAGACTAAAATGTTTCAAAGTGTAGACAGAGAAGAAAGGACGGCCATGAGTGGATTTATGCTCTCTGGTTGTCTACATTTTTTATTTTATATGTACAGAGAAATAAAAAGGTTACAACTGACATTTGCTCTTGTTGTTTTATGGATGCATTTTCTTTGAATAAAACAATCTAGTTTTTAAAAAAAGCAAACATATCCTCGCTGTGCTTGATCCATAATGAATAGTTTTGTTGGACCTGACATATTTCTGATGAAGTTCAGGTCCAACTGAAGCAAAAGCTACAGCACTATGATCACAGAAGTCTGAATCAAGAACAACCACTAAAGTAAATATTACTTTCTGATTTATTTGATCTCCCAAGGAATCAATTAAAGCCCAAAAACTATTGCTAACATATTATACTGATTATTTATCTTACATTTAATTTTCTTATTCATTGACTAATATCCTTCACATTTTACTAAGCCCCTCCAAAAAATCAAATATGATTATTGATGAGCAAAAGAAAACCAGTATGTTTCCTCTTATGGACCTTATATTCAAATTAAAAGCTTTTCTTCATTTACATGAGGACTTCCTTTTGGTTTTGTGTAGCACTTCGTCTTAAATGCATCTCTGCAGGAATGCAGTGACTAAGAAGTGGAACCACAATACTAACTACAGCTGTAAAAAAAAAAACGACAAAAACAAAAAACGTTTGCTTTGCCGTGCCACATCTTTGTGTGCAACCTTGCATTTTCTCTTAATCCAGAGGCGTTTGACAGACGATGATAGGATGAGTAACAGACCTTTAAGACAGAAAAACAACCAAGCTGCCAGAAAAACACTGGAGTGATGGATCGCTACAGATCAAAGAAGAAATAAATAATAAAATAAATAAAAAAACAGACCAAAAAAACTTTAGTCATTAGGGTGCTTAATGGTACAAAAACATCTTAGATTTTTACATCTTATTTGTTATTTTTCAGCATATTTAGACCTGCTTTGCTTATTTAATTGCTATTTTGTCTCCAACACGGCTGAAAAAAAGAAACCATCTACAGTATGAGCTGACCCCCTTCATATCATTCCTAATAAAAAATAAAATACTCTGGTTTGCTGGGTTCCTAATATTTTCTTTAAGAACTCAACTTTTCAAGTCTTTTGTTGTTCCATTTTTTTTTCACAACCTATTTCTGGATAAAAATTCATATTGAATATTTATTTACATAGTGTAAATGGTTTCAAATTTCTCACAACTTTAGAAGATGAGAATGTTAGATTACAGGTAAAATCTACAGATGAACTCAGTTTGATAAATGTCTATCTACAGACATCAATCAGTCACCTACAACTCTTAATGATGTATTTGTGCAGCAAACCTGAAACCAAACATATCTGCTGCAAGTGACATTTTTGCTTAATTTACTTTAACTGTGTGAAATCACTGGTTAATATTGTTTATCATTGCTTTGAGAAGTTATGACACAATGCATATCTGGTGTCTGAATATGCATTTTGTTGGGTGGTTCCAAGAAGCTAACATCCAAACAGACTGCTTCAGGTATAAACTCACCGGCCTGCAACTGCTGGAGACTAGTTGGTGACTAAAACTTGACTCAATATCGTGAGCAAATGTGCTAAATTTACATTCCAGCCTCACTAATATTTTACTGTGTTCAAAATTCAAGCAACAGGCCTCTGCAAGTGAAGTGAGGAAATTGAGAACACAAATGTTGTTTGTCAACTACTCAGCAACAGTCGCAGCCCAGTGAGATTCTATCTTCAGCAGAATGTACGAACTGTAGATTTAGTTAATTATCAAAACTATTAATAAAAACCGTCAGGTAAATCCTTTATAAACTGATAAAAATAATATGCTCTTGGACTTTGAAAGACAAAGTCAATTTTAAGTGGCTCATGAACCACAGTACACCTGAAACTTTATCATCTCTGAAAAGACTGAAGAAGAAAACTTACTTAAAATAAATAAGCAGCCACATGAGTTGTCCTCTTGTCTTGGCTCTAACAAGGTTTAGAGTCAGTCCATGTCTACGTGTTCTCTCAAAAATGTCCACACAAAAGAGATCTTTTTTATGAGGTGGGAAGAAGGGAACATGTCATTTCCTCTGCCCCAGAATTCATTATGCATTTGCTTTAATGATGAATCCTTTCTAATGGCTATTTTTATCTGTTTTCTCTCTCTCTCTCTCTCCTTGTGAAAAGACAATCCCTGAATCAGTGTGCGATCTGAATCAGCGAAAGAAAACACTGAGTCATAACAGCGCTTCCTTTTGCATTCTTTTTTTCCCCGTCACAGATGGATTTGAATTCATCTTGTCCCAGAGAGATATTTGGGGATAAAACGTGGGCGTAGGACGCAAGCATGGAGCAACGAGAAGAAGTTAAAATGGGACGTGTGCACAAAAGGATGGCTGACGAGTGCAACACACCTCCCCCGATCCCACCCCCTCTTCCCTCATATGCCCTACCCTGCGTGGTGAGTCACAGAGAAAGCGGCACACTTCTAATGGTCTATGTAGGTCCCCCGCGCAAACGTTTCAAAATGGAAGAAATGATTGCTGAAAATCTCTCTTCTTTTTGTTGAGGGGATGCTGGGATCTCATTAGTGGGGATGGAAGGAAGGTGAGAAGGGCCGTTTCTGTCTGTCTGTTTGCTCGTAATTGAGGTTGGGAGGAGGGCGAGTCGGTAAACCGACTCTCCCAAATAATCCTCCTCATGATAAATTTACAAGGCATCATTTTCTAAGAGTGTTAGTGAAGAGATTTAAAGAGCTAAGACCAAAAGACTGCACCCAAGTAAAACAGGAGAGATTAATATGCTTGTGAGTGTTCCTACAAAATAATCTATGTGCCGACACCGAGCGTCAGTCCCAAATACTCACCTCTAATTGGTCTAATCTTTTATTCTCCTTTATTATCAAGCATTATTAGCACACGCTGATAAAAAGACTTTTTAATTTTCAGTCCTTTAGACTGGACAGTTCTGTTCTAATCCCTGCTGAACACAAGGCATGGAAGTAGGGTTATTGTTTGACAGTGAGCCTCATCTTTAAATTTCTTTCTCCTGTTTCATCATGTGCGTATTTTTTACGAGTTAGAACAGTTTTTCAACAGTAAGAACACAAAGTCTCTCCAAGCTTTGGGATCACTCATGGATATGTATGCCACACACATATAAACAAGAAATAAACACACAAAACAGTGCTCCAAATCAGTCCCTGCTGACTTGTTTGACTTTTGAAGTATATATGATTGCCTCTGGTCTTGGAGCTAGTAAACATTTAAATTACCCCCCGAGGCGGAACACAGCATGTCACATTAATGCGACTCTGACAAAATACACTGGGATGATCGAGATGTTATTAAAGCTTTGTTTTTAACTAATTCTCTTAGCTGCTTTATGAAGAGCAATGTGTTTGTTCTTTAATAAATATTATACATTCCACCGTATAGAGACGCGTGTGTCTTTATAACGTGATGAGATACAGCGTGTGTTTTCTTCGTGCTGCAACTTCTTTATCAAATCACTGCTCTGAAAGCTAAACGACATTCCAAACATCTGAATAAACTTACAGAAATGTATGCTGCAGCAAGATTCTGTATCTTCTCTGAATTCATTACCGGAGAGCTCATTATTTGTTCAATGGTGTGTGATAACCAAATTGACTTTGTTATGCCCCCTGGCTATGAATGTTTATCGGTTGGTTTTCTTTTTAAATGTAAGTGATATTTTTTATGGATTGGAGATGATAAATGGGACTTTTACAACTTGAGCTCTTTCTGTCTACTCTATACCTTTGCCACAATTTATTATCCCCAACTGGCATGAAAGGTGGGCAGTATTGTAATTGCCTGTATGTGCGTGTCTTTGTCTGTCTGTTAGCAAACTATCTCTTGACTCAGTGGACAGATTTTAATGAAACTCACAAAAAGGAAATAATAGAATTGCACATACAACTGATTAACTTTTGAAGTCATCCCCATTCAAGACGGCCTCCACAGCCAAGCATGTTTAGAAAATACAAAAATGACTACAACTCAGTCAGTTTTACAGTTATTGAGCAACAGTTTGGTTTGGTAGAAGCTGAGTGTCATCCCCCACTTACACTTTAAGTGTTACCTGATTGCAAAAAAACAGTTTTTAAAATGTTGCCATAACTACTTAAGTCAACTTTGTTTGCAAAATATCTCAAAATGTCTCATGAATCACTGGGTGGATTTTAATCAAACATTCAGAAAGTATTTATTGGATGTACAACTACAGCTAAATAACTTTTGGAGTCAACAGAATTCAAGATGGCCGACAATTTGACAAAATTCAGTTCACAGTACTAATTTACTTTAAAAATTGCAGGTCCTTTTTGCAGAATAATTTTCTATAATTACATTTTACAAATGTGATGTTAGCAAAAAGTTACAAGGCTTTTTTTAAATGTGTAAAAAAAAATATATTTTAATTATATAAATCAGAAAACTACCATCATCTAAATTGGAGTACCTTTGAAACATAGAAAGAACTGCTTCTTTAACCACTCAAAGCCTTCAAAAATTTTCCCCTAGCAGCAACTGGAAGGTATCTTTTTACACAAAAATCCGGCCACTTACCATATCGAATGACTGTGGCAAAAATCCAGGGCAGACATGATTTGTCTGAAAAACTTCCTGGCCTCTTTGGGTGTTAACCTGCCTTTCTTCACCAAGTAGTCAAACAGTTCACCCCCAGACACATGTTCTAGGACAAGGTACCTGAAAAATACAGAGGGAGATTGATAAAAAAGCTTAAAAGGAAAAAATCTAGTTCTTAAATCTTGCATCCAAACCTTGTAAGACTGGATGAAAAGTGCAGATATAAACATTTATTTGTTACAGACTGACAGTCTGCGAGAAAAGGCCTGCTGGAACTGACATAAAGACAGAAATATGGTAACCTCAAAGCCATTTTACACAAACATAAAGCTCAATTTTAATGACTTAATCTCCAAAAGCCATATCATGTTCACTGTTTATTTTGTACTTTGTCGTTTGCAAGATGTTTCCGCCGTCAGAGTGAAGAATGCCAACAGCACAGCCTACATCGATGTACAAGGGATTCTGATTCTTTGCCATTTTTTTCCTGTGTCACATAAATATTTGAGCAACAACTTAAAAAAAAAAAAAAGTGAAAGCAAATACACAAGCATGATCACTTTTCATATGGCTGCTCGCCAGGTAGCCTTCAAGTCTGTGTGGCTGGACTTTCGGAAGGCCAGTTTGTCATCCTGAGTGTTTAGTTTGGCCATGCTCTGGGGCTCCAGGGGACAGAAGGAAAATAAATCTCCACTGACCCAAGAACAAAGCTATATCTGTGGGGTGAAATCCAGCATGGCCCTGCTTCTGCTCTGCTCATATATCCTCCACCAAAACTACTTCAGACCTAACAAGGACAAATTGAAATTCAGAAAGGCTGTAAAATACCTTTTCTTTACTTTTGGAAACATGGACCCACATCCATCACTTGAGTTTTACTAATTAACATATGATATTTAAAACTGTATTGGCCAAAGAAAGCATATTTGCTAGAGTCAGAAAAGGCTTCCCCAGGTATTTTAAATTACGCCAGAGAGCATGCATATTTACAGCATGGACAAACCCAAGCTGGAGGTGAGATTATCAAGATTTTGTGTAGAACTGCATTTTAATTTTAGTTTCTCAAAACAGTGCACTGTATCATTACTAGAGTTCATTGGTAGCCATGCATCAGGGCACCAGACTCATTCACTCTGATGAAGAGCAATTTATCTGTCATTGATGCAACTCCCCAAACAAGTTTCCCTGGGTTTGGCTGTTAAAAAGCAACATCTTGCATGAAGATGTTTTAAAGATAGAGGCATTCGAAACAAGTTTAATAGAAGTTATTCTTTTCTTTTGTTGTCTAAAGAGGAGAGGATTTTTATAGGATGAAGTCTGTTTAGAGCTTAATCAATAGTGGAATTATCTGCACAATTCACTCGCAAATATATTTATAGAAGTGAAAAAAAGCTAATTTCTTGATTTCCCATTTCCATTTCCTATTTGGACCCAATGTTAGCCCTGTGAGAAGAAGGGGGATTGTTTTGGATGTATCTTGTGTTTATTCCAAAATCCACTGGATTGGGCTACAGAAATCTTTGATCCTGAATCACAAATTGCAGAGAAAATGTTTGGATAACAATATGTTTATATTTCAGAAGTTAATTAAGAATGAAAAAGAAGGACCTTTTTCAACTTTAACCAAAGTATTCTTTTTATTCTTTTTTTTAAACATGGACAACTTCATTACATTTGAAACTAGTTAGGACACCTGTGGATTTTGAAAATGCATATTGTGTGAAAAGTCAGTAAACTTCGACACACAGTTAATTTTTATTCCACTTTTCACAGAGTCAATTAGCTAATAAAAAAAAATTATGTAGTATCCTGTACATCTTTGATTTTATAAACACTAATAAATCATTGAAATCAGCCTGGTTAACTAACTGGTTAACTCCTGACAATTATTTTTTTTGTCAATTATAATTTAAAAGGTGGGATTTTCTCTTTTTCTTACCATATCACTACAGCAGGAGAAGTCTGTAATAAATAAATAAATAAACTGACACAAATCAAGTGGACTGATATAATTTATGGTCTTAGACACTTCACCGTATTTCTGCAACAATTTTTCATTTTCAGAAGCATAATTTATGCCACATTATGAGTGTTAATATACCCTATAAATTAATTATTGTGGGCTAGGTATCAAATTTCCTCCACCTCTTGTCCACATACACAGCACATTAGTTTAAACAGCCTGTGGTAGGATCTGTGCCAAGAACATAATAAATCTTTAAAGCTCTGGGACTGCTAAATCCAAACATGCTGTGTGTCTATCCATTATTGTCTTTCAAGTGGCGACATCTAAGTAAGAATCTGAACCGTATGAGAAGCCAAATCACATTACTGGTATGAGTGCGTTCCAGACTCTTGAGTCACGCAAATGTAAAGCGATTTGTCTTCTGAGATGCTGCTGGTGACCGTCTGTCAAAAGTGATGAAGCAATGAGGACAAAATGTGATTTTAATAATCCAATTACGGAGGGAATCCTAATATTCTGCTTTTCCTATCATCTAAAAAGGATGACATGCACTGCTCGGCATGCCCGATCTCCGTTTGGCCTGTAAGCCCAAGATGAGAACTAAATGAATTTAGTTGACAACCAATCCTCTGTAGATCAGGAGGTCTACTAAACGACCAATGGGGCTGTCACTCAGCACTGTTAAAGTTAGGTAATAGATTTAGTATCAGTGTGTAAACACAGCTGCTGCACCTGATTCTCTGTGGTGCTTTTTTATGTAGCGGTGTTGCAACTGATAAGCGTATCATGGCGTTTACATTCCAGACTTCTCCTCGCTAATAGCAGGCCCCTAGCATCCATGACTAAATAGATGCTCAGTGCTGGTACTAATGGAGCATCCATCCCTCCAAGGCAAACTTAGTGTCCTGCAATCATAAAACACCAAAATGATCTGCTCCATTTTAGACACCGTTCCAGAATACAAAGGACCACCTGATAGTAGGAAGATCAATGAACATTAATGGTGATTGTACAGATATTGTGTATGCCGTATATTTATGAATCATTGTGCTTTTAAGACATTGCAAATCCAGAAATGCCAAGTAATCCGTTTTGAGTGGAAATCAAAGTTAGAGAAGCGTCAACTGTTGATACTTACAAGTATTTTTTATTTTCATAGACATCATGTAGCTTTAAAACGTGTGGGTGTTCTATGAGCTTCAGAATAGCTATTTCTCGCTCCACCTGAAAGAGAGGGGGAGAAAAAAGGAGGGAGGAAGAGAAAAAAGGAAAAAAAAAGTGTTATTATTGCAAGATCAACAAGCGTAAACTCCTTTAAAAACTCTGGTAACAAAGCGTTTTTAATTCCTCGCTGCTGAAGGTGATAATGTTTGTACCTGTGATTTTTTGTTTGATATCAAAATATGTCATGAAACAGTGAGACTTTCCTAAACGTCTTACAAACTAATCACTGGAAATGTACATCTACAGCTGATTAACTTTTGAAGACCCCAGATGAGCAAATTTAAACAGAAAAATGGCTATAGCTCACCCAGTTCTACATATATTAAGCAGAAATTTGGTGTGGTGGTAGCTGATCATTATTCCCAAAACATACTCCGAGAGCAAGCTGAATGCGCAACAGCTGTCCTTAAAACTTTGCATTACCTGTAAAAGTCAACTATATTTTTATTTAAGAAAAGTATCTCATGAACTGCTGGACAGATTTTAGTGAAACTTTCAAAAAGTGCATCTAAAACTCCTTAACATTTGGAGTTAAACCAATTCAAGATGGCCTTCGCCAACACAAAAACGGCTAACTCAGTCTGTTGTGGAACTAGCTGACATGCCATTCTCAACATATTATCTGTGTTCTATCACAGCTTGCAAGATCGCACAATATTGCATCAAAATGGCTGTAACCCTGTACCTTGTCAGTGATTTTAGTTTCAATACCTGGCATAAAAGGAAGTGTGCCATATGTATTCCTTCAAGGATTTTTTAAAAATTATTGTCCGTAATAAATTCTCCCAGTAGATTTCTTTTAAGGTTACATCTGAGGGCTGTCTGTGAAGCAAATCAATGAAATGAACTGACTGACATGTTCTAGACTGGGTGGAAATCAGTTTTGACCACAATTAGGCCACTTACCTTGGTATCTTAAGTAAAGATTTATGCATTGCTTTACAAAGTAAGACTGAATACTGAATCAGATTTTATAATCCAGTGTTATTTCCAGGGAAAATGCTTTCAGCGTGTTCAGATACACAACAGTAACATTTTTGTCCTTTAGTTGTGCAGCTTGTTTGTAAAAACAGGTTAAAAATTGATTCAGCTATATCAGAGTTTATTCTTTTTCTCCCAACAGACATTTTTGTCCGTACAAACACACTTTAACAAGAAGCAAGAAGCTGAAGCTACGTTCTGGTTTTTTTTTTCCTGTTTAGTTTGTTCCCCTCATCGTGTTATTACTAAGTGGCTGAGAAACATTCAGAGCACTGAGTCCCAAATTACCCCATAATGGAGCTGATCAGTTTGGGCTTGTGTCAGCATCTCCAGAGACCGTTGTCAGCATGTACAGCTGACACTGGAAATCAGCACAAAACCCACTTTGACAGAAGCCACTGGTAATCCTGAGCACCCTGCTCTTCTCACTGTTATCTGCTCACACTTCTCCACATTTCTTGTCCATCTCCCCCTCCATTCCCAACTTTTCCTGACAAGGATGGAGATCAAAGAACTGTGTGAGTTTAAGGCTGCTCTGTCTTGACGCAATCTCATCAAAGAAAATTTTATCATGCCAGTGACAGCCTTCAAGTTGATTTTATGTCATATTCATTTTGACTGTTTTGTGAACATTCCTGAGGATTGAAGTCAGACTCTGATCTGTCAGCTAACTGTGTTTCTGTTAAACTCTTACAAAGCTGTTTGCTTAACAGGGCATGAAATCAGGTCCCTCTCCTTTAATTATTTATACAGTCACAGTGCTTTCACTACAAAACAGATTTCAGTCAGGCTCAAGTTGGTGTTGGAATCTATCACGACACACCATTTATAGTTATCTTCTGACAAATATCAAGCTCATCTCCACTCCGTTTTAAATACAACATGTTGTAAAGGTGTGTTAAAACCCCAGGAACATCCAAAGGCAACCCTTTGTATGCTTTTCAGAATTTGCATTTAAAAACCTCCACACCTTTTGAAGAAAATAAATCAACTACTGGATAATAAATCTGCAATTTAGTATATGCTGAAAGATTCCTACATACTAAACTACAAATACTGTAAAAGCAGAGGGCCAGCTAATGAAACTTAGCCAGCTCAAAAATAACCTTAACTTAGTCAAAATTACATATATTGTGCTAAAGTGTGAGGTGATAGTAGCTGACACTTATCCTCAGCACATACTTAAACACATGCACATCTTGCAAGATCTTGCATTATTTTCAAGGTTTGACCAAAACAGCTATAACTCTGGTCCATTTAATCATAGGATAATTTCAGTTTAAAACTTTGCCATACAGCCAGTGGGGATATGCATTCCCTCAAGTAATGCTAGGTCTTTAATTTATTTAAATAGTTTATACCTGACTTAGGTCAGCTGAAATTGTTCCTAAATGTATTATAGGAACACTTTAGCTTTTTCTTCAAGTTATGCTGCTCGCTTGCTGTTGGCTGACAGATCTTTTTACCTGCTGTGCTAATGTTATACTTAGTCTCTGCAGAGAAATCATAAAGCACATAGCAAGCCCTGTTATAGTAAGAGCCTACAAAATCAAAAGAAATCGGAGTTAATTATATAATAAAACTGGGAATAAAGCTTTTCCACAAAAGTCAAAGTTGTAAATGCGTAATTAACACAAGCACAGCATACCAAGGGGGAGGAGAGTAGTTAAGCTAATCAAGGCTAATTCATAAACTCTTGGCTTTTATCAGCAGTACAAGAACATGCCACTTTGTCACCTTAGGAGGAGGTGTGTTTTTAAGAACAAGCCCATGGTGGCAAACAGAAGGGCTTCCTGCAAAGAGACCAGGTCTCAGCAAGAGATGAGCTGTGGGAATGCCTCAGAGCCTGCAGCCGGATTACCAAGATTCCTCTTTCCTCCGTGTTGTTAATTAAAATAAGAAAAATGAGGCTTAGTGTTGAGACTTAACTCTAAAACTGCTTCTTAGCTGTTGATTAATACACTAATGTAAATCTGTAAACCAGCCTTGCTCCTTCTAGAAATAAACAGAACAACATTTTAATTAAATAGTTAATGATTATTCATTAGAAATTGAGTTAAAAAAAATACAATTTAATACATTTGCTTTTACCTGACAAAGGAGTCATAGTATGTGTTCCACTGATAAATGAATTATTGTAAAACTAATAAATGTACAATACTAGAAGGGAAAAAAAAAACTCAGTGATAAACTGCTTTCTGACTTCTTATTGCGACAAAAAACGTAGACACCAACTCCTCCATCAATTGCAGTTGGCCATATTCTGCTTTGGCTTGTTACCTGAATAGAGAACAGGCTTTCTTTTTAAAGCATCATTTCTGAAATTATGTTTTGTCAATAGTTATCAATAGTTGGTACTATACCAGCCATGACATCAGTCACTAAACACAAAGTATGAAGAAAAGGGCAGAAGTCTTCCTCCAGGCTAGACTAATGAACCTGTACCTTTTGCATGACAGTTTTTTCATACCGAATGCCATCTGTGTTACTGTGTGCCAAGATTGTGTATATCATGTAGTTGGTGGTGAGGATGCAGGTCTGCCTTATCTGCTCATTCTAGTCTGTCAAACATTAACTTAACTTGCAACAGACTCATACAGTTAGTTGTGTTGGGACACAACATTTATGCAGTCTATGCTCAGTACTCACACATTCAAGCAGCACGGACGCTGTACAAACTAAACAAGCAAACTTTTATTGCATAAAAGTGTAGAGGTTTAATATTAGCTAATGTAGCATTCTTTCACACCAATATGATATTTTTGAAAAATAATTGTTTTATAAGCCTAAACAAATATATAAAATGGGCCTTTGTTTTATAGCCTTAGTCTAGCCTGGAGAAAACTTCTGCCCTGTTCTTCATACTCCTGTGTTCTGTGACTGATGTCACAGTTCAAAAGGTACTAACTATTGATAACCAACTGACAGAACATCAATTCAATCATGACCAGACCATCTCTTTAAGTTTCACATCTGAGAGCACAGACAGTTCTATTCAGCTGCCATATCTCCATAGCACTTTGTTACGACTGTATTGGCAGGCACTGGAACACCGGTGACTGACACCCTCACCTACGCCCCTAAATCCTGTTTCACAACAGATGTATTTGTCATTTAAAAGTATGATGTTTGTGTTTGATATCAGACTGATTTGCTCGTGTGAATGATATATGTTTGTAGAGAGATGCTGTATGAAATGGTGCTAAAGAGAAATCAGGATTGGAACGTCTTGTAATATCCATACAAATGAGGCAGTAACTGATGGCACTCCAAATTCAGAGGACGAAAGCAAGTTTAGAATAGGTCCATCAGATGGCTATTGATTCTTTAAATTACAGCCCTGGACCTGATTGATTGAATGGATGCACAAACAAATGACTGGTGACATCATAGTGGTTAGCGATAGAAGACAGAGGATTAGAGACAGCCAGACAACAACAAAGACCCACAGAGATTAGATCGATGCCACGCATGTCACAAAGCAACTGTGCGGAGAAACCAGGCCAGAATCTCGAAGGGGAAAAAATTGGATCACAGGCTCTGTCATCTCTCACTCACCACTTATTGCACTATGTCACCCTTATTTCTGTCTCTCGCTCTCACGCATACAGAAGGAAAACACAGATATTTCTGTCACCTCCCCCAGGCATGGCAGTGAAAAGTCCCCTTGATACTGAGATCCAAGGATCAAAGTCAACAGGGCATCCATGTATGTCAGATAAAATTAAAATATATATTTATACACAGGTGGATATACCAACATGAAGAACAGAGGATCCAAGAATGGGTGGCTGGATGGATAAAAAAATAAAAATAAAGACAAACAGAAGGAAGATGACTTAAACTTGAAGAGAGGAACCATAATATGTAATTCTATACACTAAAAATAAGTAAATGGAAACAAGTGGGAGGGGCTCAAGCCATTTCTCTGCTTTATCAACCCACTCCAACTTTTCAGGTCCTGCAGCCTTTTGTGTAAATAATTAAGCATAAAGAAAGGACAAGCTTTTCAAAGCATCATGTGCCGAACAGACTGTGCTAACAGGTAAGGCAATGAGGAACTAACAAACTAAAAACAGGTGACCTTTAAGGATGCAAGAAAATACTCCACATTCTTGATAATTAGGTGGATAGTGGTGTATCTAGCAGGCAAAACTATTTTAATATCTGTAAAATTAATGATGCCCATGACAACATTTACACGAGTTTGAGATGAAACCCAATATGAGAGTTAAAAATAAAAAAACACTTCTGAGAATGGTCACAAGACCAGCCAGTCTGGCTGTTCACAAATCACTAATCAAACTAGCCATGTCCCACACAGATGTAAACTTTCAGAAATGATGCAAGTTTCATAGAACCAAAAGAGGCGTGGAGTGGATCTCAGCTGTGCTGATGTGGAGCACTACACAGTAAATGAGTGACAGACGTCTCCCTCATACCATTTTCAAAACAGAGCTAATTACCTCAGTTTAGCAATCTTCTTTGTGGTTAACCATTTTTTAATTAAATGCAAACCTTTCATTGGTAATTAATATGTTTACTGTTTTTTAGGCTTTTAAATCCCACAGCTGGGTGGTCACACAGACCGCATGTTATTGTTATACCACGTCATTGTGCCGCAAAGCCAGCTTACGTTTTCACATGTCAACTGTTACAGATGCGTTACTACCTCACGTAGCGGCTCAACGGCACAACAGAAAGGGACTGGCTTCAACTCCCATGCCACCAAGATCCATTCAGAAATCACAATGAGATTGATAGAAGGTATCCAAGTCCCAGCTGGAACTATTTTGTATAAATGCCTTGTGACTTGTTTGAGAAAACAACAACAACAACAACAACAACTAAACTATTGCACAAAACTTATGGACAAATTCAAAACTAACTGAGAAGCACTGCGGATGCTGCAAGACATTCTGGAGACTCCCTCTTGAATGCCATTTGCTAACTAGTCCCTTATGGGATCTATACCTTGAAAAAGCTAACCAAAATAAAGTTAGACAAATATGTTCTTTTTTTTAAAAACACTTCTAGAAGATTTCCTGTTGTGCACCCAAAATAAATATGGAATCTATTATTATTTCATGACTACATGAAATCCACATCTTTCACAACAAAAGGTCATGTAATGTTTCCTTTTGTTCAAATTTTCAGTGGATACACCAAGTATCCCATTACTGTATCTCATTAGTTTAAGCTAAAAATTATTTTAAAAAATTCAATGCAAGTATTTTTTTTCCACAAATAGTTGAATTTCAGATAAAAAAGATAACATGTGGGTGAAGGAGAAGTAACATAAACGGGGTAACGAATGAAGAGGGGCCAACTATAAATAAATGAGCAGAAGGGGAGGAGACAGCCCAGCTTGGCTACTGGCTCAGAGACAGAACCAGTCAGCTCGTCATCCATTCATACTTGTGACATGTGGACACATTACTGCATGAAGCTCACACACTCCACACACACACGCCAGTGATCACAGCGAGCCATGAGCCAGCTCCATCCATCTATCCATATGTTGGTCAGTGAGCCAGTAGGAGAGAATTTATGTTTTGTGCCAGTTACAGGAGGGAGGCCAAGCTGGTGTGCACATGGATCTGTGTAGATGTGCTTACACATGCATGTTAAAAGTAAAGAGCTCAGCAGCCGAAGACATCTGTATGTCTTTGTAACCAGGAGGGAACAAAATCTTTTTACAAGGTGAGCACATACTCAGGGCTCAATTTCAAGCTTCAAGAAGATATTAATGTGTTTTTGGGAGAAGCTCCTTATCCAAATTTGGTTAAAAATTTACAAAGACATGACTTGGT
Organism: Kryptolebias marmoratus; assembly: GCF_001649575.2. NCBI lineage: Eukaryota > Metazoa > Chordata > Actinopteri > Cyprinodontiformes > Rivulidae > Kryptolebias > Kryptolebias marmoratus. The sequence continues at coordinate 20,048,082 of NC_051440.1, read as the reverse complement.
GCAGTGGATTAGACAGTATTTATTGAGGTGAAGACTGAAAGCAGGTAACTTTGTTATCTCTCACAACCGAGCTGGCCCCACTGGGAGCAAACAAATACAAAATAAAATCATATCTGTATGATTCCATTCCGGTCAAAGTTGTTAAACTGAAAAAAAACAAAAAACAAAATAAAACTCCCACTTACTTTCATCTCTCTCTGCCTATTGCTTTTCCCTCTACCTTGGGGACCTCTCAAAAACACAAGCGTACGTGTGTGCACACGTAAATACACAGACACAGTCAGTGAGCGCAGCAGGGTTTTTTGATAATCACTTTATCAGTCATCCTTTGAACAGAGAAGGTAAAGTCTCTACACGGGGGAGTCTGATCAATGCCAGAGACATGTAAATCAATCAGGACATAGTCTCTGCTGGCTAACTAATCCTTATCCTTTATCCATCTCCTATCCTTTGAAATGGCTCTCATTACTGTTTCCCACCCAAGACCAATTTTAGTCTTCCTCCCCCTCTTCATTCTTTCTCCTCTCCCTCATTTACTCTCTGTTTCACTCATTCCATCTCTCTAATCATGTCTATGATGTGCTTATTTTCTGTTGACAGATCCATCAGGATGACACCTAGACTTATGGCAAGCCACATCATTTCACACTAACAGACACGTCCCTGGATAACCTTGGTCCTTATTGACGTTAATGCCACAGGTCTTCCACACACTGAGGAAACAAGGTGAAATAATACCCTTTTATAGGGCACATAGATGAGGCGGTGCATGCTGTAAACATGCTAAACCATGTCTGTTTGCATTTGCATTTGTGAGAGGTGGTATGAGTTACTGTGCATGGCCAATTTGCTGGGTAAGTGATCTGTCAGGGACATTACTTTGGCAGTTCACCGTTTCCATTTGTTTCATAATTTTATAGAAAAAGGTTAGAAACAAATGAAAAGGGGAATTAGCAAAATAGTTTTCACAAACAGAAGACAGAGATCCCAAAACTAATTGTAAGAAAATAAAAACAGCATTCCTTGCAGGAATGCACATCACCTGCCACGTTCCTAAGACCTAAAACAGCTATTTTACTTACGTAACAGAAAAACAAGCACAAAGACACTGACAGAAATGGTATCCCCCTTTTGGTGGAAGATAAAAATTTGCTCTGAAGTTCATCTATATCAGTTACACAAATAAACTTAATCTATAGTTGTCTATATTTGCGTCCAGAGTTGATGGAAATGTTGCTAAAAAGCAGCACAGAGAAATAAAACCAGATTATTTTAGGATTAAGTTAAATACCATCTGCTGTGGTATCTATGGTATTTTTTCTTTATTTTTTTTCTAACAACCTTAAATTAAAATAACTCAAACATCAAATCAAAGAAAAATAGAGTTGGATATTTAGTTAAATGATGGAGATGAGCTAACAATGACTGACTTACCATCTAACATATGAATACACGACTTACTTATTAACACTTAAGCCAGAAAGAGACAGCCGAGTCAATACTGAACAGACAACTCGTCAATAGGTGAGACTGGTCAAATGAACAACTTAAATTAACTGAAAGCTTGGGAGATCAGCAGCTTCCACAGTTGGTAATTAGGACTTACACTGAGAACATATCTAAAAGCAGATTTAATAATGTGGTACACTTTGTGGTCATGTACAGAATGTAAGAAAACAAAACGGTGAGTATCGTAGCTGATCACACATCCAAGTCGTTAACGACCAAAGCCCATAGGGATGAAGATGAGAGATAAAATTTAAAAGTGTCATGGTTTAAAGGTTTAACAAGCAAACTGTACAATCAAAAATATCATTCAGATTAAATCCTAAAATCAGTTAGAAAAGGCAAACAGAAGTCAATTTACCTTTTTGTTTGCAACAGCTCCAAGTTGCTGTTCAACATCAGACTAAAATCCACAGCATAACCTTTTTTTATTGCTTTTTGGTGTCAAAATCCAAGATTAATTTATATTTGCCAAAAAGTGCATAATCAACCAGCCTATCATATATTTTTAATTGTAAGTGGTTTCAGTTCGATGCAAAATCTGGGTCTCTAAAATGAAAGTCCTAAAACATTCTCCATCCCTCAATCTCCCTGATGGCAATCAAGTTGCTTATTCACGACTCATCATTTTCAAGCAGTGGCAAAAACTACAGCAGCTGGTGATTTATGGTACTACTATATTACTATATTTGTATATTTCAAACACATTAATGGAAAAAAATTTGGCACCCTGGGAACTAGAACTAGGTGCAACATGATACACGTCTAAAATTATGGGTCCACAGCATGTTGTCTAAAAGATTACTGTAATATTCACACAGAAAGTAGACCTACATGAATTGAATGCCATTTTAAAACTCTTAGATAAAATAAAAATAAAGAATCATAAAAAACTAAATAAGAGGAATTTTGCTGATCACCTCTTGACAGCATCCCTCCTTTTAAGGCGAAGAAAATTGGATCTAATATGCTCTTCACTCACAAAAGGCAAAACAAAAAAAACAAAAGAACAAATAAAAAAAGCAAATAAATCTTTCTCATCTATCTGACAACGCAGCAGCTGTTGCCTTTGAAGAAGAGAAACAAATGGCATCGATTTGGACGTCTGTCTGTCTCCTGTCGAGCTCAATGGGGGATCCCGCCATATCTTCTGTTCTGCTTTCCTCCATTTCATTATTTTGTCTGCACTCATCTTGGGTTTATCTTGATAAGACACATGAAAGGTAAAAAAAAAAAAATCAAACAATACTGTGTGTTTGATGAGCTTTGCTACTGCATTAGGCAGCACTGAAGCAGGTGTAGAAAAAGGTTTGTGTAAGATGTTAAACTAGTGGTCAATCCAGCAAACCACTTAGTATTTCTGTAATTAACATTTAACCTGATATAACTGGAGCTAAAATTGTCTAACTACAAAGATCTGGAGCCTAGTAGATGAAATGAATTTACCTCTTTTTTACTATCAATAGTATAGTATAGTGTTAGCCAAATATCACATAACAACTGGACAAATTTTACTGAAACTCTTTGAAAGTAATCACTGGATGCACATTTATAACTGATTACCTTTTGGAGTGAACCCCATTCAAAAATGGCTTCCATGGCTAAGCAAAATTGGCAAATACAAAATAAAAAAAAGGCTGCACCTCAGCCAACTTAACAGACCTAAAGTTTGGTGTGATGGTAGCTGAGAGTCATCTTCAAGAGGAGAGGAGAACTAACTGACTGTGTAACATTGAACCACTGGATATATTTTAGTGAAACCCTCAGAAAGTAGTCATTGATTGTGCATATACAACTGAATAACTTTTGAAATCACCCTGATTCAAGATGACTGCCACAGCTAATCTACCATAACAAACACAAAAATGGCTATAACCCACTCAATTTTACAGATATTGAGCCAATATTTGGTGTACTAGTAGCTGAGGGTCATCCCTAACACATACTCCAAGAGCTAACACATCTTGCAAGATCTTGCACGAGAATGTGTATAATGTCATTTACAAGGTTTAACCCAAACAACTATAACTCTGTTCCTTCTCATCACAAGATGATCTTAGTCTAAACCCGTAGCATGAAAAGTGGCAGATGATATTCATTCATTTAAGAAATACTAAGCCTTTATTTTTTTTTTTAAACCAACAAACAAAGCAGCAGATCTGTGTCTCTCTTTGCAGTCAGGCTCAAACTGTTTGTTAAGCTCCCTAACTTTTGCTTCAGCACCACACAAAGGTGATGGATCAACTTGCTGGGACACAACATATGAAACCCATTTATTTCAAGGGGTGTCTGTGCATGCTCAGAGGCACACAAACCACACACACACAATAAAGTTAAAGTGAATGTGTGTGCATGTTGCAGGCATTTCAATATCCAACCCACTGGCGGCAATACGGAGACGGGAGAGAACGGCCAATCTAATCATTAGAATGGGAAAGAAAAGACGGCAGGGAAAGAAAGCACATCGCTGTCACTGTGGTGTTGGGTTAACATAATTAGAACTTGTGTGATTCATACGAGGCCATGGCATTCTGTACCTCAACTGCACACCACAGTTTCTGTCAGTGTTTACAACATTTTTTCCTAGTGTTTGTCTCTTTTGTCCTAAATTTTTATTTTAGTTCCTGAGTGTTTAGATAAATAATTATACTCCATCTAATGTGAAACTGGACTAAAGATATTAGACAAATTAGACCAGTGGTGTTCAATCCTGGTCCTCAAGTCCTGATTAACAGGCTTTTGCAGAACTTGAAGACCTCCTGAAGAGCAAGGAAACACCTAAAACATGCAAGATAGTGGCTACCCAGGACCAGGATTGGACACCACTGAATTAGACGTTTTGTGTTATATCCTTATGTCTGGTCAGGAAATCATATATTCAAACAGCACCAATGTTGTTAATTAACTCTTAATATTGATCCTTAACCTTCCGCTTTGACCTTGTGGAACCCTGATTGCTCTTTGTTATTCTCAGCTTACTGTTGTTAGCACATTGCTTTTCAATTACCTGCTTCAGGAGAGCATCATACTGCAGTTGCTCTTGAAGATGAAGATTTCTCATCAAGAATGATGACTAACAGTCCTGTGGAAATATCTGATCTCATATTCTACAAAGATAAACTGCACACTAAAACAGGATTTAGCAATTTTGTAGCTTAAAGTTCTTTAAAAATCAGCTTGTTGGTATAAAACAGACTACCTTTACTGTCAACTTTTATCATTATTGCCTGCGGCCAAAAATGACAAGGTGGACAATAATTATTTTGCCCATATTTGTGTGAGCATATGCATAAATGTGTCTGTTACTAAAATATCTCATAAAGCACCGGATGAATTTATTCAAACTTGCAGAAAGTAATCATTGTATGTATATCTTCAACTAATTTACATTTTGAGCCAACCCTATTCAATATGGTTGCTGCAGCCAACTGACTGCAGAGAACACAAAAATGGCTATAACTCAGATAATTTAAGAGATATTTTGCTAAGGTTTTGTGTGGTTCTGACTGAGACAGATTGAGCAAGTTTTTTTTTTTTAAATTTTGTCATTACCTATTTGGAGTCAACTCTGCCTGCTATCCTAATATCTAATGAACAAGATGGATTTTCATAAAACTTTCAAGAGCAATCTACTAAATGGACCTCTTCAAGAGAACATTTACAACTGATTAACTTTTGAAGTTAATGCAATTCAAGATGGCTGCCACAACAAATCAAAATTAGTCAACACCACCATGAGAAGAAATCAATAAAATTTGGTGTGTAGTTGCTGAGAGTCGTTCATAACACATACTCTGAGTTTGACATCTCATGATGCTTTTTGAGATTTTGCATTGGGTTATTTTCAGGATTTGACTAAAATGGCTACAGCTTCATTATTTTTCAACATTGGATGATTTTAATCTAACACTTCTGGGTTGGAAAGTGGCAGATCCTTCAAGAAAGGCCTTTAATTTGTAGATACACCTCACAAAAGGTTTACTTTTGAGGCTGCCACTGGCAAAATGCCTGAAGATACAAATTACACTCAGTTCTTTACTAAGTTGTCTGTCATGTAAACACAACACAACATGATTCAGCTCTCGAATTATGCACTGATTTTACATTTCACTGATTCATAAATCTGTAAATTGCCTAACAATAACATTTTTTTTTTAAATGGGCAGGTACCAAAACTAGAAGGAAAAAGAGAAAATGCTTAAAGCAGTCAATGTCCAAAGAAAAATAAGAGCCTTTCAGAAAGTCTATAAAGCTATTACTGATAAGAGCCTTTAAAGATTAAAAACAAAAACTGGCCACTTGGAATCGTAAAATTTTAAAGGTAAGATGGTTTTAGGACTTTTGCACAGTACAGGAGCAAAACTACAAGAAGCCTCACTGAACTAAAAAAAATGTCATCAAAAACAGAAAGACTTTGTAGAGATATCGACTTTGCGAAGCAACAACCCAAAATTTTCCAACTTCACGTTTAATAGACGTCTCAACCCTTCTCTCCACACACATTTCTCTCTTCTTTATCCTTCCTCTCCCTCTCTTCCGTTCTCCCTCTGAGCTTGGGGACAGCAGAGTGACTTTGATCTTGTGCTGCTTTAGGAGGAGAGAAAGTCACTCTGGCTAATTAGTTGTCCTTATCCCAACAGCAGCAGCCGCCACTCGCTCACTGGCTCAGAGGGAGAAACAGAGCAGGCAACAACAGCAACTACCCACTGCTGCCTGCCAAAGATACTCCTTTCCTTCTGTCAGTTGTTAGTCCTAGCGGCTTGTAACAATTTAACTCAGGCCTGGACCATGCTGAAGATTAATGAAGTTTTTCCTTCCTCTTCACAGATAGGTAGTTTGGTGTTTAAAATGGTATGGCTATATGTTGAGGCTTCGGCTCTCAGGAAACACTTGTCAGTTCAATGATGATGGCATTTCGTACTCATAACCTATAGAAGCATGCATTTCCAAAACACCAAAGAAATATTCCATGTACTAGTAGCCAAATATTAGGAAAAAATCATTAAAATGATGAAGCTGAGGTTTCTTTTCCACTTGCTGAAATGTTTCCTGACTTAAGGAACTGTTAAAATGTTAATCTGATTTCATTTTGTAAATGCACTTAGATGTGAAACATCCTACCACAAATCTGAAGTCGCAGTGTGTGACAAATGCAGAATTCTGAAAGTTACACCAGGAAACAAACAAAGATGCTAACCTGGCAACAATTTCTGTGCAGAGGTTTGATATAATGAGTTCCCCCTGAAGCCTGAGCACACAGCGCATGCCTCACTAATTCTAACTTCTCAGATCAATAACTTGCATGCAAAACACCAGGAACACTTAATTCCACTATATTATTGGACCAAAAAGGCTTCAATCTATTTCTAATCAAACCAAGCCTTTCTGTATGATGATCCAATAAAGGTGGTCTGTATGTACAGCTGGATAAAAGATACAGTAAATACACAGAAACATTAGAAACCACTACAGATCCTGAAAACTCACCATAATTTTATTATGGATTAACAGTTTTCCTTGGCTTAAATCCCTGATTTTACTTCCAAAAATCTTTATGTCACAAACAATGAGAAAACGAAGGAGAAAACTATATTTTTGTATTTTTCAATGAAATCCATTGTACGTGCTATGTGTGGTCAAATGTATGGCAACAACCTGGATGTTCCGTATGTGTAAATGTCACATCAGTAGATCAATGAAATAACACACTCACTTCTGACAGGAAATGTAAGTAGAGATGTGGTGTCCCTACACAGGCGTCTGTGTTATCTTGTCTCAGCGGGGTCTCTCACAGCATGTCCATCTCTCTCTGCTGAGCCTTGCTCTCTTTCACCCTTCCTCCCCTCTCCTCCTGTCTCTCATCCTCACAGCCCCACAGCTCAGAGACATGGCAGCAGTGGAGAGACAGAGCTGAGCTGGCTGAGTTTCAGAAATATAAACCACTCCCGTAAGACATGCATGTACATGCACACAAACATGCACAGTACGGGTTGGTTCTCAACATTACTTAGGATTGAACTGCTGTGCCCCTTTTTGTTTAGTCTCAGTGCCAAAGACTGCTGACATACTGTCATATGTGCAAAAACTATTTTATTCTTCACGCGTCTGTTTTTATCTTATCATTCAAAACATGACAGGCAGCCACTTCCCATAGATGGAGACAGAATTATTCAAGTACCTCTATTGTTATGTTTTATGCCCAAAAAATATAAAATAAAAAAATCTTCTTGTTCTTTGAAGTAGTCAAGGCTTATCCCCTTGCTACAAACTGACACAAAGTTCACTGATGAATACATTATCCAAGACAGTTCAATGTTCTTTCTGCTCCATAGTGTCATAGCCTGTAGGCCCACAGACTAAAGAGTTCAACATTAGTTATATAAAGTTCAACACAGTGAGTGGAGGAAAGAACTCTCTGCAAAATTCTCAGAGATAATTAATTTAACCTGCCTCCTCATCTCCACAGACCCCTGACTCTGAAGGCCGGCCAGGAGAAGGACAGACAGAGACAGATGATATGGGTCATGGAGGATGGTGTCCGTGAACATTCATAGTAATGTCTGTAGATCTTCGTATGAGTGCTGTCTATGTGTACGGTCTGTTTCTGTAATGAGTGTGTGCATGCACACTGCATTTGTATCTTCAGCAGTGCTGCGCACACATGGACCTGTCCAGGGGTGTCAGATTCTCCCCTAATGGCACCACGGGGACCAAAGACATTATCATATTAAAAGGTGACATTTCACAGCCGGGGCCTTGCAGGAGTCTGCAGCCCGATCACTCTGACAGTTTGACAGGCAAACAGGCAGGCAGGAAAAAAGAGGCACAGGAGACTGTAGAGTGCAAAACAATTGGAATATGGGCTTCTGGATATGAGCCGGAAACACCTGTCCTACAGCAGCAAGAACCTCAAAACAGGAGACTGAATTTGTGATCGGATTTCAGATCAACGTTACAGTGACTGTAAACTAGTGGAAACTTCAGAAATGTCAAGCCATCTAACTAATCATTTTACTTTTCATAAAAATTAAATAAATAAAGTGCCCAATTGACAATCTGGGAAGAGAAACTTGACATCTGAACCAATTTTCAAATGTGAAATATTTTTGACCGATTATTTTTGGCATCTCATGTCCTATTAATATGTTTCATGTAAATTGAGTTGTTCCTAGCTCCCCTTTATACGGTTTCCAGCAGAAAATACTAGACCTGAACACAAATCTGCATGCCACACTTGTACACACTTCCACACTCCAACCTGGGACCAGCAGTTAAGAGAATGACAGAGTCTGAGTTCAGTAATTGGCTCTGAACTGCAGCTTCAGCAGAAGCCTCTGTCCTGTCGGAGACCTGTCAGTATTTGCTGTACCTTTCTGCTGTCACATGCTACAGCTGTTCCACCGACCACTTCTGCTACAGCTAATAATACTTCTGTCACAGCAGAAGCAAAAAGAAATGGCCAGTTTTTCCTTTATGGAAATATTTGACTGCGTGTTGAGCAGAATAAGAGACTGAAAAAGAAAGACTTCCAGAGCAAAGCAGTGAAGTGAGAAAAAGGGACTCTGGGAGACACTGACACAGCAAGAAGTTGATTAATACAGACTGTTTATCAAACAGCAATATCCGAGCACAGAGAGCTTTTCATCTGAAATCTAATGACGTTACAGCATGAAGTGATGCAAAACTGATGGAATTTCGAATTTCTGATAACCTGTAATGTGAGCAAAGCCATTTACTTCCTGCTTTCCAGCTCATAAGACAACAATTACAGTAAGTACTTCTCTCTGCTTGTGTCCCAAGAAAAAACAAAAAAAACTCTCAAGTCATAGCATCTCGTAAAATGGTCCTTTTTCTTCTTGCTTGCTTCAGTTTTCTTTATAACTATTCCATCAAGGCAAGAGGCAATTCTGCAGAATGACTATTTTGAGCGGACACTGACTGGGGCTTCACAGTAGGAGTCCTGAGATGTTATGAGAAAGAGCAAAAAGAAACTACTTACTGGATCCCCTAAAAAGAAACTGACTGGGTAACAAGAAAACTATAAAAAAGTAGAGTTTTGAGGTTTTAGAGAGAAAGGGCAGTATTTTTAGTTACAGACACCTATTATACTGTCAATATCCTTGAATGTCTTGGAAACTGACTCCTGGTGATGAAACCAAATAGCTGACTCTTTAAGTGTGAAATCTGAAAAGGAGAAAAACTGCTGCTTCAGACCAGCTGTCAGTAACTCTGCAAAGCGTTTCTTCTCATCACATGATTTATTGCCTTATGACGTAAATCAATCAAACTGAACACTTTCTGCTAAATCATGTTTATTTTGACTGAAATCTTAATTTTGTTTAGACCGATCAAAATTGGTCCATCAGTCAAGATCTTTTTTTTTTTCCCCAGAAAGAAGCTGGATGTCTAGACTTGTGTAATAAAATAAACACCACTTCCAAACATTGCATTATGTGTCAGAGGAATGTGTAAAAAGCAACTATCTGTGCTACAGAAAACAACAAGGGTTGGTCAAAGTCTCACTTATAAGTAATAATAATGAAATTTCTGTTAATCCTAATTTAAATATTCTGTTCTCAGTTTTTACTGAACATTGAGCTGTCCAAACCTTATATTTTTCAAACCCAACCTGACTGTTTTAAGCATCTAAACCTAATGATGATAGAGAACACAATTACTGAAGCATATGGGAATGGAATTATAGTTCAACTCAAGAATCAAATACAATCTCTCAATTAAAAGACTTGCATTCACACTGCATGTGATTTTAACACATTACATGAGGTTATGATTGTCATGAAAAGAAGATCAGACTGATCAGATTGCATTTTCTGTTCATTAGTACTGAAACACAATCCATCATTCAGCTGGACTGCTGCAAATTAGGTTATGCAAAGAGAGAAAAATAATTTCCACTTTCAGTGTCCGCAAATGGAACATTTGTTCTCCTAAAAATGAAAAACATTTTAACACATCAATACACAATGCAAAATATGAGCACATTTGTTTCATTGTTTGCTATGTGCAGTTTAGGTCATAATGGGTAAACACACTAAAAACCATGAGTATGAAAGTTGCAAACATACCTTCATAAGTACTGACTCACTGAGCTTCTCACGGTTGACAATCTTTATGGCAACTTTCTGGCACGTTACACAGTGGACTCCAAGCTTTACCAGCCCTGAAAAAAAGAAAAAAGACAAACAAAAATCTATCAGTTTATTAGATTACATGTTAGACTGTTATTTGTCTGGATTTACGTATCATCATCTACACACCGTGCTGCATGTTAAGTCAGTAACCAAAATACACAAGGCCATAAATGACCTGCAGTCTAAAGAGTTACTGCATGTGAGGAAAATGGAGGTTGTTTTCTGCCAATGCTAATACTGGGTATTGGCCGGACTCATGTAAAATGAGTTGTGAACTCAAGTTCAAGAGGCCTGTAATGGTTTTTGAAGTGTATGCAGTTACGTAAATAAACTGCCCTTCTGGGTTTTATTTGAGTCATAAAGGCAGCAAGTAAGTGTTCATTTTGTGCTATTGATTGCTATAATGTACTAAACCACTGTAATGCTGTTTTAATCTGAAATGGCACAAAACAATGACTTTTTAAAAAGCCACTGTTCAGACACTAAATGGAGCTAATTATTGACCATAACATAAAAGTGAAAAGATTGAAACATCACATACAAGTGTGAGTGGGAGTTAATAAGACAAGCCCCCTGAAAGCATAACCTTTTACTTCACAACACTAACACACAGACACACGGAGAGAGATTTGAGTGTTTGATACACGCTGCCAGAGGGTTCTATTGGGATTCCCTTTACAAATATTCTGTCAAAGCTCAAACAAATCCTGTGGTTTGCTACATAACCACAAAAGCATCTTCCCTGCTTTGCTTTACATAATGTCCCTAGGTATCCTTAGTTAAATGATCAGTCACAAACAATGAAGAAGACAGGCAGGGATGCCACAAAGAGTGCAGTTTCAGTGGAACAAAGTGGGGTGTGCATTTGATACGGGGGAGCCATGACAACAGCACCAATCAATTTTCTGCTAGGGACCACAGAGCTGCACACACATTAAAGGATTCAAGCAACAGATAGCTTACTTACAAACTGAAACAAACACGCGCCAAAATAAAACAGATGTCTGTTCAGGCTGTTAATGGTTTCCCTTCTGCTCTTGTGGTGCTGCAAATATTTGAAAACAACCAAAGATTATTTTTGACTTGTAATTCCTATAATGGGAGCTTTCTAATAGATGAAATGTATATGTTACTGACAAGGCAGGACTTGACAGGATTCAAACTCGCAACACAACGACGAACTTTTAAGAGTTTTATTGTGGACTGGACAGGAGCGAGACCTGTGACTCTAAACAGGACACTCACGTGACCGTCGTGGACTGGAACCGGAACAGGTAAGTTCTTCTTGGCTTGGTTACTAGTTGCAGACAGGCTTGTCTGAAAGGGGCTGAGGCGAGAGGGAAAGTCCAGGTGCAGGCGAGGTGTCGTTACC
>NC_051440.1:19884284-20025285 GCF_001649575.2 Kryptolebias marmoratus | reverse complement strand
TTCAATAATCTGGCGAAGAGTACTGGGAGCTGTGGGTATTTATGGGGACCAGAACAGGTGAAACAGATGACTGTGATTACTTGGGCATGGTAATATGGGCGTGGCTTGAACTGTGGATGAGTGGAAAATTACTTGGCTGTGGTATGACTGGAAGCAAGAGGCGTGGCAGGAACAGATGGAGCTGTGACAGTTACAGAAAAAAAAACATTAAAAAAAATAAAAAATAAAACAATAGTCATATATTTCTGGCAAAGATAAGGACGGTGGAAATGGGTTACCAAGCTTTACTTAAGCAGGAATGGTGCAAGTACTGCACTGTAGAAAATGAGCTGTTTGATCCTGACTCCTCCCTTGGATGTGGTGGAGCCCTGAATGGATCTCACAGACTCCTGCAGCTAATACTAGATGTTAGCAGCTTACTCTGTCTCCTTTGTGCTTATGTCTGATATGGCATGGTATACTCTCACTGTATGGGTGGTCTTTAAAGTGTGTAGGACAATATTTTTACTTTGGTCTCACATGGAGGTAAAGTTTAAGTTGCAGTTAACTGTCAAGTTTACTTTAAGCACTTTTTGCAACTTTTACTTTATCTCTACTGTTTGACTGTACCCAGTAGCCGAGAGTCATTCTCAACACATATTCTGAACACTAACACATTTTGCAAGCTCTCTCAATATCTTTAGATTGTGCATCGGGTCATTTACAAAGTTTGACTCCTCTCAGCATAAGATAATCTCAGTTTAAAACTCTTGGAATGAAAAGTGGTGGGGGATGTGCATTCTTTCAAAGAACGAAAGGCCTTTAACTTTTAATTTGTTTAAATAGATTTGTTTTTTACATTCCGAAAATGTTTGTGGGCATTAACGAGTCAGACACGAGACAAAACAGAGTCATCTGAAGCAACACAAATGTCAGAGGTGAGAGATAAGGAACAGGAGCAGGAGCAGGAAATAGGAAAGTGAGAACCTAAACATAAAGGGAAATACTGAATAAAATCTGCACATTAGTAAAATGCCAGACCACAGATAATTAGGCAATACTGGAGAGCATTGTGTGGGAGTACAGATTTAGCTTGGGATGTTGAAGGGCTGCAGGGCAGATAAAAGGAGCAGCATGGAAGAGTGAAAGCACATAAGAAAATAGATGACAAAGGTATGACCAAAATGCTAAAAAGAAGAGGATAAAAGATGTAAAAAGAAAAGATTTAGAAAAGTGGATGAGGCAGCTGAGTGGAAGTAGGGAACAAGAGACAACCCCCATTAGCTTTGCGATGATAATCGTATGTTAATGGGCGCTATAGAGAAGCTCATGAGTCATGATAAACACATTAAAGAGAAAATATGTCTGCAAATGCATGAAAAGTTAACAGAATTATTCGCCTCACTATCCATCTTCCTCCGGTGCCTGGGCTTTCTTAAGCAGAGAGCACATTAGTGAGACAGAAATGTGCTCAGGGAACACAACACATTATGATTTTACAATCACTTTGTGCACTACAAGGAAGTTCAATGAATAATACACAGCGACAGAAGACAAGGCTGTTTAGAGACAAAAAACAAACACAATGACTTAAAAAGCAGGTGGATGTATTCATAGACATTTAGGAGCATTCCAAATAAGAGCTTATAGAAAACCTGGTAGAGCTGATGGAAATGTTTTTGTCTTGCATGAGTTGTCAGTAAGGTTGGGGGGGTCAACTCCTAATACTCTTCTAATCTTTCTTTGCTACAGCTGTATTACAGCTCTGGGTAAACAAAGTAAGCTGAAACTGGATTAGTTAGTTAGAGAAATAAATATTCAGAACACTCTTGGGAAAACACTTGCATTTTGTCTGGAAATTTCTGGCTATTACAGTTAAAATGTCTGAATATATATCTTGAACTGTAAAGATTTGGCTGATATTACAAAGTACAAAAGCCTTGTGGTTTGGAACACAGACACTTGCAGGTGTCAGTAAATGTGTCAGCTGGTATTTTTTGACAATGTAAAGTTGTAGTCATTTCCATTTGGAGTGTGCAGAATGTTTTATTATTGTACTTCTAAAAATAAAACTGTCTGAGTAATTATTTATCTGTGCTGTAAATCACCACCCAGTCATTTTTTGTGCATTTGGGTAAATTTGAGTAGATAAAATATCCCTACAGACTTTAAAAATCACCAAGCAGCTTCTTGTAATTGTGACATCTTCATTAAAAACAATGACCCCTAAATTTCTGAGGTTGTCAGTAGCACCCTGTTGGGACACCTTTATATTTGCTCTTCTGAATATATTTGCTTTCTTTTTGCATAATGATATGTGTACCTGCTGGAAAGTCTTCCTCCTTTGGTTGAATATTGTTTAGAGGTTTTTCTTTACCATAGAAAGAATCCTGTGATCATCCATCACTGAATTCCTTGGAGGACATCCAGGTCTTTTCAATGCTGCTGTGCTCACAAATGATTGCTTTTCTTCAGAATATACCAATCTGCTTTTTGCTTTGACCAATCATAATATTGCACCTGTCACCATGATTAATTAGTTTGTTTGTTTTTGCACACTCTGCTGACTTGTATCACTTGCACTGAAATCTCATGTTCTAAATTTACAGCTACAGCTTCCAAATGCAATTGGAATCGACACCAGACCTTTTTACCTGCCTAATTGCCCAAGAAACAATGAGTGGCTAACAGATGTCCATAAAATGGCTTCTGATTCAATTCTCCAATTATTTTTCAGCCATTGGAAGAAAGCATTCTGCATAGTACTGAGCTGGAATTCCTAGGAGCTTCTAACAATTAGGAAGGGAATACCCTCTAATTAAAGCTGAAAGTCTGAACTTTAAGCCAGACTTAAGACTTTATTGTGGTTTGGTAAAATGGTAAAAACGTGTTTTTCAGAGCTAGGTAATTTATTAAATGGACAAGAAAAACGACTACTATGGCCACATAGGAGAGAAGACAGTGTATGAACAAAACCAGGCTGTAACATGAAGTTTATGATACCACAGTGTATTGATGTCTTCCACTCTTTGCCCTCCTCTCAAATCAATAGCGTCAAAAGCTCTCACCTTCGTGACAGTGTCAGAGTAATGGCAGCTTCCATGGACTTATGGGCTGGAAAGGCCACCACTGACTAACCACCAGCCATCGTCTCAGTTCTGCGCTCTTATGTCTCCCTGTGATTAATGACCTAATATGAGGGAATACTGGAGGAGGACATCGAGTGTGTTCCATGGCTCTGGGAGTGTCGAAGCTGAGATATGGTATTGTCCACAATGATAAAAACTGCTGCAATGCTTTAAAAACTAAAGTCCTGCTTTCAATCATGACCCTGTTAATGTGGACATATAGGGAATAAAATACAATGTTTTCTTAGATAAATGTTTTTGGTTTCTTTGAATAAACTTTTTTTCAACTATAGAATAAAGGATCAGATAAAAATAGTTAAAGTTGGACTAAATCAGCATAGAAAACAAGAAAACTGAGAACGGTCACTTGGCGATAAAATAATACCAAAATGTGCACAGAACATTTTACAAATTAAATCATAAACTAAAGTCTGTTCTTTCAGTGGATCTTCAGCTTTATACTACAGAGACATGTGCCACCACTGATTTGATAATGAGCTTTTTGTTTCACTTCACTGTGTCCTCATAAGTTCCTTTGATTCGTGACAGAGCATCACTGCTGAACTTGCTGTCCTGAAAAATATCTCAAATCAGTGGTAGGGTATATTTCTTTTGACAGTGTCTACTTGTAACTTTTTGAACAGAGAAACTTTTTGCAAAAGATTTAAGTGATAATGATGTTTTGGTGTTGGAAAAGCATGAACTTTTTCAGTGAATCTGATTGGATACATAATATAGCTCTGTCCCAACGTGACAGTTCATTTCCTGGGCCTGCAAAGGGGTAGTCTTTATTGACTGAGGGTAAAGTTACTAATTATGGTTCAGTTTTATGAGATATTATCAGTACAATGCCAATGTAGAAGTAAAGTGCTTTTCTGGTACCATTCATTCATCTGACTGAGTTCAAATAAGCTACAGAGTGAAATCACAGATTATTTGAACTTTGACTCATTAGAGGATCCCTCAGTCTTCCTCATCCATCCTTCCTATAGTTGTTGAACCTTAAAAAGCAAACAAGAAACCCCTACATCAGGGAAGAGATGATCATTTGTGAGAACATGTTCTCTTCCTACTTTTAAAGTGTGTTGATTGATGTTTTAATCATCATAGAGGGCCTTAGAAAAAAGTAAGAAGGGTGGCCTGATTTCTGATATTCTCAATCAAAAATACAAAGAAAAAAAAACAAGTTATGCTTGTGTAATTTTGGAGGAAGATCCTTACAATCGCCATCTGCTACCAACAAACATCCACAATAGCCACACACACTCAGTCAGTATTCTCAGATTTGTCCTTTATACAGCCCCAGCATCTATGTGGTTAAAAATCATTACTGGATTAATTTCCACCTGAAAGCAAAATCCACTACGGGAGACCAAGAGATAAAAAAGAGACTCTCCCACTTGCACACCTCTCTCACTTTTAAACTTGATCTTTCAAAAGTGCTAAACCAATGCTGGCAGATGGTAAAAGCTTATGCTGGCTCAGCTTTCCCTCCCCGAGGCACTGGCTCTGAGAAGTTCATTGCCCTTAGGCACAGATCTGTGATCTGCCTTCTACTACCAATCTTTAACCCTGAATGCTCTACGTCAGGACGCTTCTCCGTCCTGGGATCAGCATTTGAGAGGAAATCCAATGTGGAACCTTGGAGCAGGCATGGGAATCCCCTCCACCAGGAAAAGAGTTGTCATCAGCCAACATGTCTATGTGCTACATTTATATATATATATTTATATTTCACATGGGCTGAAAAAAAATCCTACATTAAGAAGGCCAAATAAGGACATTATTCCTCTTTAGTTTGGTTTGATTAATAAATAATTTGCTCATTTATTGTGAAACATCTGTGAGAAGAGAAATGTGTGCTGTTTTTTTTGTTGTTATATAATATTTTTATTATCATTTTGTGAATAATATTCATGATCACCAAAGACAAACGTTATTATAAATACATACAAATATGTTTGGATATTCATTATAGACAACTCTGAAGCCAGTTTAAGAATCAAACTAAAATAAAAACTAGTAATTTTAGAATTGCATTAGAATATTAGGAAAGTGTTTTTCTATTACTGACCTGATTAGTCTGTTCAACTGTTTCAACTTTATTTGTCTTCTTACTCAGGGCCTCCATGTACTTGTGCCCAAATCTCTCCTCATCATTTTTTAATTTTTCCTCCATGTTCTCTTATTTATTCATAACCACAAATCTAATCTTATTATGCAATTCACACACAAAATGAAAAAGAGGAAACACGCGGCAAAACAGGTGTTAAGTCATACCGAGCAGGAGGGAGACATCATGATGAAGATCAAACAATGTTGACTCACTACTCTGTGAATTCAATCTCTGTCTCTCACAAACAGCTTCTTTCGTCTCTCTTCATTCACAGAATCTCTCGCCTCCATTCGTGCACTCTTTTAGCATTTCCAGTCAGCCGTGACGTTCGTGTACACAGCCTGAATTCCCCTGTAACCCTCTGGATCCTGCCAGTCAACGCAACAGCAACAACATCGGTGAACACCAGCAGCGCAAAGCAGCAGAACAGCTTCAAAAGCAGGAAGAGCAGTTTAGCCCTGGAGTGCTGAAGCGAAAATGAGGCACACTGACGCATGCATAAAGAAATTGTTTATTTGGCTTGTGTAAAATAAGAGCCATGTTTGAACAGCTTATTTATAGGTTTAACTCCTGACCACAGATTTTGGTAAATACAAAAAAAATGGTTCTGTCATATTTATTTCTACTAAGAATAACCTGATCTTTATTAGTATGGTTATAGAATAAGCACCTTTCTCAAAAAAATAAAAAGCTGTTGAGGATTTTTTTACCTACTTAAAACTTTAAACAACAAAGGCGACAAATCTGGAACATATTTTTTGAAAAATAAATGTCGTTTTTAGTATAGTGCTACTGGCAACTTGCTTTAAAAAGTAACACAAGGGCCACTAAACACCTAGAAAGGTATGCAATGCTAATGAAACAGCTGGTAAAACATCTGGTCAACACATTAACATCTCTCTGAAAGACTGGGTGGGCATTTTCTTAAACTGTTTAAGACGTGTTTCTCAATGTCAACATTTAAAATGCATTAAATATAAATGTGTAAAATGAATGTAAATGGGGTTACTTTAAGTCCTGAGCTACCATCAACAGTAACAGCCTGAAAATGTTGAGAAGCTTGCATCCAGTACTAAGCAAGACTTGAGAAAATGGCAAGACCACAGCAATTTTAAGATTTTTTTTCTGTGTTAAAAGAATATTCTTATCATTTTTATAATTTATTATCATTGTTTTAAATCAAATGTTGCATTATTCTATTAATCAAAGTATTGTTTTTTTTTTTTAATTTAAAATCTTATATTTTAACTACACATCATTGATTTCTTGTTGTTTTCCAACTGGGCTAAACTGATTATGTTAACTTGACAACAACTTGAAACCACTTTTAATCTGAGTTCACCATGTAAACTCAAATCTACATATGTAACTATATAAACACATCCAAGCACATATTTGCTCCTGCCTTCTCGGAAGCAGCTCTTTTGTTTTTCTTAAACAAAAACATCTCATTTGTTCGCTTCCTCGGAATTCATATGAGAAAAAAGAGATATATTTCTGTGAGAAAGCTTGTTGGCTTTCGTCTGTTTGGGTTATAGAAAAATGAAGACAAGGCTGTAAAGAACAAGTGCTGTAAATGTGACTGTGATGTACAGATTTTAGCAACAAAAACTGAAGTGAAGTGTGATGTGAGGTCATAAAGTTCTAGTTTCAAGGCATTGATCTATTTTTTACACTCTGAAACAAGTCTGAGAACAATTGTGTGCATCACCCGAAGGGGAAAAAAGAACTGAGTGATCCACTTAGATGGTAAAAAGCTCTCCGAGTGGTTGGCAGATCTTACAAAATCCTCGCCCACTTTCTACATCTTCAGAATGTAAATATGTGCATGGATCTGATCTCAAAAGCTCATCACCTGCATGTTGAACATTGAAAGCTTCACACACTTGCTTCTGCCAGAGGTTATAACTAAATGTTGACTCCACAATGGAAAATAGCTCAAAAAATTCTGGCTGTAATATAGTTTTCTGAGAAAAAATGGTGGTATACATTCCACATAATTTTAACTTAAGCTTTTCTTTTGTTTTTGTTTTAAACAGATCAACAGTTTTTTGGTTTTTTTAAGATCAAGCAAGTTTAATGTTTCTTTGAACATTAAACTACAACAATTGGCAGATCGCGAAGCTCACTTGCTGTTGTGACCCCTGAAGAAGGGAGCAACAACAACAAGCAAGTTTAGAGAAACTAAAAAGGAAAGGGCCAGTACAATTTTTTTTCTTTTTTTTTGGGTACAAATTTTGTTCAAGAGAGGGTGTTCCCATTACAAAGACAGTAAAATCATTTTCCATTTAACTCTCCCTCTCTGCCGACATGTCATTGCAGATTCAAAAATATTCAAGTTTGCATTGTGGCCTGATGTGACTGGAGGTCAGGCGACAGAGCCACACGAGAGAGACACTGTCAGGCGGATGTTCTGCCTGAATCCCAAACAGGAACATCAGTGCGAGCACGAATGAAGACACAGCAGACGAGATGAGAAGAAAGATGGAAAGAACAAAAAGAGGCCTTCGACAACAAGGCCTGTGACAGGGAGATGGAGACATGCTGATAAGGATGGATAAATATAGAGGAGCTGGGAGAGACTAGTCAAAACACAGAAAGAAAGTGGGGCCGGGGAGGGTGGGGCACAGAGACTCAGATCTATTTTTAATGTCTCTGGCTCTGGATCAGCAAAAGGAATGTATAATTACAGTCTCATGAATAATGCAAGCAGGATTCTTTTAATTAGCCACACCAGGCTCTATTACGGCAGCAGAGGATGGGACAAACACGTGCACAAACACATGAGTAAACAGCACAAATCAGAAAATACATGTTCCTACTAATGAATAAGATGACCACCAAAAAAGAAACCAAAAAAATAAAAATAAAATCGGAGTTTGAACGGGCAAGTTATTTTTGGTGCCATCTGGTGTGTGAGCATGTAGTGACACACTCCTCCTGAGAGACACGAGTCAAACGACATGCCTTGGCAGCAACTTTCTGATAGACTTTACAGTAAAAGGAGCCCCTTGACACCACTAAGAGTGACATACTGCCTGCCTATCATGTGTTAGATAACTAACAACATGAAAATGTGAATTATTAAACATTCGTCTGAATAATAGTTCAAACTTTTACTGAAATCATTAAGCTGCCTGCACAAGTGTGATCTTTCTGTATATTTCTGCACACTCACATGAAGGCAGAAAGTCATTTCTGGCCCACATAGCATGCAATCAGGCCAGTTGTGTGGGTTGGGGAGGGGGGAAAAAGTGTAAAGGCAATTAATCAAATGTTCCTAGTCTATAATTCAGCTTGAGTCATTTCATTAATTAACAGTGTTTGGGTTGTCTATGTAACATCTTGATTATCAACCTTGGATCAAACCGGAACAGACCTCAGTGAGATGAGTTCTAATCAACCTGTCCTAATGATCACCCTTCTTTGGAACAAAAATTGAAATGGATGGTTGAAGCACGACCAGGGGAAAAAAACCTAACTAAATTCTCTTTCCACATCAAGTAAAGGCAGGAAGCTGGATCCAAGTTGGAATGGGACATCAAGACAAAGGCAGGATGTTATTTGGTTGTTATCTGGCAACTCAAATTCTCCCCTTTTCAGGGCCTTAATTTGTAAGCTAATTTGTGGCTGGCACAGATAGGCTTGGGCATCAGAGAGGATATTGGATGTAATTCGATGTCTCACTACATCTTCATTTGCTGACTGAAGTTTAATTGCCAATGAGGAGGCCGCGTTCCCATTTTGAGGGCTGGGTGAGAGGACCCACACAAACTGAAAATACACATAGAAGAAAGCAACATCCAGTAAAAGTATTTTACAAGAAAACTTTTGCTCTTATGGTTTATAGCAGAGGTGGCCAACCTTGGTCCTCAAGGGCCACTATCCTGGATGTTTTCCTTGTTTTCCTGCTCCAACCCACCTGATTAAATGGTTAAATCACCTCTTCATGTTCTGCAGAAGCCTGTTAATCACACATTGATTCAAATCAGGTGTGCTGGAGCAAGAAAAGAAGTAAAACATGCAGGATTGTGGCCCTCGAGGTCCAGGGTTGGTCACCCCTGGTTTCTAGTATAGACCTTAACCTTGATATGGCTTTAGAAAACAATTTGATATGTGCTATTTTTATAAAGAAACACAAAAAAACAAAAAATAATAGTAGGAAGGATTGTCAAAAGTGAGCAAGCCAAGTAATATTATGGTCAATAAGTTGTTTCATGTACCAGCAGTGAATCAATACAAAACTGAGCATTAATACTTTAGTGTATTTGTGTTTGAGAGGGCTGCCTCCTGGTGTGGAACAATGATACACACTTTTACTGACTAAAAATTGAAAGGTTCAAGAAAACAAAGAAAGCAGAATTCTCTGTGCTTTTAATCTTCAATCATATGTCTCTGTAGTGAACTTACTTTCTTCTAGAGTAATGCAAACACTATTCAGAAAAAATGTCCAACCCACCATTACTGTATAGTCAAGTCAAAAATCTTTAAAGCCATTCAAAATAAATGGGTCTATACTTATAACTGAATAAACATATTTTGACAAGATTTGTAAATCAACAAAAACATTTCTTTAACTAAAGCTTGACACCAGTTATTTTGGGCAAACCAGTGGCACTGAATCAGTCTGTATTTTTGCCTCAAGTTAACAGAAAATACAATCACACAATGTGCTTTATCCATTTAATTATAAAACATTGATTTTGCTTCCAAAGACCCAGATTTTATTAGAACTTTATTTTTTATTATCATTAGACTATTATTATTATTATTATTGTTAGATTTCTTTACTTATGTTCTGACCAGTCCTTGTACCTTATGACAGCATATTGTTAATTGTGTGTTTTAAAAAATACAAGAAAAGTATACAAGTAGAGCACAAAATGTTGTGTTAGACCTAAAAAAACCACCTACAGCAGATGAAGAGTATCTGAAAGTCATATCTTTAAAAAAAGATATGACTGCTGAATTTTCCGTCAATATCACCTTAGTGGTCTTAAAATACTATTTTATGTCTGTCAAACAGTGCTTTTTTAATGGCTTTAACTAAAGAAATAGAAATAAATTGTATCTGTGACAGTCTGCTAGTAAAAATGTCCCTCAAGATTCCATTTAAAAAAGAATTAATAAATTGTCTGTTATTTATCCACACAACACAGGGGTATCCATTGGTTTGAAGAGCCTTTTTATTGGTCGTGATTAATAACAGTAAAAAGCAAATGAAAAGTTTTACTAAAACTAGTTAGATATTAGGCTAAAAATGACTGAAAGACCTACAGAAAGCATGGGGAAAAAAAGCTCAAGACCACTTTAAATGATTATAAGACAGCCTAGTTCCTTATAAGCTGAATTTAAAAACATTAAATTACAAATGACTCAAGACTATTGCACAGTACTATATGTATCATCCAACACACATTCAGCCCATCCACTTCACACATACTCATCAACTTGGCTCTGTGACTACGTCAGTATCCAACTCGGAGGTGAAACAGTGGTGCATCAACTCCGACTCATTTTCCTTCTGTCATTTCACACATGATGCCAATGCAGGCAGAAGGCTCTCAAGTCTGCTTTTAAGGTTTGTATTAAAGGAGCTTTACTTATTACAATTAAAGCAATATAAATGTCTGAAGCTGTTGAAACAATTCACACTTTTCTGCTGTTTTTGCTGTTGTTTGGTAATCCGCAATAGTAAATGATTGATTTTTACCCCCTAGCAGTAAGTGAACTAACTGAAGCTGTTTAAATTTCCAAAAGCAATCCTTGTTTGTTCAGTGCAAAACAACTCAGCGGACCCAGCCACTGCAGGTCCCAAAGGGAAGGACCGATGACAAGAGAAGGGTGGAGATAGTGCACTATGTTGAAGAACAGAATACACAACGAGCTGTGGATGGTGGGAATAAGCACTGGTAATCACCCCAGCAGCCTCCGGTGATGTTGTTGACATCTCTGTCAAGGAGTAGGACAAATTGAGCCACTCTTCAGGCTAAATCAATGCCTCAACAGCAACTAGCTCATTGTCCAAGCCACCTCTGCATCTCAACTGGACAACAGGGGAATTTCTACTCTCAACCAAAAACATAATCCCACTCTGTCTATTTTAACCTCTCTAGCTTTAATGTGTTCTTTATGTTAGCCCACTTAACACTTCCTTTTAGCCAGTCAATTGATTTCTCTTTCTCTTCTCTCTACCCTTTTTTTCTCTCCATTGCTGCCAGTTAAGGCTCATTCCTTTTGGCAAGCTCAAGCCTTATAACACAAAAAGACCTTTAAGAAAAGATGTCTTTGCTATTGCATCATGCATTCCTAATGTTTCTGTTTGTGTGGTTGTACATAAATGACAGGTTGAAATAAAGTACTAATAAAGCAGGATCCACAAAGATCTTACACAAACAGCTAAAGCAGGTAATAGACCATGTTTGAACACTCTACAACTTAAGTAATTATTTATGATTATGCGTCTTTATATGAATATGTGACCGTGTACGAGAGCAGCGCACACATGTGTACCAGTGTGTAACATCTCACTGCTGAATGAAAGCAATTCTGGCTGCAATCCAATGCCTAGATTGCCTGCTTTCTCAGAGACTGGGCTTACGTCACAGAGCCTGGAACATTGCCTTGTACAAAAAGTGTAGCTGCACACAGAGTCCACACACACACACACACACAGTGATAGACCACATGAAGGCACATGCAGCAGAATATCAGAGGCATTCACCAAGGGTCCATTTCACCTGGCCTTTTACTGAACAAAGAGTGATCTGAAAGTGAGATGTCTTACAAAGCCAGGGGAAAACTCTGCCCAGATGGCAAAAATACAAGATAAAATGGGGAGAAAAAATAAAGAAGGATGTTGGCTTAAAAAGAAAAGTAAATTGAAAACACAGGAACAGACGAACAAAAAAAAAGAAAGAAAAAAGGTACAGCTGACAGAGTGCCAAGTTAATGTATTCCATAATGTGAGCAAAGAGACACATTTGTTCAGCACAACTTCAGGAGGCTTTTACTCTAATGTCACCACATACTGGAAAGCATCGTGTGATACATGTAGAGGTCCTGAAGTACACACACACACACATAGAGGCATGCATGCACTTTTTTTTCTCTTTCTATTTTTTTCTGAAATCCACGGTAAAAATTAACTTTTTACGACAGTCAGATCATAAAGCTTCATCCTCTCATCTTCACATTAAGCTTGCAGAAACAGGCAGTATTGATTAGTCTAATAAGGTGTGAAAGTTTTTAATTGATCAAACAATACTTTTAATCTCTTAAGGTAGTTTAGTTTCGTCACCTGTGTGTCAAAACATGATAATCTACTGTAGGAATGTCCAAAATAAAAATCAAAACAAAATATTTTAAAAATCAAATGCAAATCAGACCCTGAATTGGTTGAAAGCAGAACAAACACATCCCATTAAATATCGAAGCTAAGATAATTTTGGATGTTCATTTTGAATTCAACGCCTGCAAAAATGTTTTCTAAGGAGCACCTGTCATGTGTCACATCACCACCTCTTTAAACAAAACTGAGCTTTAGGGAACTCAGACAAGCAGTTGTAGTTTTGAAAATAAAAGGTTTCTCTAATTTTGTTTGATTTAAAATTTTAGTTTATGAACCATTCTGGTTCTCCTTTGTTGCATTTCTCATTTTATAACACAAAACATCTGAACTTCAGGTTTACAGAGCCATTCTGTTGTAACTTCGCAGAAAGTGGTTTGGTCTTACAATAAAATAACCAATCAGATGTTGGCTTTTGACAGCTTTTTCTTGTTTTAAACACAAAGACATAATATTTCTGGCTCTTTCCTGCATTTTTCTTTCCATAAAAAAGCCAGCAACAAACTATTAATTCATGTATAATAGATATCAAAATCTCCATTTTAGACATTTTTAAATGAAAAACATGTTTTTAAAAAATTGCAAATAATTTTTCATGGTGTCAATGTCCTCTTCTGAAAAGCTCAGCAGCTTTGAGATGCTCTTTTCTTTTCTTCTTCTATATTAGGCTACTGACCTGTTGATAAACAGATGCAAGATGTGGTGTCTATTTTTTCCCCCCTTTTTGTTTAAAGCATTAAAAATTTTCATTCTTTGTTGCCAATGTGCAAAATTTCTTGAAATGTCTTCCGGACATCTAATTAAAAAAATGCTATACTTAATAAAACAATAATTTATTAGTTGCAAAATGCATTGTGCAATTTTTATGTATTTCTTCTATTTGAATTTCAATACAGAATTGCCAGATGTGTTAAACAGTTGCTTTAATCGCTTAGAAAATGCCTAAACAGCAATATAATAAGTACTAATTTAATTAATTTAACTTCTTAGGAATCAAAGATGTAAATTATTCCTAATTACAGACAGTAAGGTTAAATTTTATTTCTATTTAATGACTCCAGGAAAAGAATGTGACTTTAATAATAAAAATATATCACCTGTTCTATAATTTTACAGCTAAAATGTTTGATTAATTGTAAAAATATTGCTTAGTAGCAGATCCAATTTATAATGACAAGAAACTAACGAGCATGCCTGAATATTACATTTAGACTCATAAAAATGGCAGCTCACTATTAACGATTACCTCATTGGATTTCTATTGCAATAATATCACAGTGTCATACCAGTTTAAAGTAAGATCATATTTCAGAGGAAACTACTGTAGGGACAACAGACTACAAGCATAATAAAAAGAAACATTTATTTTCCTATAACATAAAACAGTAAAGTCTGCATTGTCTTCATTAGCTGCTTGGCGTTTTCAAAATGTCACCAGCCATCACTTGACACCTGAATGAAGCCCCTGGCTGACAATAGCAGCAGTGAACCTTTAGAGACCTCTGGCATTGTTCATTTCGAAGGCCATCAGCGGGTAAAATACTGCAGTCATTAAAATGATAATGATACAGTCAGAGAGACTGAAGACGTATTGATCAGGCACTACGCGTTTTGCATCTCCGGTACCTCACACTGACACACAGCCATCTAATGAGGAAGACTCCACTGGTGTGTTTGTCTGCCAGTGCATGTACATCCAACTTGATCTGTGTTTGTGTGTAATATCAATACACGAGTTGGTTCCTGCTGCACACAAGGATGCAAGAATCACTTCTGTGTGGGTAATCTGTGATCGAACTGTGGACAGAGACAGCATTAAATCCAGTGTCAGATGAGACGGACAGAAAAGTAAGTTATGGTTGCAGAGCCGATGCTGGCATGTATACATCATTTTAATGCTCACAAAGCTGTCACAGTAGCATTGCAGACATGGGGGGTATTCATGACTTGCATAAGTGCATGTTGTGCATCACTGGACTGGAGTGACAGGGCCTGTCAAAATATCTGTGAATGAGTTACAATGGTGTGACACATGTTGAATTTAGAAATAGATACCTGTGAGTCAGTGTGGACATGAAACATTCTGTATCCATCACAAAAAAACAACCCAGAATTTAACTGAGGACCCTTAAAAACACCCATTTACTCATCCATCAATGGCGAAAGATTTTCTGCTGAAAACTTCTTCTCTTGATGGGTAAATTCAAGCACGAGTAAATATGTTCCTGCACTTGTTCTTTAGAGGCTCTCTTGGACAGACTCACGATGCATGTCTGAGCAGAAACTGCCAGTCAAGGTGTCAGAACGAGTGATGGACAATCCTCTTAGTCACTGATAGCAGATGGAGAGGTTTGAGAAGGGCGGGTTCATGTCAAGCGCTCGGTGTGGCTAGATGGGTCACAGGGGGGTAAGAGGGGGGGTTGCTATGGTGTTGCCATGGAGACAGGACGAAGGGGAGAACTAGTTTATGATGAATGCTGATGGGTGGTCCGCACTGAGATGAAGTAGTCAGGAAAGAAGCACTTGTGTTTACTTGACGGCGTGCCTTGGAATTTGCATTTAAGCAAAGATGACACATCATTTCTGCTCCTCTCGGTTCTGTGTGCATCCCTGGATTCTGCAGGGGCTACAGTGACAGGAAGCACACACAGCAGCCTGAGCTCAACATTCAAACACTGTGTGTGGACAGCTCAGGTCAAACACACACACACACACACACACACAACTTGCACTCTGCCTGGAGCTGATGACGCAAATAGTCTTATAACTCTGGCTTGGTGCAGCGTTCAAGTGCAGAAAGGGAGAGACAGTAGGAGGTAAAAAAAGGGATAGAGAACAAACAAAGAGGAGGAAGAAGTGTTGATTACTGTCTGAAGAGTAGCGGCTGGTTCTATAAGTGGAATTCAAATTGTCCTTCATGCATATAGACACAGACATAGTGGCCAAGGCCAAACAAAGAGTAAGATTACTACTAATCTGCAGGAGAACAACATCTGCAACAATGTAATGTGTTTTTTTGTCTGCAAAACAAAGGTCAGACTGAGGAAACAAAACAGAAAAAGAAGAAGCAAAGAGGTGCATGGAGTAACATGGAACATTAGGGCATCTTTACCAGCTCCATCCAGATGGGGGCTCCCTTTCATATGTACTTTGATGTGATGGATGTGTAACCCACTCTTTTCTCTCCTATTGTTTTCATTCACATTCTCTTCATATCTCTTCCAAAGAGATCTTTTATAGGTACCTTGTAGCTGTATTTGTATTTGATGCCTTTCAACTATTCTTTTACTCTCTCTTCTTGTTTTGATATCTCCCTGCCCTCCTTTCAATCTCACTCTCATTTTGTCTTTCTCTCTTTATGATGGTCTCTTTTTGCAGGCACTGCAATCCTGTCCAGACACACACAGAAAATAAGAGTACCCAGCAGAACAAGTCAGACAGAATAAAAATCCCAAACTAGAGAATAGAAGAGGAAAAAAAACAAGGAAAATGTGAGAAAAATGATACAGGGAGCATGAAATACTGTTCTAAATGCTAGAAGAAATCAATCATGTTTATCCTAGGCCAAAATTAGACAACAATATGCTGGCATTTGAGCAATTACACACTCAAATATTTCGAAAAACAACTGATCTACAGAGTCAGGGATCCTGATACTCATCAGAAAACAATGTTCTTGTTGCCAGGAGATGAGTGAGGTGGAAGCAGAGAATACAGAGGAGAAAAAGGGAGGAAGAGAATAAAAAAGGCAGGGAGTGAGATGAAGATCGAACAGGCAGACAGTTGGACAGGAGATGGAGGTGAGAGCTACATGCACGGATGGTGTCCCTGTTGCTGAAAGGACAGCACTGTAGTGGGGAAAGTCAACATCCACCCCCCATAATGTCAGCGATTTCACATAACATCACCTCAGTGTAAAGCTTTTCTCCAGTCGAGTGCACAAACACTTACACACACACACGCACACACACACACATAAAAAGGGGCTTCTATGACCAGTAAGAAGGAACAATAAGAAAAGAATGAAATGTAAAAGAAACAAAACTGATGATATAACCACAGAAAGCTGACAAAAACACAGACAAAAAAGGCTTGTGTGAAATTAGATCATAACGAGAACCTGCTTGTGAGATAAGAGACTAAAGTTTCCTACAAGAAGTTTTCCCCATTGTAGCTTTCTCTATAATTAATTCATTTTGGTATACTGGCAAATCTCCTTGACACCAAGATGAATTCTTTTTTAAAACATCAACGACATGTCCAATGCATTTAAAATAAAAACTATTCATAAACATACTCAAAGTTCTGAATATTTGTCACTGAAGCTGTGTTAGTATTTCAACAACAGTCTGTTCTAATCCTGTGAGACGGGTAGACAGAAGCTTCTTTCACATGGCCTGTGCAAGCCTGTCTTCCTGTGCCTTCGTTGTGCCTCGCTGTTTTGGATGTGCTGGAAACTTTGCTGTTGTGTCTTAGAGCTGACGGTGGATGCAGACGCACAGCATCGTCACGCTAAAAGAGCACACAGTGTGACGCTGCTCAGTTTAGTGTAAATAAACAAGAGAGGGCAAACACAGCATAATGGAATATTTGAAGTGGTAATCTTTGTTGAAATAATTTATTTGTCATTAGAAATATATTTTCCTCAAATTTCCTGTTTACTCATATACAATGGCAATATCTTCATAAAGAAACAGAACAGCTTGTTTAAATGATTCAAGCGGCGTCGCAAATGTCAGCTGTCACATCTTTCTAAAAATCATTTCTTATAATTGTATCCTATCATTCTCAAACACAGCTTTTGTAAGTATGCTGCTACTCTTGCATGCCTGTGACACATTTTCTGTGCCTTTATGTTTTGATAAAAATAAGACTTCTATAAACCCGAAAATGAATATGTGTCGTTTCTGATGAATTCCAAAACTGCCTTCATGACACGTTGTAGGCGACCTGCACAAGAAAGTGTTTAAAGTAAAATTCAACCCAAATAAGTGCTTCTAAATCTCTGTTGTGTCTTTTTTCAACTTTTTTCACTAATATAACACTTAGCTGTGACTTACCTGATAGGTGAATACAGGGATGGCATTGAGATGAGGTGTTTTGGTTCCATTCATCCAGGGAAGGCAAGAGAAAAAAAGAACCAAGGTTAGCAACAGGAAACTAGGATATATAAGAAGAAAGCAGTTTTCAGGGACACATCTATCCTCAAATTTATGACAAAGCAAATTTCATGACATTACATTTGACAACAAAGTGATTAAGAAAGCATATGGGGCATGCCTACTGTGGATTTACTTTGTATTACATCCATGCCAATCATTAGACTCTGCTCCAAGCAGCTGGAGCCCTCATCTCCTCTCAGTGTGTTCTCATCTCCCTGTCGGATCCCAGCTTTGACAGTCCCTCATCTCATGCAAAGCATCCACCCTCTCAACACACACAAACCTACATGCACACACACTAACTAGGGGTAAAAAAAAAAATCTGTTTACCAATCCAGAAACTCCCAAACGGAATCACATTTTGCCTTTCAAAGGGTGTTTGAAGTTCCCACACAGATGTTGATGTCTTCCTTTTTTTATTTTTATTTTATGTAAGAGATCCTCCCTTGCTTTTTCCACCACCTTGCTTAGCACAGTGTGACACTCAGCTTCCCCTCATAATCTCCCCAGCCCTCCATCTCTGTCCCCGTGATCACAGGGAG
Source organism: Kryptolebias marmoratus (assembly GCF_001649575.2). Classification (NCBI taxonomy): domain Eukaryota; kingdom Metazoa; phylum Chordata; class Actinopteri; order Cyprinodontiformes; family Rivulidae; genus Kryptolebias; species Kryptolebias marmoratus. The sequence continues at coordinate 20,007,010 of NC_051440.1, read as the reverse complement.
AAAGTTTTAGCTGGCAGAACAGGATCTTTTAAAAAGTTGTTGGGGTGGTCTCAGAAGACTGTAGTGGAGAGGGAATCAGATGGTGAACCTGAGAGGCAGATGTTTAACTAGCATGCCAACTGATGTGTGTGCACAAACACACACACACATAACCAGAATACATTTTACACAATCCAATTTAAGTCCTTGAACATTTTAGGTACAAAGATTCCCCCCAAAATACTACAACTTTGAAAAAGAAGTATAACTTTCCACAAAACAAAGATGGCTCCCTTCTTCACTTTTTATATACCTCAGTCTAAGATGGATAATCCATAGGGACACTGATTTTCGTCTCTTCCATTTATTAAAAAGAAAACATCTGATGTCTTGAGAGTCCTGTGTCAATATCTACATATTTTGTTTATATTTTTGGGATATAGCAAAGTGCAACTATACATATAGCCTTTAGAAGAGCCAGACACCAGAACTGTTGTGTTCTTATTACACTAAGGCAAAGAAACCATTCTACCATTCAGCCAACCATTTTCTAATGCTTATCCGTTGCTGAGTCACAGAGGCAACAGGTTCAGGAGGAAGACCCAGACTTGCCTCTCCCCAGCAACACTCTCCAGCTCCTCCTGGAGGATGCCAAGAAGAGAATATATAATCCCTGTAGTAAGTTCTGGGTCTGCCTCAGGGTCTCTTCCCAGTGGGAGAAGACCCGTAGGGAGGTGCCGAGGGGGCTTCCTATTCAGATGCCTCCCAGGCGCCTTCGTTGACTCCTTTCAATTCAGAGGAGCAGCGGCTCTTCTCAAGCTCCTCCCCTCATCTGAAAGGCTGAGCCTGGTCACCCAACAGAAGAATCTAATTTCAGCTGCTTACATCTGGGATCTCATTCCTTTAGTTGTGATCCACACCTCAAGACCATAGGTGAGGGTTGGAACACAGATAGAACAGTAAATCGAGAACTTTGCTTTTAGAGTCTGCTCTATCTGGCCCCTATCCGTCAATCCTTCTCCTGTTTCATCCTACCATTACTTGTGAACAAGACTCCTACATACTGCCAAGTATTATAATTTTCTTTGATCTTTTAGGTCTTTACTGAATTGTTTGGATAGATTATAATATTGCTCGGCACAAAAAGCAAAACTTTCTTAAATGTTGAAAACTTATTTCCTGCCCCACACTCTCTGAAGACACTTCGGAGAAAGTGTTTTGCAGAAATGAGCAGTTAGTTTGAGAAGTGATTTTCAGTCCAACCTGAAAAGGCCTAACGAGCTCATTCTTAATGATATCAGGCGACACCAGTAGTGGCCCTCCTCCATCCTGCTGGAATCTGCCTCCAACTGGTGTCATTAGTGATCCCAGACAGGCACAAACCCATCCATGTAGTCTACTGAGACTCATTCGAAGTTTATCTGTCAGGAAAAAAATAAACTTTAAAACATGCTTCTTGCTGCAATCTTGATGCTTCAACTTGTGAATCTTACACTGGGGGTTGGGTCCAGCCCTCTTTAGCTTGATCATGTCTCTGAGGACTTCACTTGTGGGAAACACTTTTTAGTTCTGATAAATGGTAGAACTGAGAGATAATTGGTGCCTAGTAGCTTTACTTTAATATTTCTGTCTTTTGAAGCTAATTTGCTATTTTTTTAAGCCGTTTTGGAACCCTGTTAACTAAAGAAAAAGTCAATTCCTCATCGGTGCCCTAAAAGTTGACCTTTTTTACCAGTCTCATTTTGTACTTGAAATTCTTAACTTTTCAGTGTTTCTTGTTTTTCCATCATCTCAGCTGAAACGTCAAACTTGACCAAACAAATATGAACATCATAGTACTTAACTCCTGATTGAGAAAAAATGTCTTGTCACTGGAAGCACAGCAAAGACTTTTGAATTGACTCAAGTTGTGTCACTGAGTCAGTAACCTTTATCAGAAAGTTCTTGAGGTATGATGAGCAACGCAATAGAAAAATCTGATTAAAAAAAATAAATTACTTGTGGTTTTAACATGCAGAATCTTAAAAAAAGGTTTGCAATTCTGCTTTAATTTTACTGTACTCAGTTAAGCCATCAACAATGCATTTAAAAACTAAAAAAAAACTGTATAGTTTATATTTGTATGTCAATACTGAGATTTTCATTTTTAACATGTAACAATTTTGTAATTATTCTTTAAGACAAGGGCCTTACATGTTGAGCAACATTTAAATGATCTGCTATTGCTTCTCCTATAAATCCTTTTCTTTTAAACGAGCCACGTTGGCTTTAAAAGCCAGATTTGAGGGCAGAGAGAGCAATGGTGTCAGAAGGTTTACGGCCTAAACAACCATCAGCCTCTCGAGCTGTCATGCGATGGAACGCGGTGCAGAGTCGGGCCACTCGTAGGTTAACAGTGTGGTGTCACACCGTTAAATTCAATCGGTCTTTTATTACATTTTTTATCTGTCCCCAAGGGCAGACTGGAGGAAGGCTGTGAGAGATCTCAGAAGAAAGAGTAGGAAGATGACTGAGAGATACAGCACGTAGTGGATCATGTTGTGAAGAAAAATTAAACTGAGGGAAGAAAATGTAAAAGGAAGATGATCATTCCCAGCAGATGGAAAAAAGAATCATTCATCCCTCCAACAGGAACTACGTGTTATGATTCTGATAGAGTGAAATGAGGCCAGCTTTGATTATGTCAATTTTCACTGTTAAAGCAGAGTTCTATAAAACACATAATATTCTGTGGAACGGTACAAGAACAAGGGTCAGTACGCAACACCGAGAAGAAAGTTGTTGCTTAAACCTTCCTTCAGAAACTAATTCCACTATTAGAGGTTCCAGCTAGGAGAAAAAGAGGACAACATTTTTATCAAGTCAAAAAGAAAAACACTGACATTATCTGAATAACTAGTAGTAAAGTAGCAGAGAAAAAAGTCAAAGTAATGAAAATAAAGGCACAGAGGAGGAGAAAAAAAAAACGAAACGGTTGGACTAAACGTTGGACATGGATTGTGTCCATGTGCTGAGTGTGAAAGGTATGTTTGTAGTTGTGCGTGGAAGAGTGGAAGCTAAAACAGGTCTGGTATCTTTAGAGATTAATCCCTCCCTGGCTTTAGACGTCACGCTCTAATCCAGTGGAGTTAAAACATGCAGCTCTCTGTAACTGGTTCCTGACAACAACCATCTACAAACTCCATGTGGGGCTACTATTTCTACAGTGATATCAAGAAAAGGTACATTACTGAACAAAGACAATGATTCAATAATTATTCATATTATTTATGATATTAAACAGTTTTGATTATCGTTAACATAAAATGATGGTATTCTGTTCAGGTCGTCTCTTAAGTTTAGATCTGTACTCCACAATGATGTAAAACTATTATAATAGCATACATCATACTTGATTATGATTAGGATGTCAGAAAGCTCCCCCTATTATATAAGTATATACATGTATATACTTATGTAGATTAATCAAGTGGCAAGTTTATATATTTGTAATATAAAGATGCATTTCCATATACTGCAGGGATCTGTAGGAACTGCTAGTTTTTAACATTTCCATTTGCTGTTTTTCCTCAAGTAGGTATGCATGTATAAAACTAATTCTAAGTCATATATCATCTTTGCTTACTTGTCTTTTATATAACAACAGAGCAGCCTTTCTGCATCTCTGCAACCATGCAGCTGCAGCTCAGGAGCAGCTGTCCGTTCAGAAATTTACTGATTCAGTGCCCAACTTCTGGAGTTCCTGTACGGAAGTGTGCTTGAACCAAAAATCAAACCTCACTACTAAACCCTGAAATGACTTCCTTACTTTTGATTCTCTTACAAATGAGCTTTTCTCTTCAGTGAAATTATTTCCCAACACCTCTGATATTACCATAGGCCTTTATTGCTCACTGTAACCAAGAGCTGCTGTGTGCTTTCTTCCTTAAAGAACTGCTACCTCTTTTACATTTAGCCCTTCACTTTGTCTCCATTCCTCCTTTCCTGTATCCCTCTGACCTGTGTCTTCTGCTCTGGTTGTCCTCTCTCCTCCAATTACCTTCAATCACCTCACCTTGCTCAAACCATCTGATCGGCCGGCGGCCCCTGAGCCATGTTTGCATGCTGTGCCGTGTTGTCACGAAGAGAGGTCAGCGGCTGGCATTTGTCGAGTCCTCACAATCAGACATGCTGTTCGCACTGACCTGACCAGACCCTGTCACATGCACACAGCACAGGATCTAACAAGGAGTACTGGTGTATATCACTTTTAAAAACACTGCAGCTCAGCAGAAAGCCATCTGAACAACCTTTCATCGCAGTGCTGTCTTTGAAATGTTCTGCAACTTTTGAAGTGTCTCATAAAAACATATATAACCTCCCTATATACACCATAACTGCACAGTTCAATTGTTCATACAGTTAGCAAAATATCTCATGAAACACTGAACAAATTTAATAAAAAATTCAATTAAATCTCTGGGTTGACATCTACAACTGATTAACATTTGGAGACACATTCTTTAAATGCAACACATTATACAACATCTTTGCTTAAACCCTTGGCATTAACGTTTGGAGTAAAACCTTGTGTTTCTGTTAGAAAAAATATAAACCATAAGACAAAAATGAATAAATCTCTCAGAAAGTGAACTTTGGCCATACATCTACACCTGATTAACTTTTAACCAAACACACAATGGTTGATACGGCTAATTGGCCTTAGCCAACACTAAAATGACTACTCCTCAATAAATTTTACAAATATTGAGCAAAAATCTGAAGTGGCAGTAGCTGACAGTCATTCACAAGTAATACATACTCTGAGCAATGACAGATCATGCAAGATCAAGATCAAGGTCTTGCATTGTTGCATTAGATTGTGCATAATGTTCTTTTTAAGGTTTGACTTAAACGTCTACAACTCAGGGTAAGATGGGTTTAACCTAAAACTCTAGCATGAAAGGCAGCAGGTGATATACATTCCTTCAAGAAATATTAGTCCTTTAATCATCTATGAAATTACTTCTTTGTTAGGTCTCAAATGCAGGTGATCATTCAGCAGTTTATTGATTAGGACAGACAGATCCAATATCATTATTAATTTCAAAAAAATATCATTTTGGGACAACTTATATGAGGTCAACATAATCTCACTCAAAAAGGCAAAAGCTATTTATAATATCAATTTCATTTTAAAATTCAACACTCTGAGAAATAGACTCTAAAGCCCATTTAAATCAAATGTACACTAAAAGTTACATTTTTGATTTGCATTTGGTCTTACTAAGAGTAGCAACATAGAGCAATTGTGGAAAGAGTTGTTATATCTGATTTGTGGTGCTACAGGAGGACCAATAAAGGCTTGGTGTGTGTGTGTGTGTTTATGTGTGTGTCCAGCTGTACTGCTGGGACTCCTGAAGTGAGATACCTGATCTGAATCGTAAGCGACTGATTGGCTGGAGAGTGGGGCTCAGGTGCATCTCACTGAACTGAGAAGAAGACCACAGAGATGCGGGATTCCCTGCTCTGCAAACACACAGGCAGAGACGCACGCACACACGCGCACGCGCACACCAACACTAAACACCCGCACTCATACTAGTGACTTAAAGGCAGAGACGGGAACAGAAGCATACAGTAGCCATGTATAAAGCAACACACTCAGCTATCTTTTCTGTACCACCATGAAGCATGTAAGGACACACACACACACACATATAAACTTAGTGTTGATATAGACACAATCTCTAAAATGAAAAAGCTTCATTTCACTAACACTGCTTGTCCCTTATTTAAAATCATCTCCAGTACTTCAACAATAACGTATTATTACACACCTCTGACAATAATTGAATCATAAATAATTTATCAAGAAATTATATTACTTGTTCTATACTGTAAAAATGTATTACTTTCATTTTATTCAAGATTAGTCATTTTGTTTGCAATAATTATAATGAACAAAATGCTATTTTCTTAGCTTATGTAAAAAAAAAAAAAAGTCAGACCTTCCAGTTCCAATTAAACTTATTTAAACAAACAAATTGAATGCAGTCATCTGTTTCTACATTTAATTACCGTTCCAGGACTAAAATGTATTGCTTTTAAGGTGTCACAGTTTTTTTATTATCACTTTCACCTTTTTCTATAGTATGTCTACATTTACTGAGGTATTATCAACTGAATTTGCACAAAAAAGTAAATGTCAAGACAAGAAAATAAACATGTTTAAAGTCCAAACAAGCTCTCTATAATCTGTGACAGTTTCCTATAACTTCAAATATTTCTGTTAGCGTAAACACAGCTTCTGTTGACTACATGTGCTGTTTGATACAATGCTCGATTTCTTTTTCTATCTTGAGTCCTTTCTTTTCTGATTTGAGCTCATTTCCTGGAGTTCCACTTTAACCTTGTCTATTTTGTTTATTTCATCTTGTCTACCTCCCCTTTCGCTCTACGTCATGTTCTCCTCAACACCCTCCATGCTGCCTTTTCTCTATCTACCTTTTGTTTAAGTTTTATTTTACGCATTGCCAAATGTTTAAAGTGTGCATGATAATATTTAATGGATAATGTGATAGCCAAATTTGTAAACTCACTCAATTTGTCAAATTCAGACACCGTGTAATGCTCCCCTGCTTGGAATCAGAGTTGTAATGCTTGACAGCCCAAATGCTGAACTGATTTTTCCAGCCAGCATTATCTCCGCTGTTTATTCTTTAACTTCATGCTCTGAACTTTCTTATCAGAGATGAGTTTCTCTTGTTTTCTGGAAGCTGAGATGAGTTTTACCTCAAACATAATTAGGGGACCTGACACGCCAGAGACAAAACTGTAAAAACAAATTGTGCTTTTAACAAGACCAGAAACCTTTAACAATCGTGTTATTCTCTCAGAATGAATTTGTTTAAACAGAAATAAAGAGTGAAGATTTATTTTTATTTAATCTAAGAAACAAACAAAAAAAAAGTAGACCAAAGCAGAAAAATGTATAATTTCCATCTATCCATCTTTTTCTCTTTGCTACGTTTATCCATGGTTGAGTTGCGGAGGCAACAGGTCCATGAGGGAAACCCAGAGGTCCCTCTCCCTGGCGACACTCCCCAGCTGGTCCTGGGGATCCCAAGGCATTCCCAGGCTAAAGACCGTAAACAATAGTATTGCTCACATACAAGTTTAGTGCAAGTAAAGGTTTCATTTTTTTTGTTATCTGGTCAATGCAGCAGGAGCACATTTTATTTCAGAAGGTACAGTGAACAAGAAAGGAGTTTAATGATTTTATAGCACTTCTATGAACAAAAAGGCATTGGCACAAATTCTCTTATGGTTTGACACAATGCTTCATGAGTTTTAAACAATTAGTTTAACTTACAAGCAGAAACACCTCAGCTGTTATGTGTGTTTACACCACAAAGACACAATGGTAGCTCTTAAGTCACAGCTTCACAGCTGTTCTGCTATTATTAGCCTTCTATATTTCTGGCTGTAAAGCAGACATGTGAATCTGTGTGTGTGTATAACAGAGATCATTAGAACTCTGAGAGCTGGGCTAATTGACAGTAATGGGTTGTTGCTGTGGGAGAGCTGACTGGTGAAGGCAGGGTACAGGATCCATGATGTTTGGCAGCTTCTCCAAAGACCACTACACTAAAAGGCTTCATTACCACCACTTTTCAGTCTCTCATAAAAAGATTTGTGTCTGGAAATCATTTTGCTCATTGCAAACTCTCAGCTGTGAAAAATATTTAATGCCTTTTTTTTTTTTCGTGTCAAATTTGCTTCTTGGGCAAGATTTCAGGTGATGAAGAAAAGCCTCAAGTTCATTTTACCATTTTGCTCAAACATTTGCATATATATTTACACAGAGGCACAAAGCAAACCCCATTTCCAGTCAATGTTTCTAATTGAATAGTACATTCATTAGTTGTTGTTTTTTTCTCCTTCCAGAATAGTACTCACCATTTTAAGCAAATGAGCAACTAAGTGTGAAATGGGATTTTGCCTTTTATTTAAAAATGAATGAAAAACAATCAGATCTTCTCAGTTATGTTTCAGTTATGTTCCATCAGCTTCAATGATGGAAGGTGAGATTTTAAGCATTGCTTCCTGCTGTAGTTTATTTCGGAGGGGTTCTGGGGGTGTATTGTAAGCAGGTTTTTTTTTTTCCTGCTACAAAGGGCCACAGAAGCAGTGACTCGCGCTAATGTAAATTACACCTACCAGCCCTGCACCACAGCTCCATTCCATCAACACGCACACTGGATAACTCGTGCTTTGTCAAGCTGGAAATTTACGATTAATTCCACACAAACACGCACAATCCATGAATGCTTTTTCCCCCAGTAAGCATTATATTCATTACATTTAGTTTGGGAGTGGTTCCCCACGTAATCGATTGAATTGTGGATTCAATGAACATTGCTTTCTAATTTGACTTGAGTAAGTGGGTGACAAATAGTCCGGCCAGAAATCAATGAGGGAAATTATGTATACATGGAGGGAGGAGAGGGGCAGGGAAAGAGTCCAATGCAAATGTCTGCATACTCCGACAAAGCAGGGAAGTGTGCACAGTCTAAGCCACGCAAACATAATACAAACCAAATCAGTATTTCAACAAATCCTTCATTTAATCATGTGTATTCTGCATCAGCACAATCTAATAACAAAGAATTACAATAATATTCCTATATGAATTATTGATGTAATGTATAATCTTGTAATCCGTCATCCTGCTCCGCAACCTGAAGTACAACTGGAGCAAACTGAAATAAAAACACAATTAAAACTACATTTCTCCCGGTGTCACTGATTAAACAATACTGGAGACTGAATAACTATACTGAACAAAAATATACACTTTTGTTTTTACTCCCACTTTTCATGAGCTAAATTCAAAGATCTAAGACTTTTTCTATGGACACAATAGGCAGTTTTCTCTCAAATATTGTTCACAAATTTGTGCAAATCTGTGTTAGTGAGAACTTTGCCGAGACAATCCATCCAGGTCACAGGTGTGATGTATCAAGATACTGATTAGACAGCATGATTATTGCACAGGTGTTGCCCTCGACTGGCCACAATAAAAGGCCACTCTAAAATGTGCAGTTTTATAACACAGCACAATGCCACAAATACTGCAAGTTTTGAGGGAGCATGTAACTAGCATGCTAACTGTAGGAATATCCACCAGAGCTGTTGCCCCTGAAGTGAATGTTCATTTCTCTACCATAAGCTGTCTCCAAAGGCATTTTAAAGATAGGTTTAAGGGTGACAACACTGGACACTGCTTAACCCTAGTTAAAGGTTCCATAATGAGTTATGACCTGCATGTTAAACATAGCACCAAGAGAGTCATAATATTTAGAGTAAAATCCTACATATCTGCAAAGACGTCTTCGTTCAAGGTGTTAATTTGGCACTGGTCAGCTTTCAGATGCTGGATGCAGTTGAAGCTGCTTTCCAATGAAAAAGATTAGGTAGAAATCAGACAGATGAAATCTAAAACTGCTCTATTCAAAGAAAAAAAAAACAGCCTGTAAGAATCATTCAGTGGGCCACTTGTGAGATGGTTAAACACACACATTTAGCACACAAACTCACAGAGACAGAAAACATTTCAGACAGAAATATAAATGGATATAGGTGCAAAACACAGCAAAAGAGAAAGAAAAAAACATTGCCGTTTTATTTCAGTGGATGAGTAAAACACGTTTACACCACCCTTTATTAAAACAGCTTGATGCCTACTACATCTTTATGGGGGGACTAATCAGCTCATCATTCTTAGATTACCACCTACTACCTTAACACTGCTACACATGCCAGCATCAGTGAACTTCTTTGTAAGTACACGGGCACAAACAGTGCATCTATAGTCTCCAAAGAAAGTCTTGCACCCCTCTAATGGGGCTCTCTTTGCCAGCATTAATGTTTAGCTTGGAAGATTGCTCTTAGACTAAATAAGACACCCAGCACTTTGAAAAAAGGGCACTGGGTGTTTAAGAGGAAAGTAGAAGGAGAGGAATCATGGGAGTTGTGGATAAGATTTCTGAAATAACATACTTAGACCATTAGGATTTTGGCTACTATGTACTGCATTTCTCTCTTGTCTTTGATATTGGACTTCCTTTCAAACAGACCCCAGATGGTTCCTTAGTTCCTCTGCTGTACGTCTCATGATCTCTGTCCCTCTGATGTGTTTTAGCCCTCACCTGTAGATTATGTGCATTCATGATCCAACACCAAGAGACAAATAAACTTCTTGTAAAGTTTTTCCATAATGGCATTATCATCAGTAAGATTCCAAACAATGAGGAAGAGAAAATTGCCAATTGTGCGGGTGAACAGTTTTAGGTTCCTGGTAATCAATATCAAAGGTAGTCCAAGGTGGTAATTACAGGTCTCCTTGCAGGTAACAAAAAAAAGGTTCAGAAAAGAATGTAACAATTGGATTAAATTGAGCTAAACTCCTGAGCTGTCCTTGTAAACATCTACATATCTTGAAAGAGAGCATCTTGGCTTGAAAAGTTACAAACTGTCATGCAACATGTACGACCAACACTAGCAAGCAGTGGAGGAGGCGATTAAAACTGTCAATAGCATCACATATAGCTATCCATCAAGCATAAACGCTATCAGGAAGAGCAGAGTGCAGCCCATAGCCTAAGGAACAGTTAAAAAATAAAACTACTTCAACTACTAACTCCAGCCGCATTGTGACACTTTGCGGCAACCCAGCAACTGTCACAAAAGTATTTGCTGCTACTCAGCCTGACTTCTGACTTTATTTCTGCAGGCTGTTAAACCACTGAATTTTATTTTTTCTTTACACTGCAACAAAAGTTACTGTTATTGTTGTTTATGAGTGGATAATTTATATATTCAATCTAACTTTGTGTGGTAGCATGAAGGGATTGCATCTATCATTTCATTATACAACCCCTGGTTCTGCAATGATAATTAAAGAGAATCTTTAATACTGAAAATATCCCTTCAAGCCTTCTTGCTGAGCAAACAGCACAATTCCATTACTCAGCATCATTACACTCTACAAAATTAATACCATAGTGACAAATTAGAGATTAATTACTTGTGTTGTTGCTTGCGTTATTCCTAATGTTGCAGCTAAACTGACATTTGTGTGGTGTGTGTGTGGGGGTCTGTGTGTATTCTTGAGGCAGAATGCTGCAGAATCACTTTACCTCCCAAAAACATACAGTTTTACAGTTGTCTTTGTTTGTCATTACCATCCTATTTCTCACTCTCCTTGCCTTGTTTTTTCCTTCTGTCAGCAACTATCATTTAGTCATTTTGTGCTGTCCCCCACTCTGAAGCAGCTGCCTGGGAGCTTCACCCTCTCAGGATGGCAGGAGAGCGCTTGTTGCTTCCAAGCAAGTAACACAAAGAGCCAGGAAGAACAAGGCAGCTATCTGCTTCACAGCTTGCAGAGAGCCACATTGCCACCAGCAGTGGTCTAAATGCCGTAGTAATGAGCACCATTCAGTTCCCCTTGCCAAGGGAAGTGAGCACAGAGGCTGGAAGGGTCAGAGTATTATAGGCTAGAGAGATAAAGTAGTGAGTGGAAAAAGTGGACATAATGAGAATAAGAGGGTATGAAAGAGCTCTGTTGGGCTCATAACCCAATTCACTTCTGAAAATTGTGGTTTATTTTCTTGTTCAGCTGCTGAACACTTTTAAAAAAGCCTTTTGGGAACCTAGATCACAGTCCGGACCTCCAATGAGTCCCACCATCGGAGCTGGAAACACTCCAGCCAGCTGTGACCACTATCCCGTGGAGGCTAAACCTCCTCCAGTCGAAGTCAAATTGAAAGGCAACAGGGCAAAGAAACAGAACTGTCACATTCCTCAACACAAATACACAAAGATAAGACGTGCGTGACCACACATCCACACACAAATCTGATGTCGAACTAAACTAAAGCTAGGTCAAGCAGCAGACGAGGGCTCTGCAGCAAATTCTCAGCTCTGTAAATGCATCAAGAGTCTAAGAGCTAAAGCCAGGTCAGCCAGTAAGAGGACTGGCTATCCAAGGAAAATGAAGACAGTGGAAGCTGGAGTCAATGGGTTTAGTAGGAAGAGGGTTGTAGAGATGAAGTGAGAAGCTGAGAGTGTTGAAAATGACAAGGAGGGAAGAGTTAGAGAGGAGGAGAATAAAATAGTTTTTATGTCACAAGCAGACATAATGACAGAATGCTGGTCCATTTATAACATATAAAAAAGGTATGAATACTGAAAGATACTTGGAGGCTTGAACTTGATGCAGATGTTTTGTAAGCGCATGGATGTACTAAGGCTACAAACTCTGCAAAAAACCTTAACTAATGGGGTATTCAGAGACTTAGAAAAAAAGGAAATTGAAAAGGAACATCTAAAAGATGAACAGAGAGATTTCTGCCCATCAATTATTAAATGTTTTGGAAGTCATATGTAGCAAGTATTGCAAAAAAACCACAAAGGAGTTAATTAATTACACAAATCTTGTAGTTCTTCTCTCAAGTGAGGGTAATGTTGCTGCTATAATGTAATCCTAATACAAGTAACTTCATGGCCTGAAGAAATAACAGAAACAGCAGCAGAACATCTCAGACGACAGTGACAAAACAACATCCACTAATTTAAAAGTTGGATGACAAACATTTCAAAGCTGACATCGCCGCTAAACTTAGGAATACTCTGGCTTTCTCTGCTGCTTCTCGTGACACTAACGCAAGTAAAATGAAAATGCATTCATATGGGAAGAGGATGTTAGGAAATGCAGTTTCATTCTACGCTTTTAGTAACATTTTCAAGCTGCAGCACCTCAGATATGACTGCAAAGATAAAACAGGGGAGAGCAAGGAGAAGCAGAATTGTGGATGACCTTGTAAAGATTGAGTAAAATCACACCAGCAGAAGAAATCTGCACAGGAAAATAAAATTTTAATCAACCTTCAAAGTCTGAACTTTCTGCTCAAAATACACACAAGTAACCCACATTTTGATGCATGATAGGTAACTAATTCATCTAAGCGTTGCCCCACTTCACCCCACGGGGTGCAACATGTGCAGGTCAAGGGTTTAAATGAGAGCTACTTTCACAATGCTTTTTACCATTTTAATAGGGCTAGAAGGAAAGCAGAATCAATTTAGAGAACAATGCGTTGATCAAAAGATGGAGTAAAATATTGATCTGAAAACTGCAATAAATTGGCCTCTGTTTCAACGCCTAGCTCACATTATCACCAAAGCTAACCAAAGTCCTTGGAGTTTTCTCCCTTTTCTGGATAAGATTAGCAGATGAGTCTGAGAAGGGGGATTGTATTTAGTGAAGCTTCGACAGGAAAGTTTTTATGTGCTGCAATTGCTCTTAATCTATGTGCACAGCACTATATCTTTACATACATCATTAACAGAGCAGCACACAGCTAAAAGTAATTAATTGCTGTAAAACTGCATGTATCTCTCAACGTGTGCAGGAAAAGCACAAAGGATAAATGGCAACGTCCCTCGCAGACCCTTAGCAGTGTACAGAGGCTGCCTAATGCAGTCACTGGCAGCCGATGTGGAACACTACTCCATCTCGCCTCTCTATCCATCCTTTTTGCCATCATTACCACTGCCACCAGATAGCAATGATGCAGGGAAAATTGTGGTGTGGTCCCAACATCCCACATCTGCTACCAGAGAGAGCGCAAGACAAGTAGACTGGGAGGACACAGAGGAGAAAAAAAAATTATAATAAAAAAAGGAGTAGGCAAGGGATCGCTGATGCTGAGTGCAGAGAGTGTGGGAGCAGAACAGACCAGAGAGGAGAAGGAATTGGAGAGAAGAGAAAGAGGCGTGAAAAGGAAGAAAAGAGAGAAAAGGTCATTATGAGACTGATGTATAATAAACTGCATGAACAAGCCTTCAGGGAAAGCATATTTTTTAGCTCAACTCAGACAATCTGAAAGAGGAACAGACAGACAGGTTAGACACAAGACACACACATGTATCAGTCTGAACTCTGTGTGACTCTTAACCTTATTCATATTTATGAGAATTCATACATCAGCAAACTGCACTGATAACAGTTTTGTGGAGTCTTCCATTGAGTCGGTCGGGTTGATTAATAATTTCTGTGTTGCGTAAAGTTGCTGTAGGGAGCACTAAAATATGACATACAGCAGAACGTTCTGGGCTCTCTATGCCTTCCTCAACAATATTGCTTTCATCAAAGAAACAAAATATGGAGTGACCTAACATTTTGCAAGACTACGCTTTCAAAGATGTTGCTAATGATTTGTTGATACTCATAAAGTCAATTTCAAACCATGGAGGAGTAACATTATCTTGCTTAGTAGCTGGAAAAATTCTTTTATAATTAAAATCACTGCAACTTGAATTACTGAAGACACTGTATTAAGTTTCCAAGTTAAAGTAAAGGCCTAGAACGCTCTGAAAAATGCACAACACCCACCGGCTTTCATTGTTTTAAATTAAGATCATCTTACGTTGAGAAATTAGCTGTTTTGGTTAAACACTGAAAATACTACAATGTTCAATTTCATGCAATTTTGCAATATTCCCTATGATCTGTCAGCTCTTGGGGAATGTGTTGTGAATGAGTGTTAGCTACTACCATGACAAATTTTAGGTTAATTTCTGTAAAAATCACTGAAGTATAGCCACATTTGTGTAGGTTAGGTTGATTCTGTGGCCGACATCTTGAACTGGGTGACTCCAAAAGTTAATCAGTTGTACATGTACAGTCAGTGATTACTTTCTGAGAATTTTATTGAAATTCATCCAGTGATTTATGACATATTTTGCTATGGGGTACAGACAAATAAACGCAGGTGCAGAGACAGGCAAAAACATAATTTGCCTGCAGGTCATAATGAAATGCTGTTAACAAAGTTTGTGGCATTTGGGGAAAAAAATCTTACTCAAACCAACAAGTTATCAGGAACATACAACTACATTGACCAAGTCTTCTGAAGCCAAACATTTTTTTATACCAGTAAAAGTCAAAACACTTTTCACTGTGAAGATACTCACCCAAAATTAAAACTATAACTTTAATATGAATTCAGATCACCCATTCTTTTTTGAATATATATAAATTTTTAAAGTATTATTTCACCCACGTCAGCTGATCAAGTTGAGCTCAGTGGAATTTTCTTATCTGACCAAAGTCTATAAAGTTTTACGGTGTCACAACATTTCCCTCTCATTTCCTTTCTGCACATTGGAAGAATTCAATTTGAAATTGCAAAACTCAAAACTTATGAAAGCTGGGTTTTTGGGTCTCACACATTTTCTTTCCAGAAAAGTGGGCTTTGTTTCTGCCACAATAACCGCTTTCCAGAGACTACATGCAGACACACTTGTTCCCTAGAAATTAGTAACTGAATAACAAGTGGCTGATTCAGAATTTTATTTTCAACATTTTAGAAGTTTGTATCAAATTTCTTTGACGATTACTACATTTGAAAAGACTGCAGTTGTACAATAGAAACTTTTCAATTTTTCTTCCAAAGATACTCTGCTATAAAATATAAATTAGTTGAGTCAGTATTTCTCAATCTAAACAGATTTGATCACACCTGCTTGTCAATTCTGTCTACTGTGATAGACTTTGGTGTTTTATCATATTGTTGGATTCAACTGGAAGGCTATTTCTGTCTCACTAATTCATTTCTATCTACCATTAAATCCTCCCAAAAATTGTTTCATCTCAGCTTCTGTGTATCTGCCTCTTTCCACCTCTGCTTTATCTTTATCTCAGCACCTCTCCCTCCATCATTCCCTCTCCCCATGGATCATCCATTAACTACCAGCGTGGTTCCTGAACGGTAAGAAAAATCAATGACTCAGACGATCCCTTTAAACACCAGCGATTTTCTGATCCAATTTAAGCATGTGAGTTTTAAGAGGATTTTATTGATGACATGGGCACAGTGTGAATTATTTCATGAATAAAAGAGGGGAGAGGACAGAGGTTGATTGCGGTTGGATGTACAAACCGTTTACTCCTTTCAGAGCGGGAGTGATGGATGGAGACAAACCAGGAAAAGAGGAATAAAAGCTCGAAAATATTGTATTTATAGTTAGGTTACAAAAAAGGAGGTTCATTATTTTCAAAGATGGGTCTTCTCTTCTTTCAGTTTCTTTATTTGTATCCTTGTCTCAGCTTTTTTTTTTTCTTTTTTGGAGATTACAGCACAATGTATCTGCCAGTGGAGACAGCAGCAACATGTTGCAGTGACCCAAATACAGCAGCGTGCCGTGATGATTGGCTAAGAGAAGGAGCTGGGTGGGGGTGTAGTGTGCAGCACATCGCCAACAGCACCTTTGAAATTCTAACATTTATATAAGCTAAAAATTGGACCAGTTTACTTGTTATAATTTATCATCGACCCTGCCACTCACCTGCTACTCCATCCATCTTTGCCCTAATGTCTCTACATTCTCAAAACCCTAATTCTGTATTTCCTCTTCTCACGTCTCTATGCTAGATTTCCTCCGAAAACAGAAGGGATGAGACTGAGCATGACGAAAGAGACAAAAAAGAACAGCAAAAGATATTCATCAATTCTTAATCAAAGCGGTGGCGTCAAATTGTGTGGTACTGTATGTCAAGCCACCAACACATTTCCAAATTTTTTTTTTTTGCAGCTGCAATTTCTTGCTCTCATATCAGTCACCATCTCAGCTTCCATTATCACCTCATTAGAAAGCGAGTTCACTATCGAATTCCATTTAGCCGTAATGGTATTTAAGCTGCAGATTTGAGTGAAGACCTCTGTGGAATGAAGTTTATTAATATGAAGCTTTCCAAGAAAGAAAATGCATCCTTATCGTGCTTATGTTTTCTCTGCACAAGTACATAAAAGGGTTTTTAGCATTCCAGTGCCATTAATGCGAATATATCCTATTTCATTACACGCTGTGCTCATGTCTTTCACTGGTGACTCTGGATTGCTGCCAGGCTATCTTTCTTTCATCAAATCAGACTCCCTTAAGGCAAGAAACCTGAAGTGGATCCTTAAATCTGGGAACAATGCAAGTCACTCAAAACCATCCGGGCAAAAGTTCTCTCAAACTTTATGTCCCATTATGTAAAGCAGTCTAACTGATTAATTATGTAACCACAAAGTCCAAAAATACTGCATGGAGGTTCTGTCACTGATCTAAAAAAATAAATGAATCCTCTAGGACCTAATAAAACATTTTAAACTTTTGTAATGTTCATTCTGCAGCAGACATGCTGTCTGGAAAAAAAAACAGACGGAAATTAGCTTATTGTTAAACCTATAAAAATAAAAAAACAAAAATTCTATTGTAAATTTTAATCTTTCATCCTTTTATTTGTTTTGGAAGTGCTGCGCAGTAAACCAAAACCACTTGAAGCAATTCTTTAAAAACCTCCTGATGTAAAAATATCAAACAAAATAAAATGAATTTCTTCATTCTTGGCTCTGTGTGAACGGTTGAAAGAAAGTAGCTCTAATGACATCAAGCATGCAGGAGCCTTTCATAAACCAGAGAGAAG
The DNA here is from genome assembly GCF_001649575.2 of Kryptolebias marmoratus. Classification (NCBI taxonomy): domain Eukaryota; kingdom Metazoa; phylum Chordata; class Actinopteri; order Cyprinodontiformes; family Rivulidae; genus Kryptolebias; species Kryptolebias marmoratus. Next base: position 19,989,513 of record NC_051440.1, on the reverse strand, counting down.
CCCACACATCTCTCTGTAAAACCACATGGGGGGTGTAAACAACACCAGCAAAAAGGCACAACTTTGACACTGTGTGCATCCCATTAAAGGTCTGAAACACATTCTTTGTTGCCCACAATTTCATACTTTGGTTTGTGTACTGTTTTAAGCACTGAATAGATGTGTGGATGAATTATATCTGTACACAAAACACAAATTTCGTAAATCACCAATTACGTAAAAGGTAAAAAAAGAAACAACTGCAAAAACACCTTAGCTAGCTGCAGCCTGAGGTAACGCTACAGGTTAAAATCTCTCTGCATAAACTGAAGTCTGCAGATAATGTTGCCACAATGAGGCTGCAGGGAACAAACTATTTATAGATCTCTGTTACTCCAACATCCGCCTCTTCTCTGTCCTTCATTCTTTTTCCATATGCCCTCAAATCTTTCATTACATCTTAGAAAAATTAAATCACAAACACCTTTAAAGTACGGTACTCCAATGTGATCACAAGGACACCTTGCTGTCCTCTACACCCCCCCCCCCAATGTTTTCATGGCCCCTATTTCTGCAGTGTTTCCTTCCCCAGGGGATGCAAATGAGGCCAAATGTTCAGTTACGCAATTTAATCAGAGTGATGACGCTGGTGGCGGCTTACAGAACAGGAGGAAAACTCTTCAAGACTAACTCTTGCAACCTAAAGGCTGGATTAGAATATCTACCGTTATCAGTTTATCAGTCTAGCATACCTAATGGAATAACCATAAAAATAGGTTGATTTTGTGTAAGTATCACCTCATTTCAGATTCGTTAGGTAAATATTCATGAACACTTATTAGTTTATTCATTCCATTTCCAGCTGAACATGCATCCATTCCTCATGTCTGCAAACATTTGACATGGGTGGTCACACTTGGAGTAACATGAAAGCGCAGTCGCTTGGTTCAAACTGACATCAGTAGCTTAAAAAAGTGCCCAAGGCGCACAACACACAGCTACTTCACATTCACCAGCACCAACCTGCTGCTGTGTGCGTGTGTGAACCCGTCTGTGCTCATCTTCCTGTACATTCACATGCAGACATCCAGGTTACACTGAAGTTTGGGTCAGGAGGACAGCTGCAGTGTAAGGGGGGGAGGTAAGGAAATGCTGGGCACTACCTCATGTCAGACATATAAACTAGACATAAAAAAACCTTGCTGTAGCACAGAGTGAAAGGCATGATTAGACAAAACACGCAGGAATGGTCAGTGTGTCAGCAGGGACCTTGTACTGAGAGACGAACAACATATATGAAATAAGTCTGACAAAAAGAAGCCAAGAAAAACAAGAAAAAAGAAGGAGAACAGAAATAACTGGACAAGTAGACAAAACGGGAGAGAAAGGGAAACACACACATGGATTGGTCTTGAAATACAATCCTAAACATGGCCAATCTTGTACTGCTTGGTCTTTATTCTGAAGAAGATAAAGCTCACTCTTTTCCTGAGCATGGTACAACCAAATCAATAGTATTCACAGAGCATATGTATAATTTTTCTAAAGGCTCTGACAAAGAGGGTGTGTGTGTGTGCTTCACAAGAATATATGCATCTTCTGTAGTTCTGACACAAACAAACAACAGGCTGATGAAATTATTTTACAAGTAAGAAGGTCTTTCAGACAAAGGCTGTTAAACTAAAGTAGATCAAACAACCTAAAAAAAACTATTTGACTGTGAATCAAAATCATTTCTGACCATTCAGGTAGAGCAAAGTATGAAAACTAAAGCTGTTGACTTGTAATTCATGGGTCAGAATAGTTGTAGGTTAGCTGGTACCTCCCATCGGCACAAATGATGGAGTTCTGCCTCGTGCGTGTTTCCACAGCTCAGTACATTCGTCCCTTTAGCTAACAGTGTCACAACCAATCACAGAGCCCATTATCACTTTAGGATGTTAAACAGTCACTTCTGCTTAAAGCCTGAAAATGTAGTTCTGTCACATTAAAAGTTTAAAAATTTGGATTTGGCAACAAACTACTAAAAACTACTAAAGTATGGAAGAAAAAAAAACTTTGGAAAACTTTGGGTTGTATTGGCTCAAAATCAAATAGACATTTTTGTATGGTAGTGCACTGATTAATAGGATCAACTATCCTGTCTTTTTTCCTTCTTTTGAACACATTTAAAAAGACAGACATTACAATCATAAAACTTTTGCATGATAGAAATGTTTAATGTAATGATTTTGGAGCCTACCAGTTGTAATAATTAAAAAAAAAAAATCTATTTCAGCCTGCAACATTTTGTCCATCCTTTGTTGTAAAACTTACTTGCAGCTAAGATATGGGGAATCTGTGAAGGTTTCTGACTGACCAGTAGATGTGACCACTTGATGCAAACATCTATGCTAACTGAAATATGTAAAATGATACCAATAAATTTGCATAAAGTCAATCTTTAAACCAAAGTCTTTCATTCTGTCATCTTGACCTGATCGAAGCTGTTCAGACCAGATAATTAATGTACTCCACATCCTGACAACAAAAACCATCAAACCAATGAGGTCACAGCCTTTGCACTTTCATCTGGAGAAGATGACAAAGACCTTGTGAGCCTGCAGAAGTCCAAAGATATATGGCAACAGATAGAACACAGAGAAACTCTTCAAAAAAGCTAAGAAAAAATATGTTCCTTTCTAACACCCACCACTCCAAAAAACATTTTCATTCAATGGTTTGATAAAAAAGGACACTGGAGTGTAAAAGGAAGAAAGGTGCTCCAGCTTTCACTCAACACTCCGCGAACACTTTTGACAACTCAGAACTCGTGTTTTAAAAAGAAGAATCTGACTGAAGCAGGAAGTAAATTTGCATGTCTTTTTTTTCCACTCCTATCTGCTGCCCTTTTCAAGGAGCATGCTGACAATCTAGGCAACGATGTGAGGAAATGCAGAGTGTTGAACTCAGGAAAAGTTTTCTGCTTCCACCTAACTGGTGTTTATCTAATGATCCAACTAAGTCAGTGCTGAGATGAGAAGGGAGCAGTTATGCAATACCAGCTCGAAGATGAGCTCAACCAATGAACATTCTGATAGGAGACTTCTACTTAGTAACATAATCACACTTAACACACAGGGGAGAGACAGAGACGCAGGATTAGATGGAGAAAAAGAGCGAGGAGTGACTAACAGGCGGAGAGAGTGAAATGATATACTGTTAAAAAAAAACTGGACATGATGAGTAAGACAAAGGAAGTGCAAACAGACAATGAAGTGAGGAGGAGGAGCAGAATTACAGTCATATTCGGTTTGACAAATCTGTGTAATATATACGTGGATAAATCTTTTGTTTGATGTCAGCATGCAATCTTTAGCTTTGATGGGAAGCAGGAAGGCATCAACACCCACCTCCACACCCACCTGTAGCTACATGCCTCTGGTCTCCTGGGCAACAGGATGGGAATAACAGCAATGAGATGTCAGGGTGATACCCAGCACCGCTGATTCTTCCTGCGAGGGTTGGTGCAAATAAAAGCAATATTTACATAGTTCATAATCTCAAATATTTGTTTAAAATAAAATTCATTTCCAAAGAATTCTATTGTAAATATAGCTGTATATGTGGACCCATTGCAAACACACTGTTACACTGAGGAACAGTGGAAAAAAATAAAAAAGCTTTCTGTTTACAGCTCTATAATAAACTCCACTGTCTGCACTTCACCCTTTTGCTTTTACAGATGGCTAAAGCTTTATTTAAACACAGCACCACTGGTGTCTGAACAGAAATAATTACTCCTGAGAAGCAATGCTCACAAAAACAATGGGCTAAAAAGCTGAATATTTTTGGTGGACATGGATATTTAATTTCTTGCTGAGATTTTAAAAAAGAAGAAATATTCATATTCTCATGTCTATATTACAGCTTAGTTTAGCACCAAGTTGGGTTCTGCAGAAAGCTAACATCTAAACCTACTGTGACAAACATGTTCAACCTCAGAAAAACTAGACTGCTATTATAATAAGTTTCAATTTCACAATGAGCCAGATATTTTATTGGCAGAAACTGCCTCAAAAGTCAGGACGTCTGCATGGTTTTCGGTTTAGCACGCACGTGCACTGAATGAACGCGGAGTTGTTTTAAATCCTGTACAAGTGCAGAACATTTATGTGCAAAACCAAATTATATAAATTCATGTTTCACCGTGCAACTTTTAAAATGTTGAAGATAAAGCAAGACAATAATAAACAAGCATGGAGAACGCAGACACACCAGAGCTTAAGGACTCCCCACTATCATTAAAGTCTGTTGTTGAAACATTATTGTTTTTTTAGTCAACTACAATGACAGCGGAGAAAGAAAAATGGATCAAACCTTTATGTCGGCATTGTTCAACAGCAACATTGTACGTATCTGGCTCCATGTCGAACTTAATTACTCACTTGAAACAGCCTCACCTGAATGTAAACATAACTGGCACAAAGAAGAAACAAACTAAAGTGCTAACCCAGCTGCCTGTAGCATTCAAACAGCCCCTCGCTAACAACTCAGACCAAGCTTTTAGTTTATAGCTGCAGAAATGTGACTATACTCTTTTGTCAGAGACACCAGTTTTAAACTCTGAAAGTAATAGAATTATAGTATATATTACTATATAGTCTATGAACAAAATCACCTTATGAAGTTTCCTCCCATCTCTTTTTAAGCAAGCAAATTATACCTGTTTTATATAAAAAAATACAAGCTACAGTTGTCTGAAACATAACCGAGGCTTCTGCTGTCATCCTAAATGGATGTGCTCTGTTACTGTATGTACCTAAATGTTTGCTATAGACATTTGTTTTCCTTGATGCAGCAGAATCATAAATGTACCAAACCATAAATTTAAAACAGAATTTCATACCAAACCATGATTTTTGTTTACCATTACACCCCTAAAATACATATCCTTCTTTAAAAGTAGTGCTTTCTGTAAGCACAGGCTGATGAACAAATGCATGTTTTTACTAAAATGTAAGAATTTTAGTGTTGCTCACGTGACAGGGACAAAAAGACAGCCAACTTTACTGTCATTTGTGATAGCTGTGTGGGTATAATATAAAATAACTAATATCTTTGTCAATAACGGATTTCTTGTTTCAAAATAAGCTAAAGATGGTCAAACTTGGACTTTAAAAGCCAGAATTGTTCTTCCTTTACTCTCATATTTAGGGATTACTTCTTATCCATGACAAAGTGGTACAGATTCTAGTAGCAAAATAGAAAGAAATCTGTTATCAAATAACACTTTGCTTATCATCACCAATTCGCTGACCTTAATGAGCAAATATTAAAACCACGAGAGCCCCATTTGTATTTCTCAGGAACTGGCAAAATTACAGCAGTCGTGTTTAAACTGGACTCCACTTGAACATTTTATTCAGTCCACTTCTTATTGTGTTGTATTCGGTGCATGCCATCAGAATTAAACTATATTTATGATTCTTTTATTTAGCAAATGCATTTTTTTTTTTATTCAAATAGGATTGTGTTCACTGGATTTTCTTATTAATTATTTATCAATGAGCTTCATGGAGTCATTACACATGTAAGAAAAATAAGCTGTTATTTCGCAAACAGTAAAGACGGCAACAGTTTATTTCTAGGAATAATCTAGTGTTGTTTAATCAGGTTTATTTAGTTAAATCATGAAATTAAAAGTACCTATGAGCTTAAAAGTGTAAAGGATGGAAGGATGAACTAAACTCATCCTGTAATAAACTTGTTGAAAAGACATATAGTACCTGTACACAGAATAAGGTACAAAAAGAACTTGAAAACAGTACTAAATGACTGTTGCATTTAAATGCTGATGTTTTCCCAATGCACTCACATTTTCATTGATCTGAAACAGCTATAGGTATAAAGATAAAAGCATCTGGGAGTTGCACAATGCAGAAAAAGAACAACCGAACTGAATGTGTTTGAACTTTCTTGTTCTCTGTAATGTAGTGGCTGCAGTGACTCTGACATTTCTTTTCTGCTCTGATCCTTTCACCCTCTGCTCCATTTGAGTACAAGTAGTAAAATGCCTCGTGCTACCCTTTCTTCACCCTTCCATTTTCAAGCCCTCCTTGCTCCGGCCTTTCCTCTTTCTCCTTATCACCTCGCCTCTCATCTGTGACAGGACTCGGGAGTACTGCTTCCAGGTCCTGATTTGTATCTCTAACGCTCTCCCTTGCCCAACTCCTTCTTCTCTCGCCTCATGATTCCCTCTTTTTCCCCCCCTCTCTATCTGTGCTCTGTGGCTTTTTCGTCCATGTCAGAACAGAAACACACCCTGATTCCTATCTCTCTGCTCTCTGAAGAATACACAATGTGAGATGTTCAGCAAATAATATTCACTACACCTTTTTTCCCCTATCAGTGTCCTTTCTTTCTCCACATGGGATGGAATGATGTATGTGTTTCATATGATTTCAGTCTCCTCTCCCAGTAGAAAAAGGTATGCATAAACCACAGTTTATCAGTGCAAAAGAGGTGTTTTGGGAAGCAGGGACTGTATAAAAATCACGCAAACATGCATCTGCTGAACATAGACACCACGGGTCCATTCGTAATTTGCAAAATATTGCAGACAATTCGAAATGAAATGATAAGCAAAAAAAAGTGTATGTCCAAAGGCAAGTTTAGATTACTTCCTTTTAAAATGCCAGTTATCACTTTTTTTGCCACTTACCTCTATCTCAGAGTGTAAAAGAATTTTAATGGATATGAAAATCTGTAAGATGAAAACATTGTTTGTGCTTGAGGCAGTGTATATAGGTGAGATTGTTCCCTCTCTCTCACCTTTACTGTCTGTGCTTTCATATTTATTCACATGTAAACAAGTATCAACAAACACACATTCAAGCGCATGCTGGATGTTGTGGTCGTTGCATCGCCGGCCAGTTGCCAGGGCGATATTCATCTCAGAGGTGGGAGACAAACACCCTTTTAAAATCAACATTCACTTTATTCAGGGTGTTTCCACCTTGCTCGGTGCTGTAATTCCATTTACTTTTTCAAGGTTTTTTGTCACTTGTCATTTGCCAAACATTCTAGCAGTTTCCAGAAATGTTATCCGTGAACGGAAAGGCTTTCTTAGTAAAAAGATGGAGAAATAACTGGAGAAAGAAGAAAAACTTTAAAAACGGGAGTGCTTTGAACATTGTTATCTGACCAGGTCAAAACTGTGGCGCTCCTGCAATTTGTGCCCCCGACAGAGGGTCGAACAAAAGCTGAAGCTTTGGCTAAAAGCTCAGAGTTCACAGTTCACCAAAACTCCAAAGTGTGTTCAGTTTGTTGAAGTGAAACTAAAAGACAAACACACTTTTCCATAAATGTCCCTCCAATATTAGTTTGCTGTTAGAAGTGGTTGCTCTCAAAATGATTGCTTCAAAAAAAAAAAAAAAAATAGTAATACTGATCAAATACAGCTTCCAGTCCAACACATTTAATCATCAGTACGTTACAAAGCCACTTTTCCAACTTTATCAGACTGAGTGTTTTGTTTATTTTATTTTATTTTATGTCATGCTTCGCCAGCCTGGCACTTTCCTGACAGAGTTGTGAATTTTGGCTGACCTCACATTTTAAATACAATTCTTCATTTAACAATTTGCTGCATCTCAGTGTTTACCATACTTCAAATATTGCTGTACTTGGACATTTATCCAGTGAAAATATTTTTATATTTAAAAAATATATTTAGTATTTTCAAAGAATTAACATATAAGAAAAAAAAACTTCTTGCATCTGAGTGACACACCTGACGGGTCAGTGGGCTCTGAACTCCACAAAGCACACTTAATAGTGACTTAACAAGCAGAGGGGTCTTTTTCAGTCATTATAGTGTATAAATACTTCTAAATTCACTCTCTGATGTGTATCAGTAGTGTGCTCCAGGTTAGCTATAGGTGAATGGCTCCTTAGTGACAGTGTACAAATACTGGTTATTGTTCGCAGGATACGTTGTTAAAAATACGGTAAAAAAATCTATATCTTTAGCTCTTAAAGTCATTTTTGCTTAGTTACAGACCAGATGTGTTTTATTTAGTTAATGCACATTTGCCGTTTGGCTATAAAATCCAAAGTGTGTCCAGGTGTCCAAGTTAAAAACACTTATTCACTCACTGCTGAGCTCCATGACTCTCCACTAACTTCAGCAGAACATTAAACTTTTTTACTTCTTTGATATTTCCAACTTAACACAGCAGCTACTTCTTTTTTATTTATTTATGTATTCACTGGCAGTCAGATACAGCGTTCTTAGCCAACTGTGCAGGTTTATTTTATTGCTGCAGACAGAAACTCCATTACTAAGAAATGTTTGGTTTAATTTTGTGTAGGCTGCAGTTTCTGATTGTATCTTGACACAGCATCAATACACAATCATTAATGTCCACAACAAGATCTGACATTCATCTTAGGGGTGATGAATTTTAACTAATTTATCGCTCACTGTAGCAGTACTAATATAATTCAGTACTTTTGCAGTTTTATTGCAGGAAAAAATTTGCGATATTAATTCCCCATTTCTCCATCAGAAACGCACCATGTTCCGTTAAAAGACAGACATGAGTTCCGCTTTTTCCAGGTTTAAAAATTTCAGATCACTGTCACATTTCTCTGGATGTCTGCAGGCATGGCTGCTTACACTACAGCACCTTTCACTGGACAGAAGTGTGAATATCCAGATGCATGAACAGCATAACATCGAATGACCTGTCCTGTTGCTCTAGAGACTGTAATCTGTTCTGTCATGATCAGCTGCACCCGTCCTTATTTTTTTTTCGTTTTGGCTATTGTGTTGCTGTCAGTAACTGAAGGAAATGCCAATTATTGACTTTGTTGAATAAACCAACCAAAATTGCTGATTAAATTTTTTTATTATTAGTTGTACGCAGGAAAAGCTGCAATTACTCTTAGACAAATTTAGTGTTAATGAAGAAATGTACATAAAAAAGGGAAAATATAGGAGTTAACATGTCTTAAATCAACAACTAAGTGAAAAAAAATTGTGAGCATTTGTTCGTGTTAGTGCATGTGTTTTGGCCCATGTGAGACTGGGATCCAGAGAAACTTCAAGGCGCTCCCGCTGTAGCTAACTCACACTTGCAGAAGCCTTAATCTCCAGGCCTAATAAGGATCAATGTAAATGCAGAGTGATACTGTTCTTTCCAATGACAGGAGCTGCCACAGAGCTGAGGGGATCACCCGACTCTCCTCCCACTCAAACCAACAGGCACACATCTCCGAGCTGCACACTCCAACAGCTGCCTGTGTGAGCCTGAGTGTGTGTCTGAAGTCAGTCAATAGAGATGAAGTATAAGATTACTCGCGCATCCCAGCATCTCTCATTTCAGATTCTCTTTATCAGTGTCATGTTTTTGTATGCACCAACACACAAAGAAAGAGGAAAACAGAACCAGAAAACAATACTAATAATATCAGATTAGATTTCAGCTGTGAAAAGGGAAGCAGATAGCTGCAGGAATATTAGGAACACTCACAATAAACAGGTTGTGCAAGAGTCTAAATGTGACGTATTTATTAAAGGCTTGTCACCAGATTAGGAGTTTTATCAGACAAAATGGACAGCCGAAAGGGAGTACTTCAAGTTCTTCACACTCCGAAGCAGCAGTATGAAAGTTTTATACAAGGTTTTCATAATTGTGTTTGAATCTCAGCTGAATTAAGTTTTTAACAAATGGGTCTTATTTTATTAAGTCAAATATTGTGTATCTGGTTATTTTGTTTGTTTTGTTCTTGTTTCCCACAAGTCAAGCTTTAGTTTACTTGTGGCAATATCAAAAACTGACACATTCCAGATGTTTGAATTATCAAGTAGATGTTCTCGTGAAGAACGTCCAGTTAAATTGTGTGTAATTCAAGAGCCAACAAACAGAACATATTAAAAAGGAGCAGAGCTTTTAATATGTATTTCTTTTTTTTAAGCTCTGAATGTTTTTTTTGCCAAGTCTGATAACATTTAATTCAATTTAACCAGTAACCTCACATATTGTTCAACAGTTAAAGAGATCTAGATCCACCATTAAACAAACTGAGCCTGAAATTTAATTCAATGTTTTTGGGGTTTTTTGTACTACAATTGATTTGATTAAACCTAAATTTATTGGATTACATTTTTTGATCTTCTATACACTGTTGTGGGGCAGAAAATCAAATTAATCATATAGAAATTAAAAGGTTCATGTTTTATTTGTTTCTACTTCAATTATTTAAACCAGTAATGAAAGGTTTTGAAAAGGATCAGGTTTCTTACATTTTTGTGCCAAAAAATGGAGCATATTTTTTTATTCTTTTAAAGATTCTTATTTTTAGTTTAAGAAAGACTGTTATTAAATTTTCCTGGTAATTCTTCACTATATTAATTTACTGATGTATTCTTAGTTTAATAACATACACAAACTCAAAGCTAAGCGTTCAGAAATGCAGTAAAGCAGACTAGCATTGTATGACATATTTTGTCCAGCTTCTTTCACCTCAGGACTCGCAGGCAGGAAGTAATTTAAAGCTTCAGATTAACTTTCATTTGCATCAGGGAACAAACAGGTGTTAGCTTTACATCAAGCACTTGATAGCTGTGCTCTCAGCTTGACTGTGTCCCAATCAATTCAGCCAAACGCCACTTCAGCTTAACTGCCCTCAGAGATACACATATCAATAATATATGCAGCCTCTATTACTCAAAATTAATAATACATGGACTACCTTCCCAGCTATCCCACTGAGCTATACTTTTTCTCCTTCTATGCCATCTTTGTTAACAGTGATGAGCGGTACCATCTGGTTCTGAAGCGAGGCTGGATGGAGGCTGGGACTACAGCAGGAAGAGAAAAGATGGTGAAGTTCATAGAGAGTGTTTCCTTGGGCTTGAAGAAATATGCAAAACTTTACTTGAAAGTAAGGGGGAAACTATTTTAAGAGAAGATGCTGTTGTGACCTTTCTGAGACGTCAATAGAGAAGAATGTTAATCTTCCTGTAACAAATGAGGATTTGAGAAAATTCCCATTTGGGCATGTAGCTATTTGTAGACTGTGTGGGTGTATTAACTGCATGTGAAAAAATGTGTATCTGAACTGCACCGAGAAGGTCAGACATCACATTTTATAAGCTTTAGCCGTGCTGCTGTCTATTGAAATGAGAGACTTACTATGGTGTTATAATCTGATGTAGTACATTCCTTCGCCTGCTTACAGTTTCTGAAGCTCTTGTTACATTGTTTCCCTACTTATGAAACTGGTCCTCTCTTATTACAAAAAGTTATATTATGTTCTACAAACTTACCAAATTATCAAGCAGTAGTCCTTCAGGAAAAGGAGCACAGTGTATTTAACGTATATTTGGTTACCTTTGTTTAGTTAATTTGTAAACCAGCAGTTTTCCAGTTCAGTATCATCTCACAAATCACTTAGTAAAGGTTTCAGTGAACACTGATGGTTTGAAAAGATGTCTAGGCTAAAACTGGGATAAATTTAGTCTTAAAGTGAAAGTTTTGTTCACAAAACCTTCTTGAGAAAACGTCTGTATTCAGCTGAGATGGGCAGGAATAAATAAAATAATAAATAATGTACTACTTTTTTCCCCACAAACTCAACAAAATGGCTTATATCCCTGATGCATCTTGTTTTCAGTGTAATCTGTGTGGTTTGTTTTTGACACTAAATGAAATGATGTCTTGCCTCATGTTTTAATTTTCCATCAAAACATAAATGTAAAAAATATATTTTCCACACAAACTACTAATGTTTTCTTTTTCAACTTTTTTAGTGTTTTTGACATGTCAGTTACAACTATTATATTAGTGACTGAAAAGAAGGTGAAACATGTTCTTAAATGTTTAACCCTCAAATCAACAGCTTCAGTCCATGCTGAAATCCCAGGTTTTGGTCTCTTGCATTCTTGCATGATTTACAAGTAGAGGGGTGACGCTTACATATTTTCATTTATTTGTGTGATTTATAAAACATCAGAACTTTGCCCTAAACAAGGACTACCATTAGACTACCATTAAATAATGTACTGTATGACGCTCACCAGAGGTTTCAACGTGTTATATGATGAACATGAGCAGAAAGTAAGATTTACCACTGATCCAATAAATTTTACTCAGTATTTGTTGCCCTTCATCAAAGTCAAAGCTGGAGCAATATTGTTTTTGTTCTTGTCTACATCTACAACAAATTAACTGTTGTGGTCAACCACATCAACGTTAGGAAATATAAAAATTGCTTTTCCTCCATCTGTTTTACAGATACTAAGCTAAGAACTTGTGTGGTAGTAGCTGAGTCTGATCCCCAACTTATACTCTGAGCACGATATCCTGTGATATCACATAAGAATGTGCAGAACATTACTGTCATGGTTTGACCAAAACAGCTACAACTCAATTTTTCAGCATAGGATGATCTTAGTCTAAAACTCTGCCATAAAAAGGAAGCAGGCATTTTAATTCTAAAAATTATTTATCAGAATATAGTTTTTGGTTAGCAACTAATATAAATAAGATAAAAGAGTTTTGGTTTGAGAAAGTAATCATCCGAAAATAAGGACCAGCAGGGCTGTAAGCAAGACATAAAACAGAGATGCCTGAAGTGTTGGCTGGAGGCTTCTGTCAGATGCAGAGTGATTAACAGCAGGTGAAAAAAAAGACTGTCCGCTCCGGGCTCTGACATTGCTCACTCTGGTTCAAACACACACAGATACACACCACCACTGCCACCAGTGAAGGAGCACTCTGGGAAATGAAGCAGCCAGTTCTCAGAACAGATGACCTTATCCCACCATGCATTGCTCTCTGTGGGGTGAAGATCCACTGGGCGGCTGCTTTAAAGACAACAATGTCCCTTATTTTGATGTGTTTGTTGTCGTTATTTTGACTTTCTAAAAGAAAATGTAAATGAACTCAAGTTCAAAAATTGATCTGATCTTTCTTTACCCTGCAGAATATCACATATCAGTGTGAAACATTTGAACAGAAGATAGAAATCAGACGCAGCTCCCAGTGAGGAAAAGCAACTTATCTCTATTAAACAGATACATTCTCTGCAACTCAGACCCAACAAAGTGTGTGTATGAGTGTGCGTGTGTAGATGCTCAGAAGAATCAACATAAAGCCAGAATGAAAACAAATATTAATTTTAAAAAGACAAAGGCTGTAAGGTTGAGGCTAACAGGACAATCACAAATGTCAGCACTCTCCACAGCACAATCCTGGCATGTGTAAAGAAGATACAAGTGGACTTCTAATAATGCAAATGCCAAGAGTTCACTGGCCTTTAGAGCCTCAGGACATGCTGTCTGTTACCAGCCACATTTTACACACAAGGGGAAAACAAAACAAAACAAACAAAAAAAATAACTACAAATGTTCCACACCAGTGTTCTATTGACTTATTTTTTTGTATTTTTCTGTTCGACAAACTGAAGTCGCCAGATCTTTTCTACTCCTATTTGCCATTTCCTGTTTCTCCCATTTGCCCCATTCACCTGCAATAATGGATAAAACAAGACAAATTACAGCCCTGAAGCTAGTGTGTATGTTAGTATGTGTGTGTGTGTGTTTGTACAGTGTAAGAGCTGTGCACATGCTCATGCTTTCAAAAACATTAAGAAAATATATGATGTGTAACTGTTATCGAGGGCGTTAGTGTGCGAGTGGCTTTACCAGTTAGAACATGTGTAAGTCGAGGTGACGACTGAACAATATTACTTCAGGGCGCTCTGGTCCTGTGTGTGTGTGTGTGTGTATGCATGTGCGTGACTGTGTGTGTGTACAGATGTGCATAGCATGGAGTCACACACAGCTATGGTACATGTGAGACTAGAAGGCAAAGGAAGCCGTTATTCCCCTTTAGAATACTGTAGACCCCACCAGTTCCTTTTCTTTTTTTTTCTCTTCCTCATTTCTATTTTTCATTCTCTGCTTCAACTTCTATTTTATTTTTCATTCATTTCATGAGATGAAATAATTCAACAACATTCCCAATACATGTTTAAAAAATAATAAGTTAAATAATAGGTATTTTTGTATTATAAATAGCCTGTCTAAAGCCGATTTCTTTATCAATTTGCAAAAATGAGACTTGTGCATTTTCTGTTGAAATTAGAGCCACATATACATTCATTAAAAAACAAAAGTAAAGACAAGATCGATCTAACTGAATGATACATGTTTTAGAACATTAAATATATGTACATAACTGAATAGAAACCCACCAAAAGAGGACAATGCTTCAGTTTGAACCAATGCTGATGAAACGATAGAATTTTACTGATAATTAAACATTAAAGAGAAGAGGTGGTGTCCATTTTAAAATGCCCAAGGCACATTCATAAGCTCAGCACACAAGCTCAGTCAGGCTCAGAGAGAAAATGAGAAAACAAAGACAAAGAGAAAAGACCTGTGTGTGTGTGTGTGTTTGAGTGTGTGTGGGGGTTTGTTGGGGGGAAGGCGGGGGTGTCCTGTGGAGAACTCCAGACACAACAGGCTTTTCCCCTGCAGGACTCTGTCTAAGTGTGACAGTCTGATTAACATCACACTCACACCATCTTGCACAAACACACAGACAAATCCACAAGTCGTCATACATCACAAGTCACGTCTCGGGGGAATATCCTCACAGGTGTGCGCACGTTTCTGCACACAGGAAATCATTCAAGCTCATCGCCCACATGTTTAGAATTTTTAGATACGTGCATCCTGTCAGAATCAAACAAAGCAAAAGGGAAAGTGTTTACTGACAAATATTTGGGCAGAGAGACACAGAGCAATGAGGTGCAAACCCAGAGATATTCATCTGCATCTTTGCTTTACCATAATGATGCCAAAAGAGCAAAACTGTAAAGAACATTACATTTGCCTCAATTCTATCAATGCCACAATCAAAGCCATGTTGGCATTTAGGCAAATCTCTCATGTTAAGCCCCAGAAAAAGGGGTCATGTAACTCTCCCTCCCCCTCCCTCAGACAGTCCTTTTCTTTCTCTGCAGAGCTCCCAGACTTGCGGCAGAGATAGAGTTTGACATTTTCCCAACAAATATAGAAAAAGGGGGAAAGAAGGGGAAAAAAAACATGGTTGGGATTAAGCAGCAACGAGCATACAGTGTTAGACATCAGAGGAGAGAAAAAGATGGATCAATACAGGAGGTCTAATAAAGAGAGGATTTATTGGCACCTTGCAATAAACTTAAGCCGTGTCAATACAGCTCAGGAATTGTCTTTAAGAGAGGAGAGACTCGGAGTGGAAGCAGAGCAGGAGGATGTTTCCTTTCAGAACCAAGGACAGCTCCAGCTTCAGCTTCATGTTAACAGCACTCGGACAGCTCCTCAATAAATCTGATCTTTCAGCCACTTTAAACTCCTATTTTTTTAAAACTTCAGATGCTTGTCTCAGGTTTTTTACCATCACCTGTCACACGTCATACTGTTGAGATGTTCTACTACCAGAACCAGACTCCTATTTTTTTAAAAAGGTAGAAGAGCTGGAAATCCAGAGGAAGAAATACTTGCCAGATGAGTAAAAAACCCATACCTGGGTTTTACCTGAGAGGAAAACCCTTGAATTACACTTTTTATAAACAAATACAAATAAGATAACAGCAAACATTAAATTATAATACACTTCCTTGGGAATTGTGTTAGTTTCCCACCTCATCTTATATAGCTTTACATGAATTTTATAGAAACAAACCCACAGTACATGTTGTGAATGACCCTCTGCTACTTGGCCACCATAGCCAACTCCTTAGGTGAGTTGAAAGTGGTGGCCATCTCAAATTACTCTGCTTCTAAAAGTTCTTCAGTTGAAAATATACATCCACCGAATAATTCCTGCAGGTTTGATTAAAATCTGTTCAGTGGTTTATGCGATATTTTGCTAAGAGACAAACAAAGGTGACTCCAAATACTTACTGAAGTTAATGGCAAAAAAAAAAGATCTTGTTAAATCTCTTAGTGCTGGAATATGTGTTACAGATTAGCCAGAGCAACTACCACACCAAGTTATAGATCTATATCTATCAAATTGACTGAGTTGTAGACATTTGTGTTTTTTTAAAGGTCTTAGATCAGGTTGACTTCAAACGTTTACAGGTTACAGAGCAAAGACTTTTCCTAAAGACATTTTCTATCCCTAAACATTTTTTACTCATTTCGTTTTACACCCACTGGTATTACACAACTTTCTGTTGCCCCTCTTGCAACTTTTGATGGGTTTTACTGAAGTAAAACTCAAATCAATCTCACCTAAAGGGACTAAAGTTTCTCATGTTTAACATTTAATGTGTTGTTTTCATGCTGAAAATTGATTTCCAAATTACCGTATTGTGTTTTTGTCTAAATGTTTACAGCATGCCACACTTTTAAAAAAATATATAAACTAGTTTGGAGGTAATGAAGAATATATGTCTTCAAGATGATGAAAATGGTAGCATGTGCAAACAATGGGAGTCTGTAGGGAGATTTAATGTCCCAACAGCGAAAGAGAAAACAAACACAGACCACACTTACAGATGCTGAAAGAAAACTTTCCCCTCTCTTTGTATCATCACCTCTCTCTCATCATGTATCTAGTCTGACAGGATCAGCAGGATGCCCCCCTTCTTTCCACAATCATTTACCCTCTTCCTCCTTTCCTGCCCTTCCTCCCTTTCTCTTCTTCACTCCCCTGCTCCTCTTTGCCCCAGCTCTCATAGCTCCTCTGCTCCCTCCATCTTTCTCTGTCAGCTCATTAAGCTTGACTTATCTCACAGAGCAAAGCGGAAATTAAATCCTGAGCTGTGAACCCCCTCCGTTGCCCCTGCCCCTCACGTTCTTGTTCTTCACCCCCATCCCCCTCGCCCCCTTTTCCTCATCCAACTCACTGAGGAGAGAATGAAGGAAAACTATGATTCCCCCCAGTGTGTTTTTTGTTGCTGCATTTGTTCTTAAATGAGAATACTTAGCATCCTGTTAATGGCTTTGCAAATTGAGACATTTGTAGTTTTGAGCTACACGGTTGATCAGAGGTGCTATTGTTTTTAATCACTAGGGGGAAAAAGGTCCCAAAAAGACAGTTTATCTTCACTTTCTTATTTTTTTAGAAAACATTGTCTCATCTGTGTGTGTGAGTCAGTTCAGCTCTGTAAAAGCACAGACTTCTTCAAACGCAGACGGAAGAGGAAGTTAATGTGTGCAATGGAAAAGTAATCAGGGTATTCTTATGCAGTGAGGCCGTGCTGCACAGGGAAATCACAGCAGATTAAGGAACTGTATTTGGAAGCATTAACATGAAATCGTTTTATAAGCTCTGCTAATTCAACTTCACTGGAAGAGAGGGGAGGTTCACCCCTCAAACAACACTCGTACAGTTCAACTTATTCCAGATGCATAAACTTTCTCATGCAGAGAGCCACACACACACACTTGCACAACAACAAAAAGTCACTAATCATGGCTCTGCTCAATTCTGTGACCTCCAGCTCATTCATATCCGACAAGCATAAAATGTGGTTAAGCATTTAGCCCCGCCTTGTTCTGGCTCTCTGCTCGACAGTGACGCATATGGCACAATGGCAGTGATTCGTCAGGAGTCAATAGGATTAACAGAGAGTTGCATTGTGGGTATTATTATGCCTGGGAGGTATGAGTTTAGGTTTGATTCAGCAATCGTGAACAAAAAGTAACAAAAAACGAGTGAAACAAAAAAGGACAGGAATGAAAAGTGCAGCCTGAATGTCTAATTTATCATTGATAAATGAAAGAAAACATTTATAATAAATAACAACAACATAACTTACACCACTAGATAATGGTTTTGGATCCAAAAACATCCAAAATATCTGTGAACCTTAAGCCATTAAAAAACAGAGAAAGGATTGAAGTTATATTTTTCCTACATTAAAAGTAATTTAGAAAAAGTTGGATGTTTTCAGAAATGCTGTAGTGACTATTTTCTTGCCTGGTAATTTTTTTTTTTGTTGTTGTGGCCACCTCCATTTTGTCTTATCCATACAGATCCATACAGTAAGTATATACCTGAAAAAGATCTTCAATCTTTGGCAATCAAACAGAAATACAACTTCATGGTGGCATTTTTTCTTCAGACACACAAGGTCATAATTGCACAACTGACACAACTGCATTAATGTGTGTTTGAGTTTGTATCAACTTCCAGCATGACTGCCATGCAGAATTTTCCCCTGACCAAATTATTTCTATGTGGGAATTCACAAAGGTTTCTTTGACATATGCCACAGAAAGACAAAAAAGGCAATAACTCAGTCAGTTTCACAGATATTGAGTCAGAGTTTGGTGGCTTAGTTGCTGAGAGTCATCCTCCAAACATCTCTAACTGTGCAAAATCTGTTTTTAAAACTAAACCATTAACTATTTTATTTATATTTCTGTTAGAGAAATGTCTCGTGAACCACTGAACAGAATTTAATGAAAATCTCCAAAAGCCATTATTGGATGTGCATCTAATACTAATAACATTTGGATTCAAGTCAATTCAAGCCAACACAAAAATGGCTATACCTTGGTCAGTTTTGCAGATATTGATCTAAATGTGATGTGATAGCTGAGAGTCATCCTCAACACATTTTCTGAGCCCCAACACATCTTATAAAACTTGGAAGAGTTTAATTTGGACTCAATGCAAAAGATTATGGTTTGGAATAGGAAAAAGTCAAGAAGATTGGTGTGAAAGCATCTCATTTCAACATAATAAAACCAACTTTTCAGGTACTATGTTTTTAGCTTTAACTGGCTTGCAAAAATCACAATTTTAACCAGTCAGGACAAACACTTTCAGCTTGTCCAGAGATCAAAAAGTCTGAGGAGTCTGAAGAGACAAAGAAGCAAAGAAGAGAAGAAACTGGCTTATAGTGCTTGTAAAACACGCTCTGAGGATGACATAAGAACCATCTCTTACACAATGAGAGACAAAGAACTAAATACAAAAATACACAATCAAAAATGAATACATTTTATTTCATTTGAATATATTACATCTGAAAACAATACACTCTACGCTCTAAAACACGCTGTGGCCTTATTCTGCCAAATTCACATGCTAAGCAGAGGAACAAGCAAACAAATAAACAAACAAACATCAGATTCACATAATGGCTGCCACGAAAACACCAGATCGTACATTGCAGTACTGCATCTCCCTCTCACTCCATTTCACTCTCAGGGGAAGGAAGAAAATGACAGAGAGAGAGATTTAAAGAGATGGAGTGAAAGAGAGTGTGTGGGTGAGTGGTAAAACTCAACAGAAAGAAGAAAAAAAAAACACAACCAAATAATATATTAAAAAAAAACACCAGAACATGTCTGAATGGATTAAAAGTACATCACGTCACAGGAGAATGAAGGAGGGGGCAGAGGATGAAAAATGGGGAGAGATGGAAGGTGGGAAGAAACAGATGGATGGATGAAGAGTGGCTGAGACTTTGCTGTCACACCTCTCGAGCATTTATCACTTTGAATAAATACCTGCACATGAAAACATGCAGTACACGCGCACACACACACACACACACGTGCGTGAGCGCAGCAGAAGCAGCAATACTAATCTCTGTCTCTGCCTCTCGACTCTCTACCCAAGCTCACCTCCCTATTTCACCCAGTGGCCCCCATTTTAAAAGCCAGCCTCTATAGAGGGAGGCCTTCAAAGGCCAGTAATCTGTCTGGGGAAACACCAGTGAGTGAAAATAGCTCTGGATTAGATTCCCTCTCTTTTCTCCCAAAATAAACCCTCTTCTCATTTTCTCTTTTTGCCTCAGCTCTACAGCCTCATATTCACTGCGGGTGTTGATTTGACTCACTGTGGACATGTTTGCACAACTTACATCCCACTGCCTAAATTCATGAAGAAAAAGATTTTCTAGACTTCTTATAAAATTAAGTTCATATATTGAGAGTTATTTTAAAATGTGGAATTAAACATGTAATGTCTTAAAGGGACAGTTGTGCTATTTTGACACTTTTGAGAACAGGTTATGAAGAGTTATTATCTTACCTGTTGTAGATAGCTCTTTAAACACCTTCAGTTTGGAGAAATACTGTACAGATTGATTCTGACCAGATTAATAAACTAAGTTTTAGTCAGAGTGATCGAATTGGATTGCTGCCATCTTAAAACAACTCAAATCAAAATTATATAAAAGGTTAATGTGAATCCTGTTTAATAAACCTTTAAATTATCATCAGTTTTTCTGGCAGGAATAGTCCTGAGGAAAGGGACCAAGGCTGCACCAGAAGTGCCAATATTTGCACCTGCAAATTACCATCAATTTCTGTGTAAATAAGTATGTAATGCACAATGAACAAAGATGCAAAGGTTTATAAAATTTTGAACATGGAAGTTGTTTTAAAACAGCAACTACTGTATTACATGTAATCTGGGCCATTCTTTGGTCATACATTCAGCCAGAAATAAACTCTATTCTTCAATCTGAGGCTATTCAAAGAATTCTCTACAACAGATAAGACATTAATTGTTCATAATCTGCCCACAAGACCACACTTCAAAAGATCTGAATTCTTACTTCAAGTTGTGACCTGTTGACCCGATTCAGAATGGATTATTCAAAGGTGAATCTCACTGAAAATTAAATCAGGTATTCATGAAGACTTTTATTTATTTTGATACAATTTAGTGGAACACAAGACATTAGGCACCTTTTTATTGATATTTTGCATTTATCTAATGATTTATTTTAGCCTTATCACTGTTAAATGCTGCTTGCATATTTTATTTTATTTTTTTACACAAACTATGTTCATTGTTATCCATTCAAAAGCAGCTGTGGTACCACCTTCCCTACCTCCAGTCAATTTAAAGAAGCCTATAAAGCATGCAGAACAGAGTGATAAAGTGATTATGAAATGTCTTAAGTCCCAGAAACAAACGTCTTATACAGCCTCTCACTGGCAGTCACAGGAGAGGTATTATGTGGTGGAGGTGTAGCTTAAAAGATTACATTGGGAAGCCTTTTAAATTAGTTTCATTATTGTGATCATGGGGCTAAAGGCAGCACACAAATACAGACTTAAAGCTCAAAAAAAGTTCAGTCCCTGGGGGAAATTGCAAAACTACTGCAAATACCCTGACAACTTACTGCCAACTTGGAAGTTACTATTTAAAAAAAGGGAGATGGGGTAAGAAAAATGAGATTAAAGCCCGATGTGTGGTCAGGAGAGATATCTTTCTCAGGAAGTCAACAGGCAGAAAAGAGGATCGGATGAATTGGAGAGAGGGGTGGGTGGAAGGGGCAGCGGGAGGGAAAATCGGGATTAAGCCTCACTTTAAATTCCTTCAGTGGAGAGTTTTGCGACAGATATATCAAAAGCTAAGCAAAGACGTTTAACATGACATGGCATGAAAATATAAATGGAGTTTAGCAAAACCAACTTATTAAATGTGTTAAATTATACAGACTGAATCAGTGTGGTTGGAAAAAGTAGATTCCTATTCTCCATCAAATGCTGTGTGTTCCTACAAATAGATTTTTCTTCATGTTTTTGTTTTTTTCTTCACAGTAATGGCTCATTTTTTCACCTATTTCTGCATTAAACCTTGGATTGGAGGTTATGTTTGCAGCAGTGCTGATCGGTTTTGTTGTTTATCTATTTGCAAGATCACTTAAAACTACTGAACAGATTTTAAAGACATTTTCAGGAAACATTGGACTTTTCACAAGAAAAAAAATTAATAAATTTTGGTGGCAATCTGGATCGCAATCTGGATTTGACAATTTTTTAATGATACAATGGCCTTTGTGGAGGTTTGAGCTCTCCAAGTGCTTCTACTGTGTTTTTAATTTAAAAACACTGTCCTTTGGAGCAACATTGCTGTTATAACTCAGCAGCATGTATTAAGGGTCACTGATGACCCCATTTTCTCGCTACTTATAATCCAGTTCCCATTTCTGTAGTCATTCTTTCTAAACCTGTCCTTCTTCTCACCTTTTCTTCCTCTTCAAGCATGTTGCCTTTATTCCTGCACATTTATTCTTGTCCTTTTTGTCCCCAATCCCTTTGTTCTCTCTCCCCACCTCTGCTGAATACTCATGCTGTATTATGCTGCACGGAAGGCGCAGATTTGACTCGAATAAATCCTTCTGCAACAGAGGAACCATTATGGGAAAGCTAAGCATAGCTTAAGTCTTTAGGGGAACCCCATACGTATTTAGTCAACATGTGTGAGAAGAGCCTCACCTGTAAACACACGTACGCTTTCACAGAAATAGACAAACGGAAAGCAGAGAAATGATTTGAGCAAATGGCCAAGGGACAGGTTGCTATAACATGTTAGCAGTCATTAGTACAGAGGGAGTTAAAAAAAAAGAAAAATTTTCATTAAAACTGACTGAATTATAGCCATTTTTGTGTTTTCAGTTGGCTGTGGCAGCCATCTTGAATGAGGTTGGCTCAAAACGTTAATCAGTTGTAAATGTACATCAGATGAATACCTTCTGAAAGTTCCATTCAAATTCTTTCAGTGGTTCATGAGATATTTTGTGAAAAGTACAGACACATGCAGACGTGCACACACACACACAGGGACAGGTACATTATCTCTCTGCCTTCACCTTCGGCAGCAAACGGTAATAAAACCAAGAGAAAGTGTATAACTTCTACATGCCTATATCATATGCTCACCTACAGTTTGATTGTTCAAATTAGTGGAGTGTATAAGTGTCAAGGAGAGAAAAGAACAATAGAATGTCTACTGTACCTACTAATTATGTGTCGATCTGAGGAGCAGCTTTGGGTGTAGCTCTGAAGAGAAGCCCCTCGCTGTGTACTTTGCATAAACAAGTAGGTGGTCCTCCGCATGCTTCAATATATGCCGTCTAATTGAACTGCACAGAATAAGAAATTCTGCTTCTCATCATCCATCATATCTCTTCCAGCCTCCTTCAATAACCCACTTTTTATGCAAAAATAAACAGGTTTCTACAAATCCACACATACCTGTGAACGCTGAACACACACACTTGCAGATGCACAGCCTGCCCTCTGGACCTGTCATCCTAAGGTAATTATCTGGCCTTACTAACTGACAAGGTTACAGCAGCTGTAGACCTGAGACTCTGGGAGTTGTTAACCTTACATTTGCTCAACTCGCATACAAGCTCAGAGTAAGAAGACTGTTTTACAAAAACACAATGGAAAATAATCTATAAAGCTCAAACTATACCTTGTTTTTTATTCATTTATTTGGTGCTGTGACCATTCCAAAAAGAAAGACAGACAGGGGAGTGATTCAGGACTGTTAATCTCCGTTTTCCATCTAACAAGTTTTGAATGCATGTCTCTTAGTTACTTGTTCAAATCAGAAGCAAAATTCTAGAAAAACCTGCATAACATAACATTACATTAAACCTGTGGCTGATTACAACTGAACTATAATAAAACAAACAACAAGCCAAAAAGTAAAACCTGCAAGTATATGAGTCAATTTTACATATTTATAAAGCCTTTATGGACACAGGGCTTAGGTGTGTTGGTGTGCGTGTGTGTGTGCATGAGAAAATCCTTGTTCTGCACTAGTCAGCACTTTCCATTAAATATGGGATAAATGGGGACAAACGGAGAGCAGTTTGGAAGGGGGACCGTGACCTTGACACAGCAGTGTGTGGGTGTGTGTGGGTGTGTGTGTGTGTGTGTGTGTGGGGGGGGGGGGGGGGTCTTGCACAACATGATAACTACATGTTCAACAAAGGGTCACAATGACCTTCTACCTGCAGGTGAAATGAGGGGGGAATAATTTTGAAGATGTTATCATCCAACTGAAATAACAGAGTGGAGAATATTGGACCACTCTTTCTGAGGAAAATTTAATTATTAGCACAAATTTGTGGCTTGATTAGGTGACTAGGTTATTACTGTGACTTCACGCATGACTAAAAGATGGTCTCAATACACAGAGGTCAGGTGTGACGTATGGAAGAGCCGAAATTTTTACCAGAACTGTTTCAGTTTGTTTGCTTGAATATAATTTCAGAATCTGTTGTATTTTAATCTGTTGTATTTTTAACAAAAAAATATAATACCTGCACATACATATGAGAAGACAACTTATAGCAAAGACCAGCGAAAACCGTTCCAGGCACAAAAAGTAACAGGATTGGGTTTTTTCTTCTCGTCTTCAATGGTTCATCTCTTCCTCCACTCATTCCTCCAATAATTGGGGTTATTGACCAACTCATCTATAAATTAAAGACAGAAACCGACAGGAATGACAGAGGAAGAGATGTTCTAAACTTGGTTGTAATTTGCTGCAACATTCCTTGTTCAAGGTTTGTGAGCAAGAAACATTTGGCCATGGATGAATTAAGAAACATATTGGGATGAATGAACATAGCCACCAGTTTTAGTTTCATATATGTACACGCAAACATGCACACACAGTCATAGAGGATCATTGCATCTTTTAAAAGGCATACAGTTGAATGCAAAACTTTTGAGGAAAAGAAGTTGAGGTTATAAAAAAGTTCTTCTGTGATACTCCCTGAGGTTTTCCCCATAAATTTTTAATGTTTACATTGCGCTCCTCATATTAAGAAGAGATAAGTTCCTTTAAACATAGCTTAGAATCTCGCAAAGGACCTGATCAGAATCAGTTTTTGAAGTGAAATGTCTAAATCACAATTCTTTATATGAAAACCACATGCATTAAAGTATTCTGCTGCAGAATGCTTGTTAAAAAGGAAAATATTAAAACATTTTTATGTAGTCTTTTTAAATGTTTAGGTGAACACATAAATTCTAATCTTTCTAGGCCAGTACAACCTTCTTCCTCACCTCTGCACAAACATAAAAAATACTAGGCAGAGTTGCTGAGAAATAAGATAATCCTATACTTGGGTTTCAAAAGGAAAGCAGTCCAAGTGTTGAGAAATATCTATGTTCGGAACCTAAAAGAGAAAAGCATACAAAGAGTAAATCATCAGATATTAAGAATAAACCAGATGATGTTCTTGCGTGAAAACACAAAAATACATTGCATTTTTTTTAAATATATAAAGGCATTTTATCAAATGCAATGTCCTGGGTTTAGTTCATTTTGCTTTCATTTCTATTGAAAATGAGAAACTGTGCAGTGCTCGCAGAAGTCAGCTCCTTTGAAATGATAACCTATGTTAAAATGGAAATAAGCTTTGCCTTGCAACCTGGGACACGGTAATCGTATCGCCCTTGTCCCATGCTCAAAAACAGTCCATCTGCACACAGAACCATAAGACTTCTTTTTGCCACCTGTGCACCACATTCTTACAGCTACCACCAACATATGCAGTCATCTTACATCCAATCTATGTCCACAACAGAATGCAGCTGTGAGAATGAACAAACTCAACGGTGTTATTTGACTATATAGAATATTCTGTTCTGTAGGAATGACGAGGGTTTCCCTCCTTTTATGCGGTCTATGTATTCTCAGACCTCAGTTATGAATGACTCATGTTGACCTGGATGTTGTTTCTAGTGCTTTCCATTCTCAGTGCTTGCAAATGAGACAGAGCTGAAACAGTCAATAACAGGGATTTTCTAAAGCAATAAAAGAACGGAAACACAAGTTTTTCAAGGTCAAGCTTTACAGCATTGTCTCCTTTTTGGACTGAATAGAGTTTGACAGCTTCAAATCAAACAACTTTATATATTTAATTCTAAATATTGAACCATCAGTAGACAGCTAAAATCAACAGTATGGTTTAACACGTTTAGCTTCTCCATTTCTTTTGCATCCTTCCCCTCATTTGACCAAATTTTGAGTGTTCAGTCTTTTCTCTCTTTTCTGCCTCCCTGACTGTGCTCCTTCTTCCAGTCCCAGCTAAAACAGGAAGAAATTAAAACAGCGTGAAGGTCATTTTCCTCTCTTTGTAAGCAATAATCAAAGAAGTTCTTCATCCTCAAAAACTGGCAATGCTGGGTCTGGAAGCTTTGTTGAAACCAGAGCCATTCCCCACTTGAAGACCTACTTAGTCAAACACTGGGGAAAAAAAACACTTTCTTTTTTTCTTTTCTTCATAATTGTACCTGTGATGTATATGCTGCAAGGTGTTTAACTGTGGGTTTTTCTCCGTCAATTCTCTTGGAGAGCCATTTGAAACTCACTTTGCAGGCAAAAACAAAGCCATTTCATTTGGGAGGTAGATGGAAGAGAAGTGAAAAAAAAAAACTAGAGTGGAGAAAAAAAAAAAAGAAAGAATGAGAGCTTCTACGGCAGCCACTAGGCTCCAGTAAAAATCCAGTATTTTTCTGTGACAAATTGTCCTTCTCCATCCCTGCTTCTGAACTGTCAAAGAATGCACGGTTCAAACCTGATGCATCATGCGCCAGAAACGGTGTGTGTGTGTGTGTGTGTGTGTGAGAACGACTTTGACAGCTGCCACACAAGAACGACTTTGACAGCTGCCACACAAGTAGCCCAAGTAGATTATCACACCCTCAATATCTGAAAGCCATTGACATGTTTATGACCACACATACAGAGTGGACACACATAGATAACACCACACATATATGAAAAAGGTTGATCCACAAAAACAGAAATGTTTGCGCCTACACATTCACCATTTCAAAACACACACACACACACATACACACACTCACAGAGTACACGCCCAAAAGCCTTAAAGCACACTTGCAGACCCATCTGGGAGAGGCAGATAAGAATAGTTTGGGGTGTAGAGGGTTAGGGAGCTACTCAGGGACACACTGTAGCTTTTTTAGGAATATTTTTATTGATTTTTCAGAGAGGCCAAGACAGGAATAGCTATGTCTTACTCTAAAAAGGCTTCACTTGCTACTTTGCACTAGTGTTTTACAGTCTCCAAGACTCGAAGAACCCCACCGTCCTATCAAAGGTAAAGTGAAACCAGGGATCTATGATGGCTTTCATCTTCCTGTTTTTGCTCCCCCATCTGAGCTGCAGTCAGTCCAGACTGAGAAATGAATCTCTAGAGAGCAAATAAGAGGAGATAAACAATTATTAGCCATCATTTTTTTTTTTAACCAGATGAGGCCATGAACCCTTTACCTTTCCTTTTATCACTTGGGATTATGTCTCCTTTGAGGTGTGAATAAAAAAGGGATGTTCCCCACGATGTGAAAAGCTAATGAAGTGAAAGAGTTGTTAAGGTACACAGAGCTGAGACGGTAATAGCAAAAGTAAAGAAGAGGTGTCATGAGACGGAGAGCAAGGCGAGAGAAAGAGACCGAAACAGAGGCTGGCATCGAACAGATCAGACAATAATTCACAAATGAATGTAGAGAAAGATTTTTCAATATCACTGCTCAAGCAAGAAACCCAACTAGCAGTGACACCCGTGACATGATTTGCTTGCGAAATGGAATCATAGAAACATCTTATGCTTACAAGAAAGAAACAGAACAAGAAATGCGCCACAGCATGCACAAAATGTTAGAACACAGCGAAATTAAATGATTGGACATGCTGATCTGCAGTGCCAGGTGCTCCGTGGAGCATCTCGTGTTGAAAATGTGTTTCGGAGCCCCATCACTTTCCTAATATCTTTCATGTCAGCTGGAAAAAACAACAAATTTGAAGGCAGAAAAGGGAGGCACACTGGCGCGACCGTAAAAATCAAGTAAAAAAAGTTGCTCCGTTTTTTGAAACTTCCCTCAGTTCTTGGGTTACACTCTTCTGAATTATAAATCTATGCACTGATAGTAAAAAAAAAAAAGCGATAGAGTTAAGAAATTATTTCACTGAATTTCATAAGGATTGACCTGAAGCTAAAAAGCAAAGGGGGCCTGAAGGAAGCGTGAGATTGTGTGTGCCTCTCTGTGCTCGAACGTATGTGTCTGTGTGGGTGATTGGGAAAGGAAGAACAAACGGTACAGATTAGGAACAGTGTTCCTCAAGCCTCGGGGTTCTTGTGCACCTTCACCAAGCAAAAAAAAATGAAGTAAGAACAAAAAAAAAGAGAGAAACAGCAAGTAAAAGCTAAAAGTATTGATGAATCAACTATTAAAGACAAGTTTTCTAAAATGTGTGTGAGGACATTCTAAGGCCTAGCATATCTTGAAGGAATGCATCTCACCTGTCTAATTTCATGCCAGAGTTTTAAACTAAGATCATCTCATGTTCAAAAATTATGCAGTTGCAGCTTTTTTGGTCAAAGTTTGAAAATAATATTATGCACAATGTCATGCAATATCTCAAGATGTTACACTGAAAGTAAATGGTATGAATGACTTTCAGTTTTAACTCAATATCTGGAAAATTGACAGATGGCAGTGGCAGCCATCTTGAATTAGATTGATCCTAAAAGTTAATCAGTTAATGACTTTCCAATGATTGCTTTCTGAAAGTCTTATTTATATTTGTCTGCTGATTCATACGATGTAACAAATACACAACACACACACACACACACACACACACACATACACTCACACACACAGTCATGGTCAAAAACATGATCGTCCGCCTTCACCTTCTGGAGACAGGTGATGTAGAGGCCATTCAAAAATACATTTGGGTTATTAAGAGAAATCTGTTTGGAACTGTTTGTAAGATCTGGCTTAAAAAGTGAATTTAAAAAAAAGAAAACACATTCTCACATTCAAACTGCTGATAGTTCCATGTTTATTTATTGATTTAGAGCAACACCTTTAAGAGAAGACACTCTTATCAGTGATTTATATATGTAGTCTTATCTGCCACTGTATTCCTTCATATATAACAAAGAAAAACAATGACTATAAATGTATAGGTGTGCTACTCGATAAAATATTCTGTTTAAATTATGAGCCGCTCTAGAATCCACCTTTTACTGAGTTGGAAAAAAAGAAGAATAAGAAAGAAAGACTGGGAAATACTGTCACATGTTTGCATGTGTGTGTGTGTGTGTGTGGATGTGTGTGAGGGATAGCTAGAAGCAATAAGCTAGTTCAAGGACAAGGTGTCTACTGTACCGCCATCTTGGAGTTTCCTCTAAGGAAAATTAATCACTGTTGCAAATAATTCAAGTTAAATACATCTATAAATACCCCTGGGAATACATAATAAAATAAGAGAAAAAGAGGGAATTAACTATCGAATGATTGATCAAACAAAAGCCTGAAGCCTCTGATCTTTGTAACCTTTTCCAAGGTTCCTCACGCCAGGCATTCATAACACAATCCACAAAAGATGTGAGGAAACTGATGCTCATTCCCATTGAAGGTGACCACATTAATGCAGGAGACGTAAACAGAAACAGCCTGAAGACCTTAAATATTTCAGTGTGATAACGCTCAGATGTATGCACTGAGCAACACATGGGTTGCAGGTTACCAAGACACACGTCCAGAGTGATAAATCCCATAAATTCAGAGCGTGAATTTATCACAGCAATGCAGTTAACTGCGAACTGGAACGATGGCCTCGGTTATTGTCTGGACTGCCTTGTGTTAAAGGATCTGTGATTACATTCAGCTTCGTCACAAGCAACATCAGGCTATTGTATTCCATGTGTTGAGTGTGAGGGCTATAACAACACAAAGGAAGCTTTTGTGAGTCTGCACATAAATGTGTGTGTGCAGACTGTGAGTGGTATGCAGCATAAACAATCAAATGGGTTAACCTGGATTAATGCATCAACTGGGGTGCAGGCCAGATTAACCAGAACAATAGAAGAGGGTGACAAAAAAGACAAAAGGGGAGGGACAAAAAGTAGGAAATGGAGGGTTAGATGATGAGATGGTGAAAAAAGTAAAGGTTCGAGCAATTGAAATAAAATTTAACGAGACGGAAAGTCCTGTAGCCAGAGGTATATGTAGTTGGATAATAAAGGGAAAGGAAAAAAAAAGAGAAATGGAAAAAATAAAAAGACAAATAAGAGAAAAATATGAAAAAGTATTAGAGTTATTGGCAAATTTCCAGAGGAAAAAAATGGTTGCGAAAGAACAAAAATATCCCACTTTGACCTTGGCCTTTAGGACTCTGTTACTCCAACTACACACACACTTACACTCTGACAACAGAAACATACACAATCAAACACAGTTTTTCAAATGCCTCCTAATACGTTTGGATCGAGGTTTCATTAATGTTATTGTGGCTGTTGTGCTGCCAGCTGGTTGATTGTGTTTTTTGTCTGCTTCAATAAAAGCCAAGTGAGTGTGTGAGAGTGTCTTTTGTGGTTTTTAATCTACACACAATCAAAGAAGGAAAACACATTTCAAGAAAATGGAAGAAAACAAAAGCAGGCATCTGCAGCTGATAGAAGGAAGCCCCCACACACAAACCAGCACCATTAAGACTACTACCTTCTTCTCATTCAGTCTTTCTCAACTGGTAGAGGGACAAAGCAGGTCGGCACAGAAAAGCTCACACACACACACACACACACATTCACAAGCTGCCGCCCACCCCAGCGCAGTCACAACCACACAGTTCCAAATGCAGCATTTCTCAGGGTCAATGGGTCTATTATCATTTAAATTTGCCAGCAGCACTCTAATTTTAAAAATAATTACAATATTCACAAATATAAACTCACAGAGATAAATAAAAGAAATCTCTGTTTCGACTATAAATGTTGTCGCTTACAACACAAAGTGTTCTTTTGTCGCAGCAAACAACTTACGTTCTAAAAGCTTTGAGCTCCCTCAAGGCCAACTCAAACAGTCGGCCGCCCACAAACCCCTTCACCCCCATTCTCCTGCACCGCAACACAGCTGCCCCTCTGAAGGGACGAGTCAGACCACCCCCATCCCCTCGCTCATGCTTTACTGGGACTTCAATGGCACGAACACACAAAGACTCCCAACAGACACGCAACAGTCCAGCATTTTCTTAAAATCTCCAACGGACTGACCGGCTACAGAGCTCCACCTGACCTCCAATCACACACGGCCATTCCTCCACACTGCTTGTGCTGCTAGTCACAGCTTTTCTGGTCTGTCCATCACCCCTAGCAACACTGCATCTCCCAGTCTGACCACCGCCTCACCACCTCACAATCCCGTCATCTTTATTGCATCAGCTCTTCAGACTTTCATTACTCCCTCTCACTTTTGATCTCGGGTCAGCTTGAAGGTGGACATGCAGTATGAATCCCCTGATTTAAAATGCATGTTGTGTCTGGCTGTATGTACAGTCTGCAGCAGGAAAAAATTGTATTAAATGCACAAAAAATGCAAATTTGTTTTATTTGCCAATAAATTATTGAATGCTATTAGAGTGAGCATCTTTATGCATGCAAAGTCATGTAAGTTTATAAAAAAATATAATCAGAAAAGTGATGGGAATTCAGATCTAGACTTGTTGCTTTTGAGGACTGAAGGCTGAAAGGTTGAGAAGATGTTCTGCTCAAATCTAAACTATAGAACTGACTGCTAATCTAAAAAATGTCTGGTTGTTAAAACATTTAGGCTGTGTGATAAAACATAACAACACCCTTAAATCTATGAATAAATGTTTCAGGAAAATGTTAAACAATAAGTTTGATCTTTTAGTTATAACAAACATTATTTTTTCAATATGCAATATTCAAGAACCTCGAGACTTGTGACACATCACACTTCACCCTGCTAAAATTGACCGGTGTGTTTTATTCAAACCCCATATTTTTTCTTGCATTCTTTCATCAGCTAACCTTTCAAAGGCTTTTGACCTCTAAAGTGCCAGCACTTCTCCATTCTGCCACTGACTCACTCCCACAGACGCACAGACACACACACACACACACACAAACACATACATCTCTCAGAGTGACACCTCCACTCAGCCCATACCAGCGGGAAATCCTGCAGCAGCGTTTAAACGCTTGGTCAAACCCTGTCTGAGTATGGTGCTACGGGCCTGACAGGAATCAACTCCACTGGTGCTCTACAGTTCAGCAGCACACACAAACACCACCACCGGCACCCATAACTACTCACATCCCCCTCCCCCTCTGCAGAGTGGGTCCTGATGTGGGGCAAAGAAAACAGCAAATCTGCAACCAGAGGTTTCAGCTCCATCATACTACAGTCAAGAGTAAAAAAAAAATGCATGTATTTATCAAAATGTTGGGGACATTGTGCTAATTTTTGACATGAACAAAAAAAAAAAATTGGGGGCAGAATAAAATACTGAATAATGACACATCTAAAAGATTTCCATGGTCATTACCATGCTCGGATGTGAACTAGTAATCCACTGTGATGAGTTCAGAGTATTTTGAGCCGTGACCTGAACTGATACTGCAGTACTAAGATGTATTCACCCAGTCTTCACCCTTATCTCAGCTTTCCTAAGCACCTCTCTGATCCCTACTGCCCGGGGCCATACAGTGCAGGCCTGGTTGTTGTTTATATGCGTGTGCACATTTTCTTTCTCCACATTACAACTGTGGGTATACATATGTGTGTATTGCACGTGCATGAATATGTCAATCTCCAGGTGTGTCTGTCATACTGCTTCAGTGTGTGCCTGTGCATGTTTCTAATGTCAGTTTGAGCAGCACTGAGGGACCACTCAAGATGAAGCGCCCAAGGCACACACACAAACACACATGCACACACACACCGGCCAGCTTAAAGAGGTGCATCGCTAAATTTGCACGACAGCAGCATCTCCGTGCTGAACTGCATCCATCCTTTGGTAACTCTCACACACACAGAGGATGTGCACGTGGTGCAATCAGCGTGCTGATCAAAGCATTTAACTGGAGCTGAACCTGGCTCTGTCGGTGATGTTTTAAACATAAATCCTCTCAGGGGGTTGGGTGGGGGTGTTGATGCTGGAAGAGCTCAATGTGTCTCTCTCTTTGTGTCTTCTAACCTTTATTTCCTTCCTTTCCCCTTCTATTAAATACAAAAACTATATACTAAAATAATGGAGAATAAAGTATGAAAACCTTTTTCACATTTATGATATTTTAGATGGAAACAATGAAAAGGGTAAAAAAAAAAAAAAAAAGCAAAAGTAGAACAAGCACCAACTCTTATTGCTACATTTGGCTTTTTTTAATTAATAGCCAAAGTGCCATATGACCTCCTCAGCCTGTTATCTTGAGAGATCAATGCTTTATTTTGCCATTTAAAAAAAGAGATGCTGATCTACACCACAATTTAATGAGTTTCTTCTTCTTTCTGTTTAAGTTTAATCAAATTCAAGAAATGCAGTTCTTTCATTAGACGACAATGCAACCCCAGTTCCACCAAGGCTCTACAGTTTGTCATAAGAATAATAAAACACCACCACATGTCCGTGCATGTTCAACATATTCTTGACCATACTTTGTGATCTGCTGTGTCTGCCACAGTGAATCCCAATAAATATGGTTATGGTTAGTTTTTACCTTAGTCCACTCTTGTGTTTAAACTCACACAGCTCAGTGGCTGTGGAACAATAATAGACTTCATGTAAGACACTCAGGACCAGACACAGGTCTGTGACATATTAATGAGTTATCACAGCTGATGAAATGTAAGGAGCAAAAAAAAAAAAAAGAAGGGAGCCTTTTCAAAAAGGCAAATGTCCCCATTGTCTGCAGGCTGACAGGGCATCATGGGGGTGCCGGACGAGGGGGGATATGTGTCATGTCAGAGATTCACCGGTATCAGGGGAGGTGGAGGAAAAATAGAAATATAGAAGCACAGGTTGTGAACATAAAAAACGTAAAAAATGAGGGTGTTCCTGTGTGTGTGTTGGGGGAGGGGTGTGTGTGTGTGTGTGTGTGTGGACGCATGCTCTGCTGACAGTAAGTGATTCAGAGAGAAACAGTGATGACAGTAATGACTGCTCTCACAGAAAACGAACGGATGATACACTATTATTATCGCTATGTCTGCAAGGGAACTTGGATGTGCTCATGTCTGTATGCAAGTATATGTGCAAAGACGGTGTTTGTGTGCCTGTTACCCGCATTTCAGACTGGCTGCGCTCAAACTCCCCGCTGAGGTTGTGTGCTCCACTCCATTTTCTCCATCTCTCCACGGTAAGCAGCATGATTGCTGATTAAAGCCTGAATATGGATGTACGTACAGATATGTACATATGAATAAGAAATGAAGTAAAACTGGAAACTAATAGTTGTGATAAGTCAGATCAGAGACTGATCAGAGAAAGCTGCTGATAATTTTTCCCCAAACACTTGGAAAAGGCAGCTAACCTTAAAGCAACCTTTGCTCCATTAATGTTCAAAGTAACATCAGCCTCATTTGTTTTATAAAAAGAATGTAGATAAACACAAATTATCATTAAAAAAATTTCCTCCCATAAAATAAAGTAAAATTAAAGGCTTATTGCCCCATCTTTGTTGTGAATAACTCTCAGCTACTACCGCTTCAAATTTTAGATCAATATCTGTCAGATTCACTTAGTTGTAGCCCTTTTGTGTTTTTTAAGGTCAGCTGGCTCTGGCGGCCATCTTGAATTGGGTTAACTTCAAAAGTTAATTAATTATAGATGTTCATTTATTGATTACGTTCTGAGAGTTTCATTAAAAACCATCTAGAGCTTCATAAGAAAAAGAAAAATTATCTGTCAAAGATGATTCCATTTGTTGATGGCAACAGATCTCAATCAGTTAGCCCTCAGAGGACAAATTAGGGATTCATCTCAGCTACTAACACACCAAAATTTAGCTCATTAGCTATAAAACTGACTGAATTGCAGCCATTTTTGTATTTGTAGCTAGAATCTGGTTAACTCCAAAAGGTCATCGGTAGTAAATTTATATCCAATGATCAATTTCTGAAAGTTTCAATAAACTCTGTTCAGTGATTAATGAGATATTTTGCTATGGTACATACAAATGAACACACACACAGGCAAAAACTTGATTGCTCCGCCTTCACCTTTCACTAATGAATGACGATAATGATGACCTGAGGGAGTGAGTCTGTACCACAATGGGATGACCGGGAAAGTTGACAAACGATTTGTGTATTTTACATAAAAGAATAATAATTCTGAGTCAGAGATCCAACGTCTTTTTAAGCATCATCAAGACATTTTCCTTTGAAAATCAGAAGTGGGATCATAATTCAGTTTTTTAGACAATTGGTGAGAAATTCCTTTTTATACTGATCAGCACCACAAATAGCAGCACTCTTATCTTTCATTCCAATATTTTATGCCATTCAATAGTTCAGAGCAATGCTTTCTTTTTTTTTAAAGAGTTAATAAGGGAATATATGCAAAAGCTTAATCATGTTGTTTCCAAAATACCCCAGGCTTTTAGAAATAACAAGCAAATGACTTATATAAACTGACCAGGAGCAGATTTTAGCTCCTTTGTGTTATGTTTGTTTCTGAGAATATACTGTATAAATCAGTATGGTGTCATCCAGACCCACTGGGCTTGGTTAGATAACCCCACCAACTGTCAGCTTCTATAACACGTAAATGAAAACCAGTGAATCATTATGGCTAATTAGATTCCTGTGTTGTCTGAAGTCTAATCATTCAGGGAAAAAAATCAAGGGACAGAGAAAGACTAAGAGTTTACGAGCTTCCGTCAACCCTGCCTGCTCCACGTAATGAGGAATTCAGAAAAAAGCAAATTGACACCAAGAAAGAAAATCTCAAACATGACAGATCAGATACCTGTGGGACAATATTTGACACTACAAGTTAGCAAATAGTGAACTTTTAACGATAAACAAGCAGATAAATGTAAGTATAAATGTAAAAGAGATTGACAAGTGAGAAATACATTCAAGTGGGATGACGCAAGTATAATTTGATGCATTTCAGGAAAAGAGGAAATGTAGGTAAGCATTTCAAAGAAAAGTTTGTGGGTGGTATCCTATTTGTGAGAATTTAATTGCACTTTATGAGCAGTGTAGTTGTCTTCAAATTGGGGGGGAAGCAATGATTTTTAGTTCAATGGAGCGAAACCTCTCCACTGTTTGAAAAGACTTTTATAATCAAACAGAAAAGAGAAGTGTCAGTAAGAGCTTAAAAACCTTTTTTCAGTATTTTCTTTGCATGGCCCAGTCATTTTTGGGGAATTTTATATATATATATATATATATATATATATATATATATAAAAAAAACACAAGAAGCTGCAGCTAATTACACTATTTAAATACAACTAGGAAAAAATGTTTGGAGTGTGCTGGTTTTATCTAATAAACAACAGGAGCTTCCTCTGAATAGCTGATCATTTGTAAACACTGCAGTTCATTTCTGTCCACTGAAACGGCTGCAGCAGATCAGGCTTGTTTAGAGGGCTTTTAGTTTCTGTGTTGCTAACTCAGGTACAGAAAAACTGTAGGAGATTATATTCATAAATCACAGATGCTGAGCCGCCCTATGGTCATAGAAAAAAAGCAGATTATTTGAAAATAATAGAGCCCCTTTTTTGTTATCTAATTTGCATATTTAAAAATGATTTGGTCAGTCAGTTGGAAAAAGGTGAGGAATTCTGGACAGTTTCTGGATCACCACAAGGTCAACAATGAATGATTACACTCACTTCAGGAAAATAGAATACTCGGGAAAGAAATAAACATTAATGCACAGGGAAAATATACAAACTTCACACAGAAAGGCTTCTACAGTCAACATTTGAACTTCTCACAATGTGATGTGAAAGCACTAATCACCCCTCCGCTGCGCAGCTGCAGCTAATATAACCTACATCCGTTCATTCGTTTTATAAACCTGCTTTTCTGTGCTGGGTTGTGGGGAGCTGGTACCTACTGTATCTGCAGCAGTCAGTGGGTGAGAGGCGGGGCGGACGCTGGACAGATCTCCAGTCCATCACCGGGTTTTCAACAATTTAAATTTCTTTTCTTCATGCTAATCAACTTGGAGAGTTTTAATGTGACACACTGTTACTAACTCAGTCACTTTTCCAAAGATCAAGCTCAAATTTGATTTGAAATTCTCAACAAAAGATGATTTCAGTTTAAAAGCATGACATAAAAGATCACAGGCAATATGCATTTCTTCAAGAATTGCTGAATCTTTATTTGGATATTGCCCTCAACTTTACACTTTCTTAAAATATCTTCAATAATTGTGTAGTTTTATGTTCTCCTCTAAATCTGTCTTAGAAAATTGATTTCTTACAGCCCTTACTTGGCAGATCTACTCCAGTAGTCAAACAGACTTTTGGAGGACATCCAAATTAACTAAAAATTATTAATCTGCGAAAACATTTAGTTCAGGCATTCACCCCTAAAACCTTCTGAGGACCTTGACAAAAAGTGCTTATTTTATATACTATATATGGCTTGGACACAATTTGTATTTTCTTTTCTTTAATACAGATACCGTTTCATGTAAATGTAAAGCAAACACAAGCAAGTTTGGTATAAAAACAGACGTGCCAAAAACTATTTTTACTATTCTAATTGTCACATACAGATTATTATTAATAATAATAATAAATCTGGACTCTCACTGTTGTTGTAAACTCACTGTTCTTTTACGCTTCTGTTGTATTTGTGTAAGACCTATCAAATGTCCTTGCATCTCCGTTTCAGAGCAGTCACAGTTAATGGGTTTCTTGCCCTACAACCACCCCATATTGTACCATACTGATTTTCTCAATGTCAGCTTGTCAGTGAATACTCTGAGGGCCAGACTCCATCTCACTTCCCAACACACACTCAGATCCTGCCACAACAAAAAGCAGAAGCATTCCCACCAGCCCCCTGGCCCCTCACCCCATTCCCCCTCTTTCAACGACCTCTGACACTGATTGCCAACGTGACATCAGCCGGCTCCGGTGGCACTGTGACCCTCTCTTCCCCATGGCAGGTTATCTTGGCATACTTGAGCATCTTGTTGAATGTTGTGTGTGTGTGTGTGTGTGTGTGTGTGTGTGTGCTTACTGTTCATGTGTGATCATGTTTTCTGGCACCTCTCCAAACCTCCTGGCACTGTAACTTCACCTTCCCTCTACTGGATTGTTCATGTCTTTGCCTTCTATTTCTTTACTTCGTCCACTTGCCTTCACTTTCCGTTCTTCCCCACAGCTAGATTTTTTTTTAAATAAATATTTTGTCATTCAAAAGTCTCCAATGGAATGCAAAGCCTACATGTTGAATTCATTCGAGGTATAACAAGCATATCTCAGAGCTTGTGTCTGATATATGGAAGCTAGCAGAATGTTCTGTGTTAGCATGTTCTGTGCTTTTTATTTAGGTTGCATAACACTACAAAGGCCGGCCATCTGCTGCACCTTGGTCCCTGGGTTAGCAATGAGGCCTAAGCCATTACATACTTTGTGTGTGTGAGGGGGATGCACAAATGGGTGTGTGTGCCTAATCTGTCTCTGTTTTCATAGCAATCAAGTGGGGAAGTTGGTAATCTCGCTTGGCCAGAGTCAGATTTAATCCTTGCATCTAGCCTCCATCTTTTTCTCTCATACACAAACTAACCATATATTCTGTCTTTTGTCACTAAAGATGATACATTTTTGTACCATTTTTTTATTTATACTGGTTCACCCATTTAGAATTGCTACTGATGCTACTACTAGACTGATTTGCTTTGTTACAGTGAATTACAAGCAAAATTTGCATATTATAATGAGAAACCAGCCCTATCGTAAAAACTTACACTCTGTCTCACACACACAGACGCACACACACACATTGACAGCATCAGATGTATGCAGCGCACCAACAAAGTCGTCTGTGAGGGTAACACATCTGTTGCTTTTCTGACAGGTAGGCAGGTCTGAGATGAGAGCAGTGGAAAATACAGAACACACACACACACACACACACCAACACACCTCCTCCTACTCTATACCTTTATAACCTATATATAAAAGGACTTTAGGTCAATGATAAAAGCCTAAAATTACCTGTGAGGTGAAAAAAGCAACTAAAGCATTAAATCTGGGCAGACGAGTAGGCAGGCAGGTGGTGGTTGTGCTTACTGAGCACACATGATGTGCATCTAGGCTTTCAGGTTTCAACTATATAGGAAAAGCTGTGGAAACCAGAAATTTAGAAGGGATTTTAGGAGATTACAATTCGAATAAAAGGGAAGAAAAGCATTTACAGCCTTATTGACTATGTGTAAAGAACAGTACTGCTGTAAGAGGCAGGAGAGCACCAACAGGAGTAATATTTTAGTGTATGCACGTCTTGAATTAAAAAATTCAGTCACAAGAAAAATAATATAAGAATATAATATTTAGAATTAGATGTGGCTGCTTTTAGAAGGTAAATATTTTGCAGGTAAGAAACTGGGGACAATATGATGACATGGGGGATATACAATAGTAGAGACCAAAGCTAGAAATGGAAACAT
This sequence comes from Kryptolebias marmoratus, assembly GCF_001649575.2. Classification (NCBI taxonomy): domain Eukaryota; kingdom Metazoa; phylum Chordata; class Actinopteri; order Cyprinodontiformes; family Rivulidae; genus Kryptolebias; species Kryptolebias marmoratus. The sequence goes on along the minus strand of NC_051440.1, from coordinate 19,950,282 downwards.
GCTCATTGGTGATCCCATTAGGCTGAAAATGGGTAATACAGAGAGATGGAGGGAAATGGCAGGGTGATGCTGAAAGCCACGGGGAAAATTGTGAGCGAGTTTGAGGAGAGGAAGGAAAAAAATCTGAAAAAAGCAGAAAAGATTAAGAGGCTGAAAATGAAGGAAGGGGAGGGAAAAGAGGAAGAAGTTGATAGGAAAAATAAAACGAGGGGAGCAAGCACCTTTAAAATGGTTGATAAATCCCATCAGTTCAGTCATACAACTCGTCTTGGACTGAGAATACAGATTTAAACGTTACTGCAAGCTTGTGTCATTTGGAAAACTTAAATTAAAGCAAAGCTCCCAGTGACTTTAATATGATGGGGATCATTTGCAGTGTTTGATTGCAAATATGTGAGCAGTCAGGCATTTTTTAGGCTATTACATGTCCAAATAACATAATCATGGGCTAATGTGGCTTGACTTAATTAACTTATTTTATTAACTGGTTGAGCTAATATAAATGTGGAACCTTATTTGTGTTTTTATAATTGGGTTAATCACTCATGCAAACGACTAATACTGAAAAAAAAACTTACAAGTTAAATATTCCTTTTGTCAAATAAAGACGAGCTTTGCATTTTTTTATTGCAGACAAGTTGGGTATTGAGCCTCTCGAGGCTTTTGTTAGGGTTTTAGACTTATAACATTTAATATGCCATACACATTATAAAATGATAAAACCTTTCATATTATTGAAGAATTATGTTTAAAAGGGCTTTATGGCATATTTAAATGGTCCCTGCAACACACGGCACAGCTAAATGAGATCATCCATCACTTAATTCTTTTGCTAATAGAAAAAGATTTGAGTATTCAAATAACTGATGTCCAAGTTTAAAAAGAATGAAAGCTATCCTTGGCTGAGTGTTACAGGATCTTATTTTAGATCCGTTGCAAACCTTCAAATTCTGAAGCCCACAGCCGCATTGTCTATTTTCTAACAACAAAGGCATGTGGGAGGCTACTACGCAGCAATCTGAGAAATAAAGTAAAAGCAAAAAAATAAAAAACACCAATTTACTCATCAACGTGGTCACGCTCACATTCAGTCACAACTAAGCAGTTTTTGTGACAAATGAAAAACCTAAACTGGTGTTCTGCTCGTAGAAGATAAGGTTACTGGTCTTTTTTCACTCATAGGGGACAGTAAGAACCTGAGGAAGGTTAAAACCCACCCAGTCCAATCTTAATCGCTGTCATGAGTTCCACAGACACCCCCACACTGACCCCATCACCTCAGGCCCTAAGAGATTAATTACACTCACGAGCCCTCCCTGTTGCACGTGTGTGAATGCGGCCACTCAAAAAGACAGCAAGTCTTTATTATGCATGTATTTATATGTACCGAGTTCTTTTCAAATGTTACTCTGGGCATAAATTAATTTTGAAAAGTGATTTTTTTTTCTTCCTTTTTTTACAAGTTTCAAAACTTTCTGAATTTTTTTTTTTTTTTTTCTGGATCAACGTGGTATTAAATATAGGCAAGTTTGCATTTTTTTCATCATTTCTTAAATTCAGAGACTAAACTATTATTTTACAGTACCTAAAATATATTTAATAGGATACAAATGATGAAGTATATGCTTATTTAATTTGCTATAAACAAAATTATAAATATTTTTTATATAGTTCCTACTAAAATTTTGGCTTTTAATATTTTGGTCAGCCAGTCAAATCCATTTGACATCATATTTCTAATACTGTATATACAAAAGCAAAAAAAAGGAGTTAAATCTAAAGCTCCAAAGAGATTGAGGATGCAATGTGACCTCTGGGTTTGAGTACCAACTGGCACACAAAGATTACTGTAAAAAACAGTGTGCAAAACTCCTCTTCAAAAGGATAAAATGCATTTAAAACACATTTAAGAAACATTAAAAATGCAGTATGCCAGAAGCTGTTTTTAAAGTGAGGGCTATTCGTTTGCTTTTTCCATTAAACATTAAGAACACCCCCACAGAGAGAATGATAATCACGTTGCACAGAGCTGCTTATATTTGGACAAATAGATAGAAAGACTCTTCTACGTCTTTTTACCATTTCTTCCAATCACTCTTAGTGTCTCCATAAGACCTTAGAGAGTGGCATGTGTGTAAAGGTCACATCAGGCAGAGTGCTTGTGTGTGAACGGGAATAGGCTCGACGTGAGTCCTGGGACTTGCTTAATGAAGCTCTCCGTAGTCTGGACACACATTCCCAGGCCCCAGGAGAGGGCCTCCGTGAGCTCTTTGTACTCATCTCTCACCTCTATGGCCTTATAGATAGGACTTCTCATACATAACATACAAACTGCAAAAGTATAATTCAACAAGAGCACCTCATTAAAGTGATCTTCAAGGAGGATGAGGGCAGTAGCAAGGGTCTTCTCCAAAAGTCAAACAAGACTGGGGGGTATATTACCCTACCTCTTATGGACAAGTGGGAGGGTTAAGAATACGAGGAGTTTCCCCCCCCACACACACGTTAAACCCTGTTTTCTATGCACTGAATTGCTATAAGATTTGCAATCTACTATGTGTGTTTAAGAGATGAAGTAGTGAGGTGTTTTGTTTGCATTTGTGCCCATGTGTAGGTCACCTCTTTTATAGTGTGTTTAAAGCAGAAAAGATCTGCCTTTTAATTAAAAAGGTCCGGTTGATTTAGTGTTGTACACAGAGAGACGGTCAAAGACAGAAAGAGGCAGAGCAGGAATGAAAGAAGAAACAAGACCCAGTGCAAGGCTAACACACACTCAGCCAACAATCACATATCTCAAAGGTTTAATGAAGCTGAAGATCCAGTCCACCCCCCCTTCATCAACTTCTACAATAAATTCTGGAATAGCAAATCATTACATGGACCTAAATTGCACCCATCCGCAGGTGCTTGTAAATGTACTGCTGCGTTTGTCTTTTGTCTTGCTGAATTTGTCAATGCTAAGAGAGTGATCAAAAAAGTGCTAATACAAGCTCAAGGACATGAGCGAGTGCAATGCAGGGCACGTGCAGAAAAGGCAAATTCACTGATACACTGAGCTCCTCCAGGTAAAGATCTGAATATTTCATAAAGTCTTATTAAGGTGTGAATACAAGAGACTGACGCTTAATGACACTGCCAAAACCACAGTAATGAATTCAGGTCCCATGCAAATTATACAGACACAGTTGTAAGCTTAAGGGCATTACACACTTGTGTGAACAACAAATAATCTTTTCCCATTTACAACTCTGATGAATTTCCTAAGTCTGAGTAAACTTTGAAAGATGTCTAAATATTTGCTGATTAATGCTGAGAAATCCTCCAAAGTCCCTTTAAAGAGGGATGGAATAATGAGATTCTGAATGGCCATTGCAACATAATATTTCATGGTACCACCTACAATATGACTTTGCTACGAAGGAGGTCATCTGTTATGTTATTTCATACCAGTTATGTGTTTACAACTTGTGCATCATAACCAGAGTCATTACCATGATGAGGCCATCTTAGTCAGATTTTAAGCATCACAAATATTAGCAGCACCTTTTTTTAGTCACTTAGAATCTTAATGTTTCTAATTGAATTGTTTTGAGCCCAACATTAATTCAAAATTCTTCAGTCATTGTTTTTTCTTTTAAATCACCTCCACTGAAAGATTAAATATGGGGGATGAGGTCCTTGTGTCCTTGTCTACATGTCTACTGTATGTGTGCCTATGTGTCTATGTTCAATGAACCACTGGATGGATTTTATTGAAACTCTCAGAAATTAATCACTGGATGCACATTAACATTTGGAGTTAATCCGATTCATAATGGCCATCACCGCTAAATGACTTTTACAGATATTGAGATAAAATTTGATGTACTAGTTTGAGAGTCATTCACAACATACTCCGAGTATGAAATCTTGCAGTATCCCATATCATATTATGCATTTTAAAAGTTTGACCAAATCTGCTAAAAATCTGTTATTTCTCAACATAAGATGATCTTAGTTTAAAATTCTGGGGTGATGGTAGGAAGCAATATGCATTCATTTAAGAAATGTATAAATAATAATCTGTTGTTATTCCTATGGCTCAAGACAAACAAACTTCATAAATTGACCATCTGATGTCCTAATTTCTAATAATTGGGACTCGCCATTAAAAAACTATTGGTGGATCTTTAATCCCAACTCTAATAAAAAAAAAAAAATTTAAACTATTACTAACTAAACAGTTAAGAAATAAGAGGAAACAAACTCAAAAGCAGAGAGGTCCATGTGACCTGGGTTGGCATCCCCACAAATGGACACCTGAAAAGTTGAGACTGTTGTCTACTCAGTAACTGAACCCATATAGTAGCCCCATCTTCCTACAACTGCAATACAGCACACTGACACCAATGGTACCATTTATCAATGTGTTAATTGGTGTTTGTGTTCAATTTGTAGCATCTTTATGAACTTCAACAAAACAAAATAAAACAAAAAAAAATGATTTACCCTTTAATGCCTCATTGCTGTTTACAATGACAAATATGCTGAATCCCTATGGCACTAAAATCACTTAGCATATGTTGCAAGATTTAAATAAACTTAATGATTGATGATAAAACGTTAGAGGAATGTTAAATTTCCACGCATACTTCAATCATTGTCCAATTACGATTACCGTCTTCCTTTGTGGTTTGTTACATGAAGTATGATGACACATTCTGTTCAAATCAGTCTTTCCAAGCAATTACCACCGTTGGTCCATAAAGCCAACGCAGGGTGTGCTTCTTCCATTAGATGTGCAGCGATGGTCTCCATTAAATGAGCCCATTTAAACACAGTCACAAATGGTTATGAATGTGGTTTGCTACTTTTAATACAACAAATGTTTTGGGTTCTTTATTGTTCTTTGTGTTTTGTATTTAATGATAAACGCGCAATCTGAGAGAACAAGAGGGAGGGTAATAGAAAAATGCTTCAATAAACTGTAGATAAAAACGGTCAAATGAGCATGTACAGCACTCCATCTAAATTTGTATTTCTTCCACATTCATACTTTCTAGTACATTTTTGAATGTTGTAATGTTTATGGGCATTTTGTGGGTATCTGCAGATTGCAAGGGACACACTGCACTGGGAGTATATGTAAAGATTTAATTGAATTCCTTCTGCCAGGATGGTGGCCCACAGCACTCTGGCTTATCCGGCCCTGAATTGCTTCCAGTGAGATCTAATCATGCTGCATGAAATGAGCCCTACCTGAGCAGAATAGCAGTATGAGGTTTGGAGACTACAGGGGAATACCTCCATTAGGCACAAAGCGAGGCAGCAAGGAAGCAGGAAGAATGGGTCAAGAAAGAAGGCAGTGGCAGGACGTGAAGGAAGAGTGTAATAGAAATAGAGAGGAACACTTCAGCTTCATTATTAGTTCATTTGTTACTTGATGTATTTTATTAAAAGAAAGTCATTTTCAGCAACTCCAGTAATTAACCTAAAACAATTTTGTTACAGTTTACTTGAGAGTTGGATTAATGCTCCAATTTAAATGTTTTGCAGAGTGCCACAATGAGAATATTTTCTAAGAAGGAAGCAGATGGCGCCCAAAACTCTTTATCACAGCCTTGTTTTCAAGTTAAACTGAAGTGAAAGCTGACGTTGTAGGTCAAGCAGACAGAAAATGACTTACATGAAGACAAAAGTCATAATGACTACTTTCACATATGAGTCACGTAGTGCCACACACAGACCTGCGTACACAAAGAGCCAAATGAACATTGACACATCTATTCTTTCATCATCCACACCATAATTCATCAAAACAACAGTGACAAAGGACAGCTGACAAACCAAAATAACTTACTCAGGCAAGGCCACAATAATGCCCTCATTGTGTGAAACTACACATGGAGAAGTCTTTGTGTTGCTATGGCTACTGACTCGTCACATGATGAGAGCACTGAGAAGTTTACGTATATATGCAAATTATGTGTTCTTAAAACTGATGTTAGGAAAAACATTTTTAAGGCACCTTTTACTGACAGGTAATGTAAGACAGCTTTTTGCATAGCTTCCCAAATGTCCTGCAGGCATGGGAAAGTGTGAGAGTACGAATGTGTGTCCTTAGGCTTCCAGAGCAGCCCAGAGCCATTCTTCCTGCCACGGCTGCACATCCACCAATGGTGATATAGGAGCTATGCAGCACTTGCAACCACAGACAGAACTGCTGCACAGTACATTAATGTCTGTGTGTGTCTGTGTGTGCACATGCTTGAGTTTGTGCGTCAATGTGGTTGTGTGCGCTGGCTTTGGATGATAATAGAGGCAATGACCCTGAGAGACGCTTTACTGCTGTGACTCTTTTTCTCCTGCAGAAACTCACTTCTTTGATGTGGTTGTCCCCCATCTTATTTGTCTCTCTAATGTTCACCTGTATCCCATGAGGTACAACCCTCAAACACTGCTGTGTATCTGCAGTGACCCAATAAAACAAGAACATGAAATGTGCACTCAAACACTAGCAGTTGCACACACACACACACACACACACACATGCACACAATGATCAATGCAGCAGTAGGCACCTTTAAAAATCCGCTTAGAAATTAATAAAAAGAAGTCAATCTTTTGGAATGAAGGGATGAGCCGATCCCTAACATATATCCTTTAATCACTTCATCAACTGTTCCTTTATTGAGAAAAAGTTCTAAAAAGATAAAAGACATAGGCAAAGGTAAAAAAAAAAAAACTGTCTATAATAATGTTAAATATCTGGGAGAAAAAAGAAGATAAAAAACAAACAGAAGAAGGCCAAGGAGTCATTTCACTAATGGGTTATTTCTTCTCATCTAGGAGTTTAGAGATTCTGACCTCAAAAGAGTGGAACATTAGTGAGAGATTTTTTTAGGCTATAAAGTAAAAATGAAAAGATTTTTCATTGGAAAAGTTCTAGAGCACTGCTCCTCAGTACCACATTAGAAGATATTACAAACAGAGTTAAGAGAGGAAGTTAAATGCTGATTGGTGAATTGTAAACCAATCAAAGGAGTGTAAAACTCAAAAAGGAGACTTTGTTAGCTGCATTAAAAAAAACAAGCTGGAGTATTTTCACAAACTGCAGCACTAGAAGGTAAGGGATTTTGAGGAGAGAAGCACAGGCTGAACCTAAAACTTAGCCCAAAGAGGAAAAAATTCAAGCAAGTATCATGAATTCACTGCAACATTTTTCATATTCGATTATTATCCTGATGCACAGTCAAGACAGCAGATGTAACTTGGTAGCAGGTTCCTTCTTTGATCAAGTGACACCACATGAGGAAAAAGTTTGGGCTACAAGTTGAAGTAACAACATTGATCTTGGTGATCTTTTTAGTAAATTGGTCACTCAACCTCCTGATATTGGAAGAATTAATGTCTTTTTGTTTGACTCTACGATTAACATAATCCTTGATTATTCACGTGGAAACAAAATTATATAAATACAGCAGGTTTATGAAGTCCCTGTCACAAAGACAAGCAGCCAGTTCTGTGTGCTGGTTTGTGACCAGTCTTGTTCATCTAACCTAACTGTATTCTTGCCCTCAGCTTCTCTTCCCATGCCAACGCACATGTCAAGTGTTTCACGCATGAGAAAGTTTGTGCTTTAAAATCAAAAGAGCCAACAATGCAGCGCATGGCAGTGAGAACTCTGAATGCATCACAATTAGCATGCCTCTGCCATCTGGTATGTGCTGCACTCATTAGATGAGTGAACAATTTTATTCATGTATGTTTTCCTGGAAAAACAAGCTAAAGAGAGTTGAAAGCAAGTCTGCTGCAGCAGAAGTAGCAGTTCGTGCAATTTAAAAGTCATTCATAACTTGTCAATCATATTGAAGAAATTGCCATGTGAACTGCATAAATGCAATGCAGCACTTAGAAAACTGCACCAAAGTCAAGGTCATAGGCCCACTCATATATTTGATAAAATATAAAGGTACAGCATAGAAAGATAGACAAGTGCTGGCCAGCTGGGGGGTGTATACAGAAAGCACCCCCACCCTGCACACCCCCAGTTTTGAGGAAAGCCTGCCAAGGCTGGCTGAGCTGATGGCAACTAAACCGAGGCTCTCCACATGTGCTAATCTCTTGGATTTAAATGGGAACACAACACAGAGCACAGAGCAGGGGCAAGCCGGTCTGATCCGTCACCGTATGTCTGAGCACACGCACACGGCCTGCACATGCGTGTTGTACACATGTAAAAACAAATTCTCACATTTTTTTTCCAACATGCTCAATTCTTCATATGTGTACAAACACGGCACAAAAAACAAAAATCTTGTGAAGTCAAACAAAGGCAGAGTTTCATGAAGAGAAAGCAAGAGATTTTTTTGGGTCTAACTGTTATAATGCTACCTTTTGAAGAACAACCAAAATGACAGCAACAGATTCAGAGTCGGCACAATTTGACAGTAGAAGGAGCAGGAGAGAGTACTTCCTTTCTTCCTTCACGAGGGAAGACTGGGAACCAGCAAGAAGCAGGGAAACCATGACAACTAGGCAACCAACCTTGGCAACCAAGCCAGCATTCTCACAGACAGAGCCAGACAGGTGGCTCAGCAAGGGTTAATCTCAACTGGGTGAAAGAGGAGTGAGACGAGCTGATTAAGTCCACTGCTGTGTGCAAAGACGTTTATTACACTATACAGTATGTCTTAAATGTCAAAGTTGACAAAAAAAGACAGATACAGCACCAAACTTGACCAGACAAATGGCAAACTGAAAGTCTCAAATATGTATTACAAAAACCTGTGAAAGAAAAACACAACCTTTAGTTCTACCGTAACAGTGCAAATTCATACATTATATAAATGTAACAATTTGGAGCACCGTGACAGTAGAGTTTGTGTTTTTCTGCTCACATTAACTTTTCGGTGCTGGAAAACTGGAAGTGTGAAATTCTAAGTAGCATGAGACAAAAATCACATTACAGAAAATACAGAAGCTGAGCAGAAGTGAGAACCGTAATAGGAGGAAAGACAGACTAAGTGGAGTGTGATGGTGTATGGTGTTTCTCACTTCGACTTGGGAGAAATAGACCATATCACTATGACGTCTTAACCTCATTTGCCATGCTATATAACGTGGAAAAGAAAAAGTGACAGCGGATGTGCTGCATTAGGCTAAGAACCAAATAGGAGGCGATGGAGCCTGTCCAAAAAAAATACCCACAAAAATAAACACACTCATTCATGATCTTCCAGTGTGCATCGCTTATTCACTGACCTCCCATCTAAAGATTGAGCCCTTTCTCCCCTGGAGGTCAGCAATAAAGAGATGAAAATCAAGGAGGAGGGGAAAGTAATGAAGAGGGTGATCAATACTTTGCCTTAATTAATAACCTCCACTGCAGTCGGAAAATTCAGGACCACTTCATCCCCTCACGTTTCAAGGTTTTTCTTCCTTTTCTTTTTTCATCTACTCCTACTCTATCTTCTTGCCTTTACGCCGCCTCGCTCCTCCCCCCATTTTTCCACTTCTTTCCTCGTCATTAATCTCTGAAAATCGTTGGCTACATACATTCCTCCCAATCGATGCAATTCCACCGAGGTCTTGTCTGATTTACCACATGGCTGAATCCCAGTATGAATCTTGACTGGCCAGGGGGAAAGGAGGGAGAAAGAGCAAGAAGGATGAGAAGAGATGCCCAGTAAATGGCAGAGACAATCATCATTATATAACGACAGCCAAAGTCACAGATGGTAAAATGAGCGTAGATTGAAGCCAGGTTTGGTTTGCTTAGGGTAGAGTTTCTAAGTTTGCATCTTTTAACAATAACTACAGTAGAAATTACCAAAACCGTAATGTAACAGACAGAGATGTGTTCATAAAAGCTCACAAATAGACAGCATATGCAGCGGAAACACAGACACACCAGCCTCACACCTTTTAGGATACATTTCAGGGTTGAGGGAGCAAGGCTTTGGCTTTAACCAGACAGTGGAACAGCTGAGACCATACAGGCTTGGCTTCTTGCTCTGCAGCTCGAACACGGGGAGAAACCCATCTGGGAAGCAACACAGCGCAGCCTTTGGGTCAGGGCTTCTCTGACCTGAACCCTTGAACAGACCTACTAAAACACAGAATGATCAGTAGCTGGCAACTTTTTCTGGGCCGTCTTGTGAACATGGGGGAGATACACACCTGTTTGAGCTCAACATTGGCTTTAAGATCACCTTAAACGAAACAAGAGGCACAGATTAACAAGTGTGTGAGCAGCTGCAACACACATGTATCTCCAACGAAATGCAAACAGTTTCTGCAAATTTACCAAGAAGTTTCTATTGACAGCATTGACTGAACATGCGGTCTTCAGATGTCATAATCAGAAATATCATAACTTGTGAAAGAGTATGGATTTCTTCACCTGACAGGATGTCTTTGGGAGGGGCCATTGATTTGAATCAACCATGCCCTCTCACTGGCAATCAATCATCATCAAATAAATACTTTTTGCAATACTGTGCACGGTACCAAACATCCAGACTATTCAATTCGATTTATGCACCTTTCTACGTGACCAAACTAAATGACAAATTAAGTTCTGTTTTTCCTCAAACTCCATACAAACATACACACAAAGAGCAAAAAATCTGCAAACCGTAAAATCTGCACTAAGAGTTACATCCAGGCCAGTCGTTTGCCGACATGAAGACAGCAAAACAGCGGGATACTGGCTTAAATGCCTTGTAGCAGTGAGCACCAAACAAGAACCCTTCAGAAGACAGACTGCAATAGAGAGCGCTTAAAAGAGAAAAGAGAGCAAGACACAACATCACAAACAGCTTTTTGTCAGATAAACAGTCAGTAGGAAAGTTCCTGAAGCACAAATAGTTGCACTCTCTAAACACTGACCAAAGAATCAAAAGCCCTGCACACCGGACTCCAACTTTTGTCTGTCAATATACAAGTCCTGCATGGATTTATGCTGAATTACCACATGCAATGTGTTCCACACAATAGACCACTATTACTCTAATAAACAACCCAAATGAACAAACTAAAGGCAAAGCAAGGCAGTGTTTCCTACACATTAGGGAACAGAGCAGTGATTCAGCCAGTCGTAAGCTGCTGTACTGGCGAAAACGCAAATCCGCTATATTCAGATTTGTCAAACAAAGCTTCAAGATTCTGAAAAACAAAAAAGGAGTTACTGCAAATCCTGCTCTGAAGGAGACATTCAAGTTGTAGATTTTATTAGCTGTTTCAGTAGGTGCTACTTCAGCCACTGTACCAATGTAACACAGAATTGAGGCACATGAACCAGAAATAGAGCAATTATTTGGTGTTTAGTTTAAAATATATATTTGAGGCATTTCAGCAACAGACACTAATGAGACCTAAGTGTATGACACCTGCCTAAAATGAGGTGGGTCCTTCATTTGCTATGAGCAATCAAAGCACAGGCATAGAACATCTGGAAGTGTCCTGGATTGTCTGGTTTTGGGACATTAATAGGCTCCTGTAAACCCTTATTGAACTTGATGCCATTAAATTGTTCTGTTTGGCGTTAAAACTCCCCCGAAGAACTTGGCTTTTCGGGCGAGTTTGTCACAGTAACATTCACGAATGTGTTAATGTGTGAAAATGATTATGATGTTATGGCTAATGGCTGTACAACATACAGTAGAAGGCGTGCAATACACTGTTCAGATTCTGCCACTAAAGCACAGCAACACCATCTTTCACTTAGAAATTGCCTTGTGTTGCTTCAGCACCAATCAGTAGCCAGCCATGCAGACAGTTCATATCTATAGATCTTTTCAGGCCCCAATGCACACCTGACAATGGAGGACTCGTACAATCACTCTGAGGAAACTGAAGAGAAACTGCGGCGTGCACTGTTCATATACACACTTTTGACAAGAAACATTTGAGAAAGGAGTGCATCTTTTGATGACGTAGCAATGAATGCCACCTGTTTTGCGCAAGTGAAGATTTGTAGAGGTGTAAGATGCAAAACACAGATGAGACAACCCGTGATACCTTTGAGCCACGTGAATTTGAAAGTGAGAGCGGTGTGGATTTCAACTGCATGAGGGCTAAGATCAGGAGGCTAAACCAAGGAAAGGTCTAATCACTTAATGAACACAAAACGTCACAATGCCTCTGAGCTGGACAGCAAGAAGACGTCTTCCACCTTCTCCCCTCTCATAATACAAACCAATCTCAGTCTGGGAAACCTCACAGGGGAATTGGCTCACTGGACAGTCCTTGGTGCCAGTCATGAGCAAGCCCGGCCCACTGGGCACTCACAGTTACCAGGCCAACCCTTTTCATGGGGCCTGGGAAAAAGATCTGACAAATTAACAAATGGTTAACAAACAAATAGGATATTACACACTGTTGGTAGTTGGAATAGGTTTGGCATGGACAAGCAGCACAGATTTCAGTGACCAAATGATTTTTTTTCCTGACATAAGACATGCACAAACATTGTTGTATTTTCAAAGTGTTTGAACTGGAAAATCTGTAGCTGAGAAACCAGGCTTTGCATTTTCAGTGTTTCTGAAATTCTTCAAACTGAAAGTCAAATTTGTCTGGCCGGTAAAAGAAAGGAAGAAAAACGTTTGATAGACGTTATTATCCAAACTGACCTGTAGCATATGCTTATACACCATCATGGGTCAGAAGCCAGCAAAACAGAATGAATCAGAATTGACCCCAAACACTCCCACAACCAGAAACTGAGACCACGATGATCTCAGTGACACCACATAATTAAAGTCTGTCCCAAGCAGACCGTACCAGCTACACAAAAACACCCATTAGAGGCTGCAATGAGCCATCCGAAAGAGAGCTGACTCTGATATTTAGCGAGAGTTCGTCCTGTGAGCGCAAACGCCTAAATAAAAATAGCTGTAGAAAAGAAAAAAGGTGCTGCAGAAACATAGCCAGGAACACATCACTACATCAGCACACCAAGACGAAACACACAGACTGGGGATTCAGCACGTATTTGCATTTTAAGAGATAAGTGATGGGAAACATATGCAGTTAAAATGCATCACAAGGTGCAACGGGAGGCATCAGTTATCAAGGCAAACACACACTGTGACACTCAAAGCAGACATCCAGACAACACCCACTAATAAACAGTCAGCACTGCCCAGGTGAATGAAGTGACAGGGGGAATGTATTTTTTGAGAAAGCATACTGTTTAAGAGTGCACAGAAACATTTACACACATGGCTGCTCAGCATGACCAGCTGGACTGAGCAGGGGAAGAAGTAACGCCTTTTGTAGCCATTTTAGACAGCAGATGGGAGGACAATCTATCCAGAGATAGAAGCAGATGAAAAAGTTAAATTGTCCCCTCTTTTTTAAGGGTTTGTGGCATTAGAAAGCAGGCTCAGTCCTGTTTTTTTCTGCCTCCCTGCTGCATGTAATAAACTACAGAGGATTCTCACTGTCCAGTCACCACTGGCAAGAAGGTTGCACTAAAACGTGCTAATTTCCTGACAGCAAGCCGCCCATTATTCCCAGGGCATCCTCTTTTAACCCCGCAGCGCACGTGCCGTGCAACTTTCGAAAATGCACCGTCACTGCTGCTGTCAGGCTGACATAAAGCAGGCGCCCCTTGATGCAAGAAGCCTGCTTCCATCCCCTGGGATGTATTAACACAGATTCAATCTTATTTCCCAGCTCTGCAAGCAGCTCATTAGGCGTCAAGGTGGGACGCTCTCCTCCACATCGGTGGGAAGCCAAGAATTGCGGTCCCTGCCTTGGAGGAGAAACGCCTGTCTTTGCCCCCCCTGTCGTGCCTGCGGACTAAGAATAGATCAATGTATCAGGCAAATCGGGATTAACGGCGTTGCGCTCCAATCAGAGAACACACACTCGCACGCACACACACACATATACAATGGAAGCCGTCCCGGAACACTAAAAGTTCTTTTTTTTTGCCCATGCCTTCATGCCTGGGCTCGGACGGGTTTCCACGCTGTTCTGCTTATCAATACACACATTCGGTCCGACGCCAACGCGCACAGCCGAGAGAAGCCACGGAGAACTACAGCGCACATTCCCCCCCGCTCGTCCCACTGTGTGAACAATGATTATGTCAGATCACCGCCGAAGCCCCTCAAACGCCTCGCGCACGAGGCTGGCCAGGTGTTGGTAATAACAGTTCTGATCACCTGCCCGCACGACGCCCGGTCCGGTCCCGGCCACAGCACCCAACTTGCCGCGGAGCGCTTCGACAATAAATTGTGCAAATGAGATAAGATGCGGTGATCAAGCTGTCCCAACTAACCTGTCTGTCCTTTCCCCAGCGTCTTCTCCAAACGGTAAGGTCCCACGTAATTGGCGTGTTGGGCAGCGCTGTTGTCTTTACCGGACGATGACATGTCGAATTTGGGTAAAATTAGATACTTTTTTTTTTTTTGTAGAAGAAAGCAATCAGGCACTCCTCCCTGGAGCTCCAAGCCGCCGTTGTTTCTCTGTCTCTCCGTTAACTCCACAGCCTCTTCTCTTCCTCTCGCCTTCCTCTCTCTGAAGCTCTTAATATTTTTTTTTTTTTTTTTTTATCCCGACCTCACTCGTTGTTTGAGGAGGTAAGGCTCCCTGTTTCCCCGGTTCTTTCCTCCTATCGTCGCAGACGAGTCGCAAGTATCTTGAATATCATTGTGGGTTTAAAAAAAAAATAAAAAAAAATAAAAAAATAAAAAAAAAAGCTGCGCTGCCGCTGTGCGTCTGTGGGAGGTGCTGCCGAGTCGGCGAGGAATGATTGACAGCGGGTTCGGCCAATCAGGGAGAGGAGACGCTCTCCTCTCACGCCCTATTTCTGAAATACTTTTTTCTCCCCTTCTTTATAGTTTATGAACCTGAGAATATAAGAGCATGCAAAGTTTACTTACATCAAACGTGATCTACAGTAAAAACTACTTAAATAAATCTTAACCCTAACCTTATTTTTAATAAGGAATTATTACCTAATTCACTGAAAGAATCGCCCACCACCTTTCATGCCAGTTTTAAACTAGGATCATATTTTGTTGAGAAATGACAAAGCTAAGGCTATTTTGGTCAAACCCTAAAAAATAAAGTATTTTCGTGCAATATTGTGAGATTCAGAGTTGTGAATGACTCTCATCTACCACCACATCAAATTTTAGCTGAATATCTGTAAAAATGTCTGCGTTCTTGTCTGAGATAAATTCCTAACAGACAAACAGGGTTGTCTTCAGTAGTTAATGCAAAAATTTTAGGCAAAGATCTTGTGTAATGAGAAGCACTTGGATTTTAGTGCTGTGATAACTCTAAGCTACAAACTCACCACATTTCAGCACAATATCTGTAATATATAGCCTTTTTTGTGTTTTCTAAGATTAGTTTGCAGTGGCAACCAGCTTGAATGGATTGGCCCCAAAAGTCAATCAGTTGTAAAGATGCATTCAATGAATATTTCCTGAAAGTTTAATTAAAACCTGCCCAGTGTTTCCTGAGACATTTTGCTAACAAATAAAGTTGACTCCAAACAGTTAACAGCAAAATTTTCAACAAAACCCTGGTACAATTTTTTTTAGCACTTAAAATGTGATTTGAGGATCAGTTTCAGCTACCACCACACCAAATCTTAGCAATGGCATCAGGCCACAAATGAATGCTTGTGCATGCACATCCTGAAGACAGATTTAGGGTGAGCGCTAAAAAAAAAAACATCTTTTTTGGGTTTGTTAGTTTTGATTTCAATCAGCCCTGTGCTCTGTGGATTTCTGCCAGAGTAAGGCTAATTCAGCTTTTATTTTAGGTCACATAAATAGCAAGTTAATATTTATAGATTCAGACATATTTAATGTGCATATGCAACAATTAATTGATTTCTAATTTAAAGCGGAACTCTGAGGCTCTGCAGGGTTCGGACTGTTTTGTCCAGCACTGATAACAATGATGACTTGTTGAATAAAATTTAAAAAAAATGGCTCCAATGCCACTGCACACTAAAAAGTGTCACAATATTCATGAATATTTATATAAGATTAGTTTGCTTATTAATGCAGAAGTAAAACAAAATATGTCAGTATTTTATTGTTTTTTTGCTCTCTTTTTTCACAGCTTTTCGCTTTTATTAATCTTCAATCTCACAAGTCCGCAAACTCAGCCGCGCAGTGGCTTCAAGTTTGTGCAGCAGGAGGAGAGTATGTTGGCTCTCCGATTCATTTCACACCCCACTGGTCTGAGACCTGTGACTGTGGCTCTGGCCTCTGTCTATTCCTCACACCCTGAGAGAGTACAGCTGTCAGGGGACAACACTCAGGAGAGACACACAAAAAGCCCACCGTGTGACCTCTAAATATTCTATAACGAAACAAGGCTGTGGGGCAGGGGGGCCTGTTGAATTATTAAGCAGGAAGAACTGCACTGCAGGTTACAGAAAGAAGACTTTCCAAAAACGAATTACAAACTTTTCTCTTGGATACTTTTTTAAATACAGCTGCATAAACTATAACAATTACATTTAAACGAAAGGCGAAGGTGGACGCTAATGTGTGTGTGTGTGTGTCTGCGAGTTACTAAAATATCTCACAAACCACTGAACAAATTTTAACAAAACTTGCAGAAAGAAATCTTTGGATGTTCATCTAAAACTGAACTGACAGAGTTGGACCGATTTAAGATGGCTGTAACTGCCAACTGACCTTAGCACACCGAAATATCTCTAATTCAGTCAGTTTCACACATACTGACCTCAGATTTGCTGTGGTAGAAGCTGAGACTGAGCCTCAACAGATATTTTGAGTGCTAACAGGTTGTGCAAAGTCTTTGGTCAAGATTTTGCAATTTGAATTCAACTCTACCTGTCTGTTAGTAAAATATCTCATGAACCCCTTGATGGAGTTTAATGAAACTTTCAGGAAATCATCACTGGGTGTCTCTTTACATCTGATTAACATCTGGAGGTAATCCAGGTCAAAATGGCTGCCACAGCTAGTCAAAATTATCCAACACAAAAATGGCTTTAACTCAGTCAATTATACAGGTATTGAGCTAAAATTTGACGTCATAGAAGCTGAGAGTTATTCACAACACATCTGAATGTAACATAACATTATTTTCAGGGTTTGACTAAAATATGAATAACTCTATCATTTCTTAACGTAAGATAATGTTAGTCTAAATCTCTGATGTGAAAGGCAGCGGGCAATATGCATTGCTTCAAGGAATCCTAGGCCTTTAATATTTTATCTGTTTTCACTCATCTTTCATTAATAATTCCTAAAAAAAACATGCCATCTTAACCCATATTTTGCTATTTATTTTATTCAAACAGGCACTTAAAATCTGTATTAAAATAAATTTATTTTTTGTTAGAAATAGTGTAGACAAGCAAGAAATGTTTCCATCTAGCAAAGCATTTTTCCAGGCTCTTCATTTTTTTTTTTCCATGAAGCTGAGTTTACAAAGTGCACATGCCCCAGTTTAGTGCCTTTGAGGTGTGTGTTGAGAATCTGTGCTGTATCCCACGATGCCCTTCATCACGCTGGGAGCCAGATTTGTGCAAGTGTGACCCGAAGTGTCATGCCCCCCTCTCGTGACCAGGTGGAGCCAGGTGGACAGGGTGTGTGATGTCAGAGCCAGGTGCCAGGTGGGCAACGTCTCAATAATGCATCATGCTCAGCACTCGTGCTGGCAGGAGCAACACTTTGAAGTGTTCCAGAAACATCTGTAGCCTGAGTTTTTAATCACCTTGCCTGTAGCCCCCCTCCCCTGCTTCCTATCAATCCGTCTCCTCTCCTTCATGGCCCACATCCCTCTCTTCAAAACAGATTAATGAGACTTTGCTTGACTTAGTTTTTGCAGTCATGTTTACTATTGGATATTTGTTTCTGTTTACTTGTTTTTAATCCATGTTGCCTTAAGGAATGTTCTGGTTATTTATGAATTGATGTTCTGTTGAATAGTGATCAATAGTTAGTACCTTATCAGCCTTCTCAGTCACAGAACACTGAGTATAAAGAAAAAGACAGAAGTCTTTGTCGAGGCTAGGCTAATTGCTAGCCAAATGAAGACTCGCCATTAGCCAATATATTAGTTTTCAAGACCATAAAACATTGTTAGGTTGAGAAAACAGCAGCAAACTAACAATGTCATGCAAAAGTGTTGATGTTTAATATTAGCATGTAGCATTCTTTCACACCAGGATGACAATTTTGAGAAAGAATTGTTTCACAAGCCTGAAAAACAACATAAAACAGACCCTCATTTGGCTTCTGCAATTTTCTTCACACTCCTTGTTCTGTGATTGATGTCACAGCTGATAAGGGACAAACTGTTGATAACTATTTGACAGAAAGTGGTTTCTAAAATGACCAGACTGTTTCTTTAAATTGAGAAAAATTCAAGCAGCAGAGTTGCGTTTTTGTAATCTGGATGTTGTCTGAAATCTCAGCAAGGCAATAATTATTAAAGAGTCCTGTTAGATTACATAAACTTGGCCTAAAACGTTGTCAGCTACAGTAGCAGACCTCCAGCATTCCACAGTATGTGCATACTTACAGTCTTCTCTCCAACAAAATGAAACAGATCACAGAAAAGAGTGCACACACGGTTAAAAATTGGCTTTGGCTGAGCAAATTGTCTTTGCATTAAACAATGTCATGATTTTTGATGATCACACCTCTGTGTTTGCTGGAAACAGAGAAAATAAAGATGATTTGTGCTACAGAGGGAGACCAACAAATCGTGGAAGACACTAATACAGAGAATAAAGTTTACTGAACAGCATTTGATAAGAGTCCAACAAACTCTGGACATGAGAGGAAGCCCAGAATGTGTAATTACTTTGTTTTACCTCCATGTAATGAATAGCTTCATAACAGTGTCTGACCAGTTCAACAAAGAGCCATAAACACATTTTTTTTACACTGGATGTGCATGCACGCACGCACACACACCCACACACACATTCTCCTTGTAGTGTTGCAGAGCTTCCAAGCTGGAACAATACTTACACACACAAACACACAGAGTGTGTGTGGACCTGCAGCCCTTCAGGGTTGTACAAACTGGTTATTGCTAGCAAGCTGCTGGCTAGAAGCTGCTGGTCGGACTGGGCAGCCTGAGTGTTTGTGATTAATTGGCTTGTCATCGATGTACAGAGGAGACTATTAGTGTTCATCTGCAAACATTTACAAAACTGGAAACTCGAGAAGAATGAAAGAGTAATGAAGGTGGATTTCAGGGTGACCAGAGTAGCAACAATAAGTTATTTTTAGTAGCTCTGACAAACTAATGAAAGTTTAAAAAAATGTACAAAACAAAAGAAGAACATTAGGAATCAAATTTGTATGGAAACATATATAAAAATGACGTACAAATGCATAACTCGTTCTTCTGTTTGTCACATGAGACTGCTGCTTTGAAATGGATACCCTCCCATGGTGGAGTAAAACAAATGGAGAAGACCACAATGTACAGTAAGCACCAAAGGTAATAGTGCCACATATTCTTTTTAGTGTCTCAAAAAGATCTCTGCCCTGGGCCCTGACACGTATTCAGGCAGGCATTTCTGTCTCTAATGTGCAGGTTTATATGCATACCTGCATGTAAGTGAATACAGGGTTTGTCTGCTGAGGTGCAGGTAGAATAAAGGTTGAATATGAAGGGTAACTAAATCTATGCAGTCAACAGCGATTGGTTGTTTTGAGGGTAATGCAGAAAGGAATAATTATAGCATGTTGAGCGGTCACATGAGGGAAGACGGATCATCTTATCCAGACACTAGAGGACACTTGTGCTCAACTCAGGGCTGTTTAAGGACTTTGAAAAAAGGGACACTTGGGTCCTCATCACTTCTGCATGCAAATATGTTATAAGTGCTGAATCACAAACATATATTGATGTCTAAAAACACACACTGGATATTCCTGTACTCCAGGGGGCACGGACAGAGTGTACTCAGGGGCCAGACACTTTCTTAGCAGGCTGTGGGAGACTCTGATGTATATATTGATGACAACAACTATAATAATAATAACTGAAGGTTGAGCCTCCTTTGAAGGAGTACATATCACCCTCCAACTCTTATGCCAGTGTTTTAGACTAAGATTCTCTTTTTTTGAGAATTGCAATCGCATACAATACTGTGAGATGTCACATTTAAAGTATCTGTTGTTACTGACATTTGGCTACAACCACACCAATTTGTAGCACAGTGTCTGTAAAATTGACTGATTTATATCCATTTTTGTGTTTTCTGATTTCAGTCGGCTGTGGCAACCATCTTGAGTTGGGTTGGCTCTAAAAGTTAATCAGCTGTAGATGTAAATCTAGTGATTACTACCTGAAGGTTGGATGGAAAATTACCTGAATCCATCCATTTGTTCATGAGATATTTAAATAATGTTAACTCCAAATAATTTTTGGTAAAATTGTAAAAACAAAAAAATTTAAAAAAAATTGCACAATTTGCTACAAATTATAGGTCAATATGTGTAAAATGTATTAACCCAAACACAGGTAATAATATTTTGATAAATACTTAACCTATTTAGTAATATATTGTACTCTATTTAATATACTTTATTTATATATTCTCTTTATTTTAATTAAATTTAAAATGTAAAGTTTCTTGCAGAATTTTTGACAGTTTACTGAGAAATGACATTCTGTAATCCTTGACACATATTTGCACAATACCATCCTGATTAACATTTGTGTGTGTGTGTTTTTGGTATATCCAGTCTTGATATTTGTAGAAAATGTTTGAAGGCTTGTTTATGGTTCTTGAAAGAAAAAATGTCACACTCCTATAGTCTCTAAGTTCACCTAAAAAAAAAACCCTGCGGTTTAATGAATCTGAACAGCACCGACTCCCTACCCTGGCCTCTTCTGGCCCACGGGCCGCTAGTTGATGATCACTACTCTGCTCAGTGTGTTCATGTACCCTGATCTGAGGCCAGCTGGTGTTCATTTCAAATGTCACTACAGGATGTTAGTTGTACACTGACATGCCCATGAGTGAAGCTGTGGAGGGAAAATTCCCAATAGGAAGAACGCTTCTCTTTTCCCCTTACACACACACACACACATGCAGAATCACACATACAGGGTCAGACCTCTGCAGTTACACTGCCCCCTGCTGGTCAGTAAAAAGCAAATTTTGTCACTGCCACAGACATCTTTGTCACCATATATGGAGATATTGATTGTTACTTTACTTTTATAAGAATATGTACTTGAATAAAACACGGTCACACAAGCCCTTGGTACTGCAAATGAAACTCTTCTGATTTTCTTGCATCACAGGGCTTTTTTTTCTTTCTCTCAGCATCATGAAATCCCAACCACAGTCATTTGACCCAGTTTGCTTCTGTTTCTCCACTGTGAGCTGCAGCTTTTAAGTGCTGAACAACTCTGGAAACAGCAAAAAAAAAAAAAAAAGCCTTTGAAAAACAGGTGGATTTCTCCGTCCTATTGTGAGCCTTTGGACACTAAATTGGATCCCATTGTGTAGTTCACAATAAAGAAGCATTTGAAAATGCTCTAAAATGTATTTATTTCACAAAACATATCCAGTTAACACAAAAAGAGGTCTAACTTGTGTTCTATTAATGTGTTTAGCTTTTCAAAAAGAGAATACAGCAAACACATTTTGTCTTTAATGCACCTACCTAGATTCTTGTACATTCACAAACACACCGAGCAAGCGTTTTCTCTTTAATCATAGTCTTTTTGCAATTACGAAGAACCTAATTGCAGTATAAGAAGCACACTGTTGGTAATCATGTAGAGGGTTTGGCTGTGGCATTGGATAATTAGGTTTGCTTTGTGTGCCTCACTAATCACAGGGACATTTAATGGAAGCGTGGTGTGAAGGACTAAAGCAACTACGTTTAGCTGTGATTAATTCACTGATCACTTATTCAGCACGTGCATTCTCTGTTGTCTCTCTCACTCATTATCACTTTAGGTTTTGGAGAAACACGGCGCATATGGACAACGGGAGTAGAACAGTCCTCTGCTTCGAGTACGTCAGGCTTCATTAACAAAAATCAGCAGTAAAAGTTGCTGTTACGTGCAAAAAATCACCAAGTGCACTTTTTTAGTTTTTCTACATATAAGCCAGAGCTGTTTTAGTGCTCTTGTGAAGTAAATAAACTAAAAGTTTTTTGGGTTTTTTTACATTTCTAAGCTAGAGTTTGTAGATTTTGAAAGTAAATAGTCATTTTAAAGGAACTATTTGCCCAAACCCATTTATTGAGAGTAGTAGCATATGTGGCTGGTTGTTCAGGTGACCTTTCCCTGTTGTACACTGTCAGTATACCCTTGAAAATGACTCACTTTCACAGTAAAACAAGCTTTCGTCTCTAGCCAATTTGGAATCTGCTCCTGGCAAAGTCACCACAGCCTTTACAACCTGATTACAGTACATGTTGCCAGCCGCGTGATCTAATGGGCTTATTTAAGGGGAACACATAAGCTACATCATGTATCATGTACATTTTGGAGCATGACACCTGATTATTCATCACTCCCCAAGCACAACCGGCAACCTTTTCACAGTCGGCGTCTTCGTGTAGGTTTTCTGTCCTATTTCTGAGGAATTATTACCGTCTTACACATATCAAAGAACCCAGGTAGGATATTAAATAGCTTTTTACTCTCAAAACGACTTACTTTCATGTCACTTTTGAGGTAGATAAATGAAGAGGGAGCAGTTCAAAGAGATGAAAAATGCATAAAATGCCTAAATAGATGCTAAAAATATATGTAAACATTATAAAGGACAACAGAGATAGATCTATTGATCAGTCGAATTTTTGCCAATTTTTAAAATTATTGACATTGAGCACATTTAAGCATACTAAGCTGATTAAAAGACCCAAACTAAAGATGACAACAGTTTCATGATAACTTATTTTAGTCTGTAGGTCCTAACCAAACTCATTACCTTGATGATGTCATCATTAGTGGCATGTGTAGTCTTTTATGAGCAGAAGGCTGATTTGAATAAATCACTTAGTTTTTAAGTGTTTCTAATTGACTTGTTCTGAGACCAGTGCTATTCATCCTATTGACTGTCACACAGCCTCCTGTAATTAATGGGCCAGATTCTTCAATCACTGCTTGTTATGGGTCAACGTCAAAGGCAAAAGGGCAATAATGTTTTTGCCTGTGTGTGTGTGTGTGATTGTGTGTGTTCATTTGTCTGTCGTGTTAGCAAATTATCTGATGAACCACTGGATGGATTTTAGTGAAACTTTTAGAAAGTAATTATTGGATGTACTGTATATCTACAACTGATTAACTTTTAGTGTCAGTCCAATCCAATATGGCTGCCACAGCTAGTCAACATTAACCAAAACAAAATGGCTTTGAATCAGTCAATATTGCAGGTATAAAACAATAAAATTTGTTGTTTTGTTAGCTGAGAGTCATTTTTAACACCTACTTTGAGCACTAACACATCTCATAAGATCTAGATGGGATTGAATTTAACATAATTTACAAGGTTTAACCAAAACAGCTACAATTCTGCCCCTTCTTATCAAAAGATGATCTTATCATGAAAAGGTGAGTTTAAAAACATGAAAGGCAATGGGCAGAATGTATTCCTTCATGGAATGCCAGGCTTTTCATTATTTTTTTCCTCTTGGTTTGGTTTGTTATTTTCTATTCTTCTACTTTGTACTTTGTCTGCGTTGTAAATTATATTTATATTTATGAGCTGTAAAATAAACAAATCAACTAGCCAACATTGTAATTTGACCTTCGGCTGTCTTAATTTCTAAAAATCAGCATTAAAATCATTTATTGGTCTACCTCAAACAAGAACAAAATATCATGGAGCGAAAGGCAGGTTCAGAATGTTTCCCAGGACTCATCAAGGGAAATTGGCTTCAAGGAAAGGCAGTTGGTACAGGTTTCTAATGAGCAGCACAGTGACTGCAACGGTGCTGCAAATTGTTCCCAAAGAACATCAGATTATAATGATGTTGGCAGAAGGCTCCAATCAGCTCTGTCAAGGTATGCCAAAACTGAAAGTTCTCTGTGTGTTTCTAATGCTGAAATTTCACACAGCCTGTTCTTTCCTGCTGGTTGATCCTAAGAAATTTACACTATAGGTGCCTCTGCTTGGTAAATGAATTTCACAGCACACATTCAAAAAACAAATCAGCCAACATCGACATGCAGAGATTTTAAACATTTAGGTACACGGCAGACACTATTTTGCTTCTTTCAGTATTATTAACTACTATTATAATGCATATATATATATAACTGGGGACATGTTTCACAGTAGTTAGAGCTGTTGCCTCCCATCAAGAAGGTTGCAGGATCGCTTCCTGACCTGGGGCCTTTATGGGTGGAGTTTGCATATTCTCCCAGTGCACATGTGGGTTTACTCCAGGTACTCCAATTTCCTCCTACAGACCAAAAACATGTATGTTTGGTTAATTGGTAATTCTAAAATTATCCCTAGGTGTGAGTGAGAGTGTGAACGGTTGTTTGCCTCGTTTGTCTCTATGTGGCCCTGCAATGGACTTGCGACCTGTCCAGGGTGTCCCCTGCCTCTCGCACAGTGACTGCTGGAGGTAGACACCAGCTCCCCACAACCCAGAAAGGAGAAGCTGGTAAAGAAGATGGATGGATGGATGGATGGATGTTTCAAAGTCATACTCATAATAATGTCCTAATGATTAACATCTTCGTAGCCAAAGTCATGTTACTTCTTTATGGCAGCTGTAGTAAAAGTGATAAAAACAGAAAAGACATTCATGCCACTCTGATAAATGTATCTGTTTACTGGTTTGAATTCCCCACAGAGTTCAAAAGGTCCTGTTCTATAGAATGCTGTCAGATCCATTCATTTTCTTTATCCTGGTTTTTCAGTTGAGCTGGAGTTTATTCCTGCTACTGAGAGAGATGAGGTACACACCAAACAGGTTTCCAGTTCATCACGGGAAATCACCGACAAACAACCGTGAACATTCACATCCATTCTGAGGTTATTTTAGAGTCCCTAATTAATCTAATGCTCATATTTCTGGACTGTAGTGAAGTGGAGCTCCGGGAAAGATCTGTAAAGTCACTGGGAGACTCGTTCACAAACCCCAGGCAAAATGCAAACTTGAGGGCTCATGTTGTGAGACAACTGTGCTAACCTTTGCACCACCATGTCATCTGAACTCCAATCGATCATCAAATAATCAAATAAGCAGAAGCACCATTTGTCAAAAAACAGACAATAAGATAAGTTGGGGTTTTTTGCATTAGTTCTCCACATAATGAGGTGTCTGCTGACAGAATAGAAGTCTTTAAATCACTTAAGGAACCAAACTTGAGCCATACTTTAAGGAATGCATGTTGCTCACCTTTCATGTTAGAGTTTTAAACTAAGATCATCTTATAATGAGAAGGAGCTGACTCATTGGCCATTTTGGGCTTTTCTCAGATCAGTTGGCTGTAGCTGCCATTTTGAATTGAATTTGACTAAAAGTTAGTGAGTTGTAGATGTACATCCAATATTTACTTAATGAGACTTTCATTAAAAACTGTCCAGTAGTTCATGAAATATTTTACTAACATGACAAGTAAATGAACACACAAGTGGGAAAAACATTACTACTCTTGCTTTTGGTGATGGAGGATAAAAAATGTACTTTGTGTTGCCAAATAACTTTTTTGTCATTAGCAAATAAGTGGAATTTAGTTGTCACAAAAGTGACATGACAATGCAATAAAATTGCCTGCCTGTCTTTGGAAGATTCTTTCTGCTACTTTTCTTAAAAACAATCCAAGAAACAGTTTTGATTTTAAAATGACAGCAGTTTTCATGGAAACTTTTCAAACAAGGACAGTCAGTGCACCTCCTAATGGATGACAGGGGAGACAGGACGCCGTCCAAACACCAGCAGCAGAGCATCATCGTGTCTGAGCAACAGCTTGATGATTCGTCTGCTGTGTGGTCACTCGCAGCTCTTTGTCTTCGTGTCTGTGGGAGGGACAGCATCGGGCCGAGGGCAGGGAACTGAGGTGGGGTGCAGAGAGGGAGATGGATGGAGAATAAGAGGGAGGCGACAGACGTGGACCGTGCAGGGGTGGCTCAGGCTGCTTGGGAGCTGGCAGCAGTGGCGATGCATTACCAGCAACATCTCCATCCCTGCTGACACACAGACACACACACACCAATATATGTGTCTCAGTTGATTGAAGCCAGCAGTTGGGCTTCACACACCGATCAGTAAGAATAGACTGTCACTCTTTTTCCCAATCTGCCCTTTGGCCTTAACAACTCACAGGCGTACTGTATGTACACACAGATATATCTACTGTTTCTAGCCTCTTCTCTGCTGCTCTGGCCTTCACTCTTCTCTCTGAAATGTCAGGCTGGCAGGGGGTTGTATGAGGTTCCTCTGGAGAGCAATAAAAGCTGATTGGAGTTAAAACAGTTGGTCAGGCCTCCCCGCCTCAGCATCTGTTGGATTACAGTCAGCCAACCTGTCATCTGTGAAATGAAGGCTACCCTGGGAGGAGGAGAGGAGAAAGACCGCAGCGGGAGATGGACCGCCAGAATGAGAGACCAAGAGTGACGTGTTAGACCGTGAGAGGAAGGAATGGGTGGATTCAGTGAAGGTGGATTAAACTGAAGGGAAAAACTTTGGAAAAGTAGTAGACAGTTTGGCCCTATTTAACTCGTGAAAAACAAGCAAAAGAAGACAACAACAAATCAAAGACAGAAAGCAGAGGTGGGTGAGGGGTCACACTGTAGGTCTGACAGACACAGCTGACCTTTAGATGAATCATTTCATCTCTTTGTCCTCTTGTATCACTACCTCTCAGTGCAGGAGTGCAGAAACAATCCCTGAGCCCTCCAGCCCCCGCCACCCTTCCCCGTATGCTTCACTCTCAGCGCTCTGTCCTGGTCTGTCTCCGTCACCCACTGCTGAACCCACGCACACTGTCTCCACCTGCTACGTCTCCCTGAGGGAATCATTTTCACTCTAACAGCTTCAATTAACCTTACCCTTTGCACATACTCAAACACACATCCATACCCACATACAGACCCACACACACGGCATAGACCATGCCTGCACAGCCACATCCAGCCCTCCCGTATCAATCACTGGTGTTAAGGTCACTGGACTGGGAGACAGAAGCTTCCTGCAGCTTCTCCAGCGACATGTAAAAGAATGTGAGACTGCACGCAGCAATGCAATATGCATGAGCATACACTGTCCTAAAACAAATAACAATGGCACTGACATAAATCCTCTGAAGTAATTAGAGCTGGGACAGCCAAAGGAAATGTATTTAATTTCATGCTCAGCTGTAAGGCTGAAGTTCTGATTTATTTTGTGCTCCATGATTAACTTCTGGAGGTCACGGGCCGAGACACCTCGAGGCTGGGGGAGGCGTACATGTCAGCAGAACCACGGTGGAAAGAGAATCCAACAAAGCTCTGCAAGGTTTACCGTGCCAGACTATTCAGAATTACACCAAAATATTTCTGACACTGAAGAACTAATCACAATTAGCTGAACTTAACTCCGCTCTTAGAGCCAGTGGAGCTAATCAAAGTGGAATGCTGTGAATGCTGAATCAAAATTTACACAGATATTTTACTCTTTATAGTTCCTTCTGTACACTTATGGACTCTAACTACTTTCAAAAACTATGTGCTATTTTAACCATTCAAGTATTAAAACGCTCAGCTTGTTCAGGTGCTTTGACTTTTAGTATTTGTAACATTTTTATACTTTTTGAATTATTTATCATTGTTTACAAAAAACTAAAATAAGTCTCAGAGAAATATACTGAGCTCTCCTCGGTTCCTTCAAAAACATTGTTGTGTTTGAAATCAGCTTCAGAAAACATGCTTTATTTATTTAACCTTTGAGCCACAGTTTGGCTAATTGTAGCATTAACCTATTGTTTTGCTACATTTAGCTTTTAGCTATTGTTTTACTATTGTTTTGCTTTTAACTACTATTTTGCTAATCATAGTTTTTAGCTTTGGTTTTTCTAATATTAACTTTTATTGTTTTGCTAATTTTGAATTTTACCTATTATATTGCTGATTGTAGCTTCTGTTCTGCTTCTTTTAACTTTACAATTTAGTTAGAAATTCATTCTTTTGGCGAAGTCTTCCAGTGCTCAGCGTTCGCACTATTTTTCTAGTTACATTAGAGGTCCACTGTGATACAAGGATCACTGTTTTTTGTTTTTGAAGGAGGACTAATCTGATGTTCCCCAACACACACTTGGGCAAATTCTTGAGCCTTCCAGCTGCACAACAGCAAACAGCTTTCAAAGCCTTAAAAATAAGCTGCTGCTTCTTCTTTTCCACATTTACTGGAAGCAGAAACACATGTGCACATGCATCCATGTAAATGCAGGTTTCTGCATGCAAAATCAGTCCGGGAGGAAGGAGGTTAAATCTATACAGCTGTTCTTGAAATCACTCTTGGCTGGTGCGCGAATGCCTGCGGGTGGTAAACTATGATTCGCCTCGTTTTCATTATCATTTAGCCACTAACAATGCCAGTTGGCTGTTTAAGCTGCGATGTGCAAAAACTAACAAGTGCCAACGCTTTATGGGAAATGTTTTAACAGTCTGTAATGAAGGCAGGATGGATGTCTTCAATCATAACAGTACGCTGGCAAAGATCCACAATATTTTATTCAGTTGGCTCACAGCTCTCATTTTAATACCTAGCTCTCGTTTTTAGACCTGAATACCTTGACTGATTTCACTTCTGATCATAATAGCATGCCTTATGAGGAGATTAAGACTGCAGGCATAAAGCTAAGTTTCCCTAATTGAATGCACTGGTTTGACACATGCAAATGATAGACACCCCACCTTTTGTCCTGCACTAAAACGTTTCTAATCATTCCACAACTGCTACTTCCTTTCCCACATCCAGCAGAGCTCTCCCTGGGCTTATCGCTGTGTAATTGCTGTTGATTGGTGTATTATTGCTCCGGTTAATCTGCCTGTGGGTGGCTAATAAAGGAACTCCATCAGGGATGTTATCAGTCTTAGGCAGAAGGTGTCTCATGTAGGGAAAATAAGATGGAGGGAAAGAAGAAGGACAGAAAGGTGAGAAGGGATTCTTTTAAAGAAAGTAAAAGATGAAATAGAAGGTTTGATTCATGTCAAAGACAAAAGAGCTGAATAGAAAAGTGAAAAAAAGCGGGATTGCTGCTAAGATGTTTGTGGTTCAGATTGTGTCTGTTTGAGGAAAATGAGGACAGATCAGCTAGCTGGATGTTGTTCTGTTGGAGTTGTGAGTATGATGTTGTTCCCGGGAGAATCCTTTTATGATTGATGAGACCTTGTTCTTCTGCCTCTGTTCTATTTCCAAACACAAGCTGGAGGAGGAAGAGGTTGCTGCAACGAGGTGATTAGATTACTTCTTTTACAGTGGCAGCCTGAGACAGGTATCACCCACGGCAGAAGCCCCTCAGTCCCAATGCCCTGTGCAATAACACCATGTTGGCAACTGACCCTGTGGTGTAAGAGGGAAAGCTAACATGGCAAAATAATGTTTCTTTATTCCACTGGGTGCCTTGGCAGAGATTGCATTGGCACACACTCAAGGGACAACTGTAAGTGGTGTTGCAGGCTGGAAGACAAAGGCAAGTCAGTCAGAAGCAAGGACAGGAAGAATTCAAGTCCATTCCTGAAGATTAAGTGAACGCATTAAACAAAAGGAGATAAAGGAGGATTTCAAACATGCTTAATGAAACCCAATCTGGCAGTGTCTTTTAAACCGACAGGATCACACATTGGAGCATCTACAACATTTTATCCAAGGGTTCTTTATTTATCAAGTCAAAAGGCATGTGGTGGATGCTAGGAAAAGTAATCCACTCAGGTTTAATTTGAAAATTTGCACCCTGGAGATGTTAAAGGATGCTTTTACATTTTTCATCTTCTTTTTTTTCCTCCCTGTTGATTTGGAAAATGGTACTTCTATAGGCGCAAATAAACCACCTAAAAAGATGAAATACTGGCAAGTATGTTTTATTTTAGTGAGGCAAAGAGGATCACTCACCACACCCACAAAAAACGATTCTATATAAACCTATTTTTAATTTATATCAAACATGTTTGGTGCAGGATAATGTTTGACAGATTCGTTTCAAAAAGAACATTTTTATTCACAAAATGCTGACAACCTTTGCTGTCAGTTTGCTCTTCGTGTTACCTAAAATAACTGGTGCTGAGCTTGGAATTTAAATTCAAGTGGAGGAGTTGGAGCCTGCAGAGCCTGAGGTTGCCTACATGACAGCTCCCCCTGCTGGTAAACTTGTGCTAAACCAGCTGTTGGTATTGTCATTACTGGACTGTAAAGAAAATACAAACGTTTATCAGGTAAAATAGTCTGTTCATCCATTTTATCATCTGCTGTTCCTTTCCGTGTCGCGGGGGAGCTGGTGTCTGTCTTCAGCGGACATTGTGCGAGAGACAGGGGACACCCTGGACAGGTCACAAGTCCTTCACAGGGCCAGCTCTGACAAATCTCAGAATTTATTCTGTAGTTATGAAAAGACCTTTGAGAAAATGAGAAATTAACTTCATAAAATTTAAAGGAAAAAAACGAGTTAACAAAAGCATTTAATTCTGTCATAAATAGGCAAGTTTCTGGAATTTTAATTTGACTGAGCAGTCTTTTTTCCCCTGAAGATTGTCATTATAACTATAATATGGTGGGTCTGAGTTATTCTGAGGAGCATTCATTTACTTATTTGTTGTCCTTCAGTCAGGCTCATTTTCTCTCTTGGTGTTATTCATCATATTTTATGCATCACTGTGAGTTTTGGTTCCTGGAGCTTCTCGTTTCAGTCAGATGTCAGCTGCCTGCAAATTTCTGCTTCCCATTTCACCACCTGTTTTTTAAGCAGCTTACCTGCATTCCCTCAGCTCGGTTTATCAGCTTTATAAATATATATTCTTCTTGGTCTTCCTTGTGCTCTCCCAGATCCTCTGTTTATGCACAGTTGATTTTTTGCCAGTCTGTTCAGAGGCTTAGAGTTGGTTTTCCCCTTCTTCTTCCGTGACTGTGTTTATTTAGGTTTATATGTATTTATATTCTCTGCTTCTGCAGCACTTTTAGTTGTTTAATAAAGTTTTTTTTGTTTGTTTGTTTGTTTTTGCTGGCTACCTGCTTCTAGTCTTCCATTTGAACCCTCTTCACCATGGATCAAGACACATCTGACAAAAGACACAAATTTGTGAACGGCTACTCAGCTGAATCCCAATGAACATATTAGCTTGTGCATCCAGAACACGTACATTTAAAATCTGGTAGGACTGTTTCCATCCACACCTGATATTCACAGGAGGAAGTGGGGAAAGACTGACAAAAACAAGTCGCCTCAAAGCTCCCTGGAGTGTTGAAGTAAGGCTGGAGCCACCTGCTATGATTTTAACTTTCATAACACGTGCAGAATATGAAATAGTTTTAGTCATCCAGTAAAGCTTTATGTGCTCTTTAGGAGCAGGTATGGTAGAGCTAATTGCCTTACAAAAAACACACTTGACACGTCAGACTGAAGACAAATAAGTCTTTCTAGTTTGTTTCCCCCCCATTCATCTTCCAACCATTTTTTTGACACATTATACTTTAATAATAAGTTCAGAAGCTTTGGCCTGGTTTCTGACTTTCAGAACTTGTCAGTTATACAGACTATCAGTGTTGTGCTCTAAAAAAAAAATCCCTTTTCAGATTCATTTAGTTCAGTTCATTTTATTTATCTAGTTCCAATTCAACAAAAGTCATCTCAGGGCACTTTACAATAAGAGGAAAACCTGGTCTTATTAAGGTGGCATGTATATTTTCTGTTTTAAAAATAAAGACAATCAAACAGTTTACAGAGTCTTTTTATGAGTGGTTCAAACATCAAGCAGATGAAGATGAATGAACAATGATTATACTATTACAACAGCTTTTAGCTTTGCACACAAGGGACAGCCCCTTGTGGGAAACCAGTTAAACCCAGGGTTACATACTTCTCTTATAATAGTCATTTTTATACAGAGAGAACAGTTGCTTCTTCTACAGATATTGCCTGGCATGTAGGCTCAAGGTCAGCACGCAGCCATCCAACCTCAGTGAAGTTTCATCACTCAGAGGATTTAATCTCAGCGCTCCGTTTAGCAAACTTAGTTTAGTTTCCGTCACACTTGTGTCATTTGTAAGACGTGTCAGTTTGATCAGACTTTTAAAAAATCCCTAAGTTGGGAAACATACATTGTTTGTAACGCCTGAAAAGTTGAGTAAAAAGGATCTTTTATGACCCAACTAATTCTGTAATAAGTGGTACAGGACAGCAGGGGGCGCCGGAGTGCTATTCTTCTTATATTCTTACATTAACTCAAACTTATATGGGCAATTCAGAAACGTTATTTCTGTTGGATAAATCCAAAACAACAACCATTATTAGATCAGTGCAATGGGACTGAGTGAGTCATGAAGCCTGGGAAGGAAAACAGTGGCACATGGGGCTGATTTTGTACGCTTCTACTGTCTTTCGTTTCCCTTGATTCATAATTTCCTGTAAAAAAAAAAAAAAAAAAAAAAAAAAAGGTTTTCACATTTTTATCCCTTGCGGTTTGGGCTGACTCTGCGCCGCATCCTGCAGCAAACGTGACACACACCACGCTTCATCACCATCCTCCTCCTCCACATCATCACCGGAGCCCCGCCCACTGAAGAGGCTGCCTTTAAAAACCCGGAGACCCCCCCCTTCAGAGCTGCTGCACTTGTGCGGAAGAGTGGAGGAGCTGTGACATTCCACGTCGTGTGTTCACCTCTTTAACTTAAACCCTAAAGGTAAGACAAACAAAACAAGATCTGGCTAAAATATATATTTTGCATTTCCTTTTACCCAATACTGCCTCTCTGGACATCACCAGTGTTTAAAGGCAGTCTGATGTACAGTCTAATTGTCAAGGTGTAACAAATGATGCTTTTCATTTCTTCACATGAGAAATCTTTTTTTTTTTTATCAAGATAAAGGCCTGCAGCGTTTCTGCTCGCCCAGTATTCCCTGATTGGTCGACATGTTTAGCCTATATGCTGGTTGTCTCCTTGACTGCAGCAGAATTCCCATAATATTCGTCATGGTTACGCCCTCCTCTTCTCCAAACAGCATCCTGATCAGCCTTGGCTATAAATGATCCAAGCACAGGAATATACTGCAAAGTGTTGGACGCAGACTCCTGTATTTCCTGATGGTGGCAATGCTTCATGGTGTTTTTTTTACCAGGTCAAATGTTTAAACAGACAGATTTCTGAGTGTGTATTTGTGGCTGTGAAATTTTACAGAGCATGAAGTGCTAAAACAGCATCATGAAAGAGGAGATGTTTGACCTCAGCTGTGAAACGTGACACTGTATTAAACGTCAGTATACTCTTAATGAAAAGCATAAGGAAAAAAACAATGTAGATATTACTTTTCTTTAACTGGCTGGTTATATAGACCAGTTTGGACTAAAACAACCTCTGCCATTGGAGCAGCTATGCAGTAATAATACAGGCCTTACAATGGGCCCTCTGTGAAGGGCAAATCCACGGTGAGATGCTAGGAAGCTTTTAGCTCACCTCTTTGAGGCGAATGATGATTGCATAATGAGAATGTAACTGCAGCTGCTTAGTTTGGGCTACTATCACAACACAAAGGTCTTAAATATCCTGTCCAGGAGTTAAATCTTGTCCAGATGTATCCCCACTACGTGCTTCACTTCACATCACAGTGGAAAAGCAGCCGAGTCACACGGTGACGTAATCGTCTGGAAACGTGAACACTCAGGCTGCCCAACCAGGACACGAGCAGCAGTGTGTGACGTGGGCCGGGGATGGTCTCTGCTGCAGTAATCTCCCAGGCAGGCAGGGGTTGCCATGGTGATGAACAGAGGCTCTGTGGATTCCCATATGTAAATGGTTTTCTTGAGTAACAACGGTAGGTGTGAGTAGTCAAAGGTTTCAGGGGAGTGGAAAGGATGCATTTGTCAGTTCGGTAGTAGTTGTGACATAAAAATGAAAGTCAGCTTTGACTCAGTCCTTTGGAGGATGTGAAACCAGTCACGTACGCCCCATGATGAGCCCACTATTCACAACTTATTTCTTCACAATACTACACTTTCTGTTTCAACTATCACCTTTGCTTGTCTTTTTGTGTACTCTTTGTGCTGCAAATTCACAATAACCTCCTTTTGTTGTAAATTCTTTATTTGTATTCTTTTCTGCAGATGGCCACCAAGGACAAGCTCATCAGCCATGTGATGAAGGAGGAGCCTGTTGGCTGCAGGAACAAGGTGACGGTGGTCGGCGTCGGCATGGTGGGCATGGCCTCCGCCGTCAGCATACTGCTCAAGGTGTGTACAAAGCACTATAAAGTTATACGTTAAAGGCAAATTGGCCTGAAAAGTCATGAAAAGGAATAGTCAGGTGTTGAATATGTGCAGACCAAAAGCCTGCACGGTTTGTTATTGTGCAAAACAAGACACCAGATTTAACATTTTAATAGACAAGACATAATCTGTGTTACTTCCACTGTATGTGTCCAACCAGGACCTGTGTGATGAGCTGGCTCTGGTTGATGTGATGGAGGACAAGTTAAAGGGTGAAGCCATGGACCTGCAGCACGGAGCCCTCTTCCTCAAGACGCACAAGATTGTAGCCGACAAAGGTGAGAGTTCTCAAAAACGACTTTCTGCATGACCCTTACAGTGAGCTGCATACTAATGCTGTGTCATTTTTTTTGTTGTTTTTTTTTCTTTAGACTACAGTGTGACCGCCAACTCCAAGGTGGTGGTGGTGACCGCTGGTGCTCGCCAGCAGGAAGGCGAGAGCCGTCTCAACTTGGTGCAGCGCAATGTTAACATCTTTAAGTTTATCATCCCTAACATTGTCAAATACAGCCCCAACTGCATCCTGCTGGTGGTCTCTAACCCAGGTTAGTCAGGCCAGGAGGGGTGCATGGAGAGGGGGGGAGAAGCTGTGGTTTTACTTGGAAAGGGACCAGATAATTACTGGAGATTTACATTGATGTGGTGCTAACACTTGCTCAGTGCACACTATTGGCCGATAATGATTTTCTTTTTTTTCATTCTGTGCCCTCCCAGTGGACATCCTGACCTACGTGGCGTGGAAGCTGAGTGGGTTCCCCCGTCACCGTGTCATCGGTTCAGGCACCAACCTGGACAGTGCCCGTTTCCGCCACCTTATGGGAGAGAAGTTCCACCTTCACCCGTCAAGCTGCCACGGCTGGATCATCGGAGAGCACGGAGACTCCAGTGGTATGCGGGTCTTTCTAAAAATAAAATCCCTCCTTATTCCCCTCTCGATAAATATTCTAGCCTAGGACCAGCCTTTAAAATAGAGCAGCCATGTTATTTCTATGATTTATCTTGTGTTTTTGCATATTTAGCTTAGACTTTATCTGCGCTCTCTTTTGTTCTCTCAGTGGCTGTGTGGAGTGGTGTGAATGTTGCTGGAGTTTGTCTTCAAAACCTCAACCCAAAAATGGGGGCTGATGATGACAGCGAGAACTGGAAGGATGTACACAAGAAGGTGGTTGATGGGTGAGTTCAGTTTTTTTCATCAATGAGTTATAAGAGCTGGCCCTACTAATTTTCCTCTCACACATTCAATTTCTAACGCAATCAGCTTTGTCCACACAAGCTATTCATCTTCATTCAAGATCACATCATAAATCTGACACTAATTTTAAACTGACATTTAAAATTTAATGATGCAGAGCCAATTAACAAAGCCAGACGTTTGTCCTACTTCCTTTAAATGAAACGATTTTAGAGTTGTGCTTCCCTGCGCCACCAGATTTGATATTTAAAATGCCAGGCAATTCATATTCCTAAATACATGGTAACTAAATGGTTAATGTGAACTACCTGTCGTATAAGCTGCATTGTGCTTTGCAGAGCCATTTTACTGGATGTTGCAAAATTCAAAAGTTCACTTTGTTGGACTTGTTGCAATCATTTTGTCTTCCACTCAACGTGACTTAGTTTGCAATAGCTGGGTGTTTAAAGAGGTTAGCCATGTGGAACACAAAAGGGTGACTTATCATAAAAGTTAAGGTATCAGGTGCAAAACAAAAGGTCCAAATGCTGAGAAAAAAAAGGCAAGTTCTAAATGTGCACAAAGGGTGTCTAAAGAAAAAGGGGGGATTAGGAAAGCTGAAGCTAAAAGCACAAAGCTTAAGTCATTGGATGCAGAAATGATTTTGAGTTTTAGGTGCACTATTCTCACTAAACTCACTAAGAAGCTAGCATGCAGTGTCAAATAATCAAATAAAAGCCATATAAGTTTACATATATTTATATATATATATATATATATATATATATATATGTATGTGTATGTTCTTTGCCAGTTCAGGAAGTTTGCAGTTGTCACTTTATTCACATGTATAATTCTGAACATTTCAGAGCCTATGAGGTCATCAAGCTGAAGGGCTACACTTCCTGGGCGATCGGTATGTCTGTGGCTGACCTTGTGGAGAGCATTTTGAAGAACCTGCACAAAGTTCACCCTGTCTCTACACTTGTGAAGGTAGGGAAATTAAAAGCGAGCATTACATATAACACACTGTTTGACAAAAGGACTCAGTCTCCTAACAGTTCTTCTTCCCTGGGGCAGGGCATGCATGGTGTGCAAGATGAGGTCTTCCTGAGCGTCCCCTGCGTTCTGGGCAACAGCGGCCTGACAGATGTCATCCACATGACCCTGAAGCCCGAAGAGGAGAAGCAGCTGGTGAAGAGCGCTGAGACCCTGTGGGGCGTACAGAAGGAGCTCACCCTGTGAAACGCTCAGCTTTGAATTCTCCAGGTTGACCCCCTCCCTACCTTCTGTGTCCCTCACAGCGATGGGTGAATGAGACTTCAGAATATCACAAAGAGCCAAAGTGCTTGTAGCTAAACCCATCAAAGCTAGGTGTTACACTCTGATATTCACTCACTAAGATCATTTTCCTTTTCCACCTCCCACCTGTCCTTGTCCATCTGTGAGTGAATATTTAGAAACTCTTACCCTTAGTCTTTAAGGTCAGCCTGTTTTAGAGAGCGCATATATCTGCTTACTGTACTCTCTGTTGAATGTTCTCAAGATCTTCACATTTTGGATCCACGTACTTTGCGTACTGTCTGTTATTGTCATCGTGTACCGTTGCTGCTTCCTCTGTACACTTTGTGTGCAATATGTATTAATTATGTGGATTTTACTATTTATTCCACCCTTCAATCTCTGTTTAAAAGAAGCACAACAGAGACATTCCATTCTCAAGAAATAATCCCTGCTGACCTAGTTATAACAACACTGCCGCACGTTGGGTATTACCGTGGGAAATTCCTGCAACACCAGAGTATATTTTCATGAGTAAAGCAATGGTACATCTACTGCTTCTACTGTATCTTTACCCAAAATCAGGTTGAGTCAACTACCCTAAGGTAGTTGTGCACCAAAATGCCCAAATATATTCTATTTAACTCAAGAGATACATTATATTGTCATTTATGAGTGGTAATCCAGAGAAGACGTAGGTAATTATTTTACAACACAAAGATTTATTGTATCGCTTTCAGAAAAAGTATAATTGTCGTGGCAGCTGGATATTTTTATTTGTCACATCATCAAATAAACCTGCCAGAGTAATGATCAAAGTGTCTTCTGTTCTTGTCCTCCAACCATGTTAAAGGTTTGAAGAGCTGTTGATTTAGCAGCTTAGCACGACTGCACCGTAGTAAGAACACTGACCAGTCAGTTTGTGGACAAAGTACATCAGAGAGTGTCCCTGAGTTTGGAACAGGGACATTTGGGGAGTCATCCTCAGATCCTCGTATATTAGGCTCACGTCCCACAAACAGCAGCCTGATGTGTGTGAATTCATAACCACAAAAGCATAATATTGAAATGATCACACAACTCATAAAACCAGAGTGTTTTTATTTTTTTTTTTACTGCTTTACACAAGTCTACAGATATAAAAGAACAGGTGATCTACAGCTGAACTGAAAACAAGAAAAATAACAGATATTCTATCATACAATTCAAAGTGCATTTAGTAAAAAAGGCTAATTTAAAGAGCCAAAACTTTACATAAGTTAACATTTTGATTAGTTTTATAGTATTTTTTTCTTTGTACCCTCTAGCCCACAGCTTTATTCACAACTTCCCCCCCCTTAAATGAAATGAAAATCCGACTTTCTCAGCAGGACTGAGCAGGAGTGGACAGCGCAAGTAAAACTGAAAAGAAAACGATAATATTACATATTCTTTGTTATATCTTAGAATTAAATATGTCGAGACTGTACAGAGTGAAACAACTATTTTACTTTACTGACTGGTTAAATCAGTCAGACTAAAGAGTTAGCCTGAGCAGCTGACAAAAACAAGAAACTCTCAGATCGTCCAAAGGGAACACACCGGACTGAATGTGTAGTCTGGGTGCACTTTCGCCCAAATCAAACAGGTAGGGCACATATTTGTCATCGCCTCTACCACGAAGAAACAATCCCTTTGGCTCCAAGACTACCGAACAATAATTTACACAAATCCTGAGGCTGGACCCCTGTCTGTTTATGTGGGTATTTACTTCAAAAACAAAGCGTTTCATCATGAAGGGAGTGAAGATAGGCAGCCCTGCACACAAAGCCCCTCAGTTCTTCCCCATTCTATTTGTGCTTACTGGCTAAAAACTGTGTCCAGTAAAGGCAAACTGATCAGGGCAGGATGCTGTTTACAGGTCAACACACAAACCCAGTGTAAACAATGACCATTTACAGCATAAACACTCAGAAGTTGCATACACTGTACACACACATTAGGCTTGCACTTTAACTTCACCAATTTGGCATGTGTGTCACAATACCCGATTCACAAAGGTTTCTATGGAGTTTCTATGGAATCTCGGGGTAAAAAAAGTAATAATTCCACATCTGGGTTGTGTTTGTGACCTTAAGTAGTGCTAGCAACGACAGAGGCAACACCTAAACATTTCACAATTCTTCAAAAATGCTTTTTGTCTTTGTTGCTATTCATTAAAAAAAAAGAAAAAAAAGCCAGCTGGTTGATTTACATGAAGACAGTAAAAAGGGAATAAACAGCTGGAAGAAGAAGAGTAAGAGTGTGAAGATATGCATGATTCCAAGTCGTCAGTGTGGGTCAGTAAAGGTCGCTGAGGCCGGCAGTCTTGCGGGCTTTCTGCATGAGAGCGCGAAGCTGGAACTGTTTTCTGGACAGAAGACGTACGTGCTGGAATAGAAGGACATACGAGTCAATAACAAAAACATCGTAGAGGACGACAGTAAACTGCGAGAATGTTAAATCATCCCACGCGGCTGCTGGCGGTTGTTCAGATGAGGCTACCTTGAGGAAAACTTCCAGGTCTATGACCCCTCTGCGGAGAGCTTCTCCCAGGTAGAAGATCGTGTCCTCGATGGCGTTCTCCTCAGCGTACAGGTTCAAGATCTGTTTGTACAGAGGAGCTGTGGGCACAATGACGTCATCAATGTCGTTGTTCTCTGACTGGTTCTCCATTTTCTCCAAAGCTTCACTCAGTTCCTCGTCTTTTTTCTTCAGCAGGTCAATGTTCCTGTCAACTTCAGTCTGGTGAAAACAACAGCGAGGTGTCATGATAAATAACAGTGAAGGACAGGAAAGGGAAAAAAAAAAGAATTAACACTGTAAAGGAGAGGACGTCTCACCACTTCTTGGTCAAGTCTTGAGATCATTTCCTCCAGCTTTTGATGGCCTTTCTTCAGGTCCTCCTCGGTTCGTTTCAGAGCATCCAACTCTGCCTGAGCTCGGTCCATCTCTTCCTTCATTCTCCAGCGGAGTTTGTCGCTCACAGCAGAAATCAGAGATGCGCGGATGGTGTCCTCACCAATGGTGCCATCTCTGCTTGGACCTTAGGAGGGAAAGATAAGGAACTCATAAAACTGGATCAAAGTTAAAAAAAACTAAGTGAGAAATTAGCTTTCGGTGCAGAGGGGGGTCATAAAGCAGCCATCCGTCAGCTGAACAATGAGCACTTTGTGAATGAAAATGCATATTACTCTCATGTTTACAATAAACCTTTTATTCACCCACAACATGCTTCATATTTAAGGTTTTTCCATGAATTTATCACCCACTTGTAAGTAACTCTAGGTGCTTTATTAGCTTAACAAGATTTGAAAAAACTGTAATGCTAATGCTTTTGGTTTTGAACAGTTAAAATATGTAGAAAATGTCATGTTGATTCACCAGTATTCTGCAAAACTGCAGAGCTTCACATGCACCGATTGTAAATACAGACAAAGTAATTCTAGTTTTGGGTGTTTTACTGAATCTCTGTCAGTGTTTAAAATGTGGCAGAATAGCATCTTTTTAATATTTCTTCCATTTGCATTTGCACAAAATAGTTCAAAAGCTACAACTTTTCAGTTTATGCAAGAGTGAATGCGCTGCAGACAGCCTTATGCCTGAAATCAGAACCACAAATGTCTGAGTTGATCCAGCCCGGAGGCGAACCCATTTCTTCTCTTTACTAAAAATAGAAGTCAACTAAAATTCTTCCGGCACGCTGGTCAAGGAGCAGCTTTTAACTCTTGCAGGTCTTTGTGCACAGACACCGTCCCCATGTTAGACACTAAGGATGTCGAGAAGCA
Source organism: Kryptolebias marmoratus (assembly GCF_001649575.2). Classification (NCBI taxonomy): domain Eukaryota; kingdom Metazoa; phylum Chordata; class Actinopteri; order Cyprinodontiformes; family Rivulidae; genus Kryptolebias; species Kryptolebias marmoratus. The sequence continues at coordinate 19,909,634 of NC_051440.1, read as the reverse complement.
TTGCATGTGGGGGGCAGGGAGAGTCCACCCTATCCTTTGGCCTTTAATACCCCCCACTCCAGTTACACCACTGGCCTTTGACTGGTAGCCCAGCGTGCCACTGAAGCCACTCAGAGGGTGAAGGAGTCGGAATGAAAAGGTCAAGAGTCTCCAATCAGGGTAAACTAAGGACCAGGGAGAGTTATAGATTCTTCTGGAGAAAATTAAAATTTGCTATGACTTTTAATATGATATTTAAATGTGGGTAAAATCTTAACATTGTAAAGTGCAATTGATCTTTTTTAAAACAAACAATATTATGTTTTATAATTAGGATGAACTAATAAGAGGGAAGTTAAAGCACAAAAACACTAAATCCAATACATACCCACTGTGGAGACAGGAGGCTGGGTGGGGTAGTGTCCAGGTCCAGCAGTGGAGGGGTAAGAGTTCCCCCCTGGGTACTGGTAAGCTGGGTAACCTCTGAAAAAAGTCAAATGAAAAAGTAGCCTGACATATAAAACACATTCCTGAAAAGCATAAAAATGCATTATTTCTGGATATTTTCAAGACTGAGACAATTAAATAAAAAGAGAGGATATTCATATTGACCGTAATCTGTCATTAAATTATTACAGAAGTTTCAAACCTCACCGTTGTTAAAACTCAGATCTCTTATTTTAGGTATTTAACGTTTGTTGACAAATTATATTCTATTTGCAAGAAATATAAAATAAGAATTGTGCTGGGAGGAAAACACACTGAGGAAATTGGCAACAAAGGTTTGTTTGTTGGGACATACAGTGTGTGTGTGTGTGTGTGTGTGTTGAGTACTGTGAGGCACATCTCTTACCCGGGGTTAGGATTTGGACCGTAAGGTGAGACTGCAGGCATGCCAGGCATATAGGAGGCTGAGGAGAAAAAAATGATTAAATTCTCAGGTTTAAAGACATTAGTGTGAAAACACAGAGTGTGACATTTCTGTCAGCAGGGCACAAACAGACTCTTTTTGTTTGTAATTAACTGCTTTAATATGTCAGCTCCACCTAGTGCTGAAGGAAATAAATGCATCACTTAAAATAAGATGCCAATTTAAAGTTTATGTGTACATGAACATTGTTGTATTTAAATTTCCTGTCTCTCCTATTATTGGATTAACTTAAACAACAAAAATCTTTTCGGTGTAGTATGAGATAATCTATGCACAAATACTTTGTCTTGTTTTGATGTTAAAATACCTGGAAACACCTCGTATCTGAAATTTTTTAATACGGCATAGGCCCCTAAAATCACTCTATTTACAGGGAAAAGCAAAAATAAAGTATCTCACTCACAATTAGGGGGTCCAGCTGCTTGATATGTGGGAAAGGGACCTTGGGTGGTAGGGCGGGAAAACACCGGGGGCTCCTCCCCAAACACAACAATCATCACCTGAATCAGACCGTACAGGTCCGACTGAGGCTGTGAAGGAGAAATGATACTAACCTGATGAATGATTCACAAAATGCCAAAGATTTAAACACAAAATTGTTTCTAGCATATTTGTGATTCTTACGAAAGCTCCATTTTTCCCTAATTAGTAGTCAGAGAAAATATAGTGTTCATGCGTGGTGAGTAAAACTAGGTCAGGTGCTGAGGAAGTGTGTCCGCTCACAGAAATGTTGCCATCTCTCTTTCAAAGATTACTGAGCTCATTTATATCTGATATTATCAAGAACACTGAGCAACACAATCTTAAGTAGCCTCTTCTCTATCTTCCCTGAAATACAGCTTCTACAAAACCCAACAAACAACTGTCCTGAACAATTATTAGAGCATCTAAAGAGACTCGCATGTTAAAGATTGGTTTTGGTTGTCCAGAATTAGGCACAAGAAGAACTTTTTACAAAAGAAATGATCTGTGTGGTAGAAGAGGGGTGTGTGCATTCAAACTCAAGCATTTAAGCTCGGTGCATTTTTTTAAAAATTCTTAATAAAGTGTTAGAAATAAATGTAAAACAACACAACTGATCTGCTCAATATAAACAGTAACTACTTTTAATACATCTATGGGATGTGTGTTAAGTTCTGATATGCTGCATTGAAACACCTGCTTAGATAAAAAGAAATGCACCATTTGGCTCTAAACAAATAAGGTCAGGAATAAACTGTGACTCCCTGAACCTATAAGACAACTTTATTTGATTTCACAGGAGAAATGAACACAAATTAGAAACAGGTTTTCTGTGACACAAACTATGAAACTGATGAAATCACCAATGTTGTATGCTACTACAGAGTGCAAATGGTGTTTCGTGCAGACATATTTAATAAAAATACCTATGATAATAAATGTAACTGACATATTAATTAGCATTAACCAAATATATCACACTTACATGTTTCCACTCATGTAGGTAAGGCAAGTAAATTTTGCCATTGGCATCGATGTGCTTGCCAGTTTTAATCATCATGGTACTCGTTGGTTTAACAAAACATATCGGAGGGTTGTAGGGGTATGTGTCCAACAGCCACAAACACACTGGGATGTTGTAGACATTACCTACAGAACATACACACATTTAAACCATCTCACTCTTAACAAGTGGTGCGTTATATTCAGGTATTTTTAGGATTTGTGCTCAAGAGCACAAGGAACAACTGGATAAAATGCAGAGCAAATGAGTTATTTATGTATTTAAAAAAAAACAACCAAACAATGGTTTAACGAAACATGTGGTGTAATAACGTTTGTCTGAAAATCAAAAGGAAGTTACATAAACCAGTGCCTTGATGACTGGCTCCAAAAAAAGAAAACACATGAACAACCGAATCATAATTTGCTTTATTTTTTTGTATTTAGCTTGTGGGGCAACAACACACCTTGGTTTTCTCTCTCCAAGCGAGGTTGGCCTGTCAGTAATAACTGAACCTTAACTTATCTTTACAACAGTCACGTTCATCATACTAATACTCCTGACAAGTCAATGCTAATATAATGTTAATAATAAACCTATTATAATAAAATTGTTTAAGTTTCCATTGTGTTGATGGCAGCTAGGTTTTGTGTATAACAGTTTTAGGACTTAATTGAATTGCCTTTTTCGATGTCCAGTAAGAGTCACTTCAAAATTATGTAAATGTATGTGAAGTCATGTTGCAGTCTGTCTCTCCATTCAAATGTTAAGTATGCAATTACCTTGCTGAAAACGGAACAAACATAAAATTGAGGAGGAACTCGTCAATGGCTATTTTTTAATAAGAAAACACTATTGTTACCTCTGTAGCTCACAGGGACGGTCCCTGTCAAACTCATCAAGTCTCTTGAAGACCCATCGTTGAACACTGGAACACAAAAGTGCAGATCATCATTAATGAGAAAACAAAGTATAACAAATGGTCTAAAACACAAGAGCCAGCATGATTCAGCTTACCGTAAGCATCCATAACCGGCTTCAGATCCTTGTACTGGGAGATGACGTTTGTTATTTCTCTGACGGTCAGATCTCTATATTTGTATTGCTGGACAATAAAAATGAAAGAAGAGGAAAAACAACAACAACAACTTATTAGTATAATTTAAGCTCAGACACAATTGTTGACATTAAAATGAGTCAATACATGTGCTACTGAATAAAGTGGGTTTGTACTCATGTACAGTAGTAGTACATTTTAGCAAGTGGAATTTAAGGTCTGCACACATATTATGTTCCTTTAGACTCAATTAATGTTTTTCCATTGCAAAAACAGAAACCCAAAGACCGATTTACAAGATATTAAAACTGAAACCATGAGAAAATCTGAACTAAACCACCCGTTAGATGGACATTTCTCCAAAGTCAAACAAACTTTGAGGCAGAAATAAAAGTAATGTAATTCAGAATGGTGGGATCATATTAAAAGGGTATAAAAATAAACATAAGCTTTAAAACCTAACGCGTCGCTTTGTGAAGGATTAGTTCGGAGTAGCTCAATAAAATACCCCACAAGCAAGCCTCGACAGCAAAAACAAGAGTTAACATATTAAACGTTTCCAAAAGGAGTCTTAAAAAGTTGTTTCTTAGAACACCTGATCAGGAAATGGGAACCTATGAGAACCTAGTGGCATCTGGGGAACATGAGCTAACTGTTACCCTCCAACGATCACAAAGCGCCAGCCTTACCTTTAGCATTTTCTTCAGGGCACTTTCGTTGACAACTGCCATGTTGCTCGGAAGTGTCTTTATCTGCTCCTGTTAAACTCTGAAGTGACCGAAAAGCCGATTTTTAAGCCAGTCGGAGTGAAGGCTAACACAACCCGACGGTGCTAATTAGTAAGACTTCAGTGAATGCTAGGCTAACGTTAGCCCAGCCTCGAGCCGACGAGACACAGCGATTCGGATTCTTCAGGTGTCTTCCAGTTCACTATAGGTAATATTTAGGTGCTACACGTCGATAGTAAGCAAATGAACTACTAGCATAAAAAAGGAAACAACAGAAAATGTTCAGTTCCACAAGGCGATAGAAAAACAAGTATCCGAAGATCAACAAAAGAAACTTCCGGGAGTCCTGTTAACTATTTCCGGTGAAACTGTGTTCGCTGACGTGGGGCGGAGCCGCACACCACTGACAAATATCCTAATAATAGATTTATGTTTTTCTTTATTGTGGGATTTGTTCAAATGGTACATGCTGTATGTCTTGTTTCTTGGATGTCACCAAGATAAGATTAATAAATTTTAAAATCTGGGCCAGATAAAGCAGCGTAAACCACAGCAAATTATAAAACTATAGTGAATACTTAAGTAGATACTGTGTTGAAAGTACCGAATAAAAACCATTAATTATTACTAAAACTCCCTGTTACTGTATTTTGTGAGATATGTGTTAATACAATGTTAATCAAATAATTATAATTATGGTAAATGAACCACGAAACAACATATAAAGATGAAATCAAAAATTTATTTACAACATTTATACACGGTTGTTCAAGTAATATCTGTGAAAATCAAAAAACAGACACTTTTATTTACACACACAAACACACTCAAATCAGACAGTTTCACATCAGTTTTCTTTTGCTGTGTCTTGGTATTTTAGCATTTATCTAAAAAAGAATAATCTTGTTTCTATTTTATCCTTAAACTAATAGTTTAAACTATCTGAGACATTGTATGAACTAAAACAGCAAACAGAGCTTACAGTAGTGCACAGGTTTTGTTTTGCACTTTGTTTGCCTACATTTATTTGCTGTTTTAATCAGAAAATTAAAAGGTGTGCCTGGTTGTGTCTGGTTTATTGGTTCATAAGTCCAAATGACACCACAGAATTGGCCTGTAGTTGCAGTTCAGATGGTTTTATGAGCTACTTGTAAAGTAATTCAGGGTGGTCAGGAAAAAAATATATTTAGGAAGCTAAAAAACATATTTTTTAAGAAGAGCATTTCCTACCAAATCACAACACAAGTTTTATGTTTAAAAACAGTATAAAATGTCAATATCATCTGGTCAGCACTGCACATCTAAACATCTACAAGATATTACAACTAAGACAAACACTTCTTACAGAATTTATTTACAGATTTCACAAGATGTTAACAATTAGTTTCATTTTCCTTTTGGAAAGGCTGACCATCATCTCTAGTTAAAGACAGACAGTAGGTCTCATCTGTTTGTTTGTACTGCTGCCAACCTAAAACAGAAGCAAAATATTTCCCAATAAATAACAAGTTTGTCAAATACATGGATAAAGTTCAACTCATTCTGTCAGTGATAAATGTGTACTTGACTTTTTACTTATCAGATGCGGTTTATATTTCTGCATGTTTTAACTTCAGATTGTATTTTTGCAGCGTGTGTGGGTGCTACTTACACGAGGCTTGTTCGTGTTCTGGATGACGTTTCATACACACAGGTGGAAACTCTCCGAACATGGCAACCATCACTTGCAGCAGGCCCACCAAGTCACACTCACCCTATAACAGAGGGAAAAAAGCCGCAGTAGCTTCACGCTGCTGTAAACTACTTCAGACTGTGTTAAACATTAACCCACATCCTATTTGGTGTCTTTGACAGAGCTCTGTTAAAAAGCGTACATTAGACATTGTTTCAGCTCTTACATTCTTCCATTCTTCCAAGTAAGGCAGCTGGACTTCTCCACTGTTTGTGACATATTTCCCTGTGACAACCATCTCCTGTGTGGGCTTTACATAGCAGACAGGAGCAGACTGGGGGTAGTTTGGCTCAATCCAAAGACATATGGGAATGTTGTAGGTCATGTCTTATAAGACAACAGAGAACAGAAGTTCAGACAAAATTAGAGAATTTGTTTGCCATTACTTACAGATCAAACATAAAATGCTTTTAATGTGTCCTGCACAGAACAAAGTGCTAACTCGATTACCTGAAATGGTGGCAGGAATAGTCCCAGTGAGACTCATCAAGTTCTTTCTGGTTCCGTCATTATAAACTGTATAAAACAACAATGACAGAATCTCTGAAGTCATATATTCTACTGTTTAATAAAGCATTACAATGAGAGGTATTATTTTGTCACGTACCATATTGATCCATCACAGGAACAAGGTTTTTGAAGTAAATTAATGCAACATAAATTTGATCGGCCACATATTTTCTCAGATATGCCTTTTAAAGACATAAAACAAACAAAAACATACTTTAAAAATCAAACGCTTTAATACAAAATTTGAGCCACAAATTGTTTGTTGATTCCGTGAAAATTGAACTATTTAAGAAGAGAAGATTATTCTTACCTTAGGAAGCATTTTCTTTATTGTATTCCTACTAAATGACATGGTTGAGATTTTTATAAAAACAAAAGAAAAAGAATATGCTGTCTGTTTTTTATCAACAACACTCAGTCCTCGTCAGTTTCTTTGCAACAGGACAAACTCCAATATTTTATAACCCTTGAAAACCAGGAAGAGAACCTTCCCATAATTATGCAAACCACCTGCCCTACAAAGGAAAAACCACATCTTTCACAAATAAGACAAACTGGGTTTCATGTCTTGGATGAAAATATTTAAAAAGTACTTTATATAATATTAAACACTATTAGTGTCACCATGTAGGTCATTACATACAATAATAGTGACATAAGCAACATCACCAGCAGTAATTCAATATAATATACCTTCAGAACTTTGCCAGTTTCTTTATATTTGCTTTAATCTAATGGATTTAATGTCAAATTATTACCTTTTTATACTATTTTTTTAATAACTTTAAAACTTCCTAACAGCAATATTCTAATGTGATCAATGTGTTTGATTTGCCTTCTTTTTTTACCATTTAGCTTCTAAAATCTGCCAAAACAAAGTATGCAGATGGCCTATTTTAAAGCCAAGAGCCCAGCTTTGTTTCAGATTTCTTGAAAAAATGATTCTGAGTTATCACCAACTTACTGAGACCATTTTAACCATGAGAGAATCATTAACAAATCTTTCCCTCTATTTAAGAAATAAAACAAGTTTTGATAAGTTTATATGGAATATAATTTGTGCTGTTAACTTTAACAACCTAAAATGTCTTCCACATGACACAGTTGATTGTAAAACTCTTGTGCAAACACAGTGTTATATTTACGATGGTCCTTTGGACCTTTATTACAGCCGCTGTTGTCCAGGAGGCACTTCATCATATTCACAAACTTAATACATAAAAAGGCCTGTAGGTGGTAGCAAAACTGAAATTTAGGAGGAAAAACAAGAAAAGTTAAATGACTTCTTCAGCTTGACATCTTTATTTGTCCTGCAATACATTTGCCACATTTTCAAAGGGTAAATACATCTTACATAGTGACACAGCTGACATTTTCACAAAATCCTTCTACACCTCTATTCCACAGTTTTCAGGGGGGGGGGAGAAACAAACCATTACATCTTTGTGCAACCCCTGCTTCCCTCCTCCCTCCAGAGGTTCACACACTCTTTGTCATGCTGGCCAGGACTCCTGACACGCCTGTTTTCTGGTGGTTCACTGGCCGAGTATTGCAACAACATGCTGCAACTTTTCTAAAGCAGTGGGTGTTTGAATGCATAGGTTTGTGGACTTCTATATCATTGTGAGTGTACTGTTAAAGGATTGACAGAGAGGAGAGGCATTCCACCACATCTGTAATTAAATTTCACAAAAAAATCCAGTTTTTTTCCCCCATTATAAATGTATGAGCACAAAGGGTTAAAAATAAAAAAGGCAACACAGCCAAAAGTGGGGCCCGATGATAAACCCCTTCATCGTTTCAGTCATTTTTAAAACACAAGGCTTCTTTCAAACTATATCTAAAGACTAAAACACATTCACAGTTTGTGGATTTCCTCCAAGCTGAGAAATAAAAGATTAACCAAAAACGCAGGTTAACCACTGCAGTCCAATTTTCTCCAAGCAGTTACGAGAGTCGTTTAAACTGTACAAAATCATGACATGAAAACAATCCGGCTGATGAGACAACAGCCAAACATTTTATTTCTAACTGTCATTAACCTGCCTGTAGTGACTACATCATCTCCAGAAATGACCAGGTCAATTTGATAGATCAATATTAAATGCAACTTGTGCTAAATGAACTCCACTGCCTGCTCGAATGAATTTGGACAATTTGTTTTATACTGGGCTACTTCCTTTACATCAATATATATTCTGCTTTTAACTAAATCCTATCCAAACAGATGAAAGAGAGAGCGAGCAAAAAAAATAAAAAATAAAAATAAAAATCAGTGTAGTGTTTTTCAAACTCTGTACAGCACACTCGTATATTTCTGGTTGTGCACATAAAGAAAACGGCAAACATCATCTGGGGGGTCAAGCTTGCTGCTAACATGAGGTACAGACTAGCTAAATGATAAGGCAAAGTAAACACATCAATCATATTTTAGGCAGCAAATGAATTCATTATGGAGAGCACAAGCCTCTGAATATTAAGAATTCAAGCAAAGCATTCCCCTAACACTCGATCCAGGACCTGCTGCAGACAATATTCCTCACATATACAGTAAATATGGTTTGAGAAGATTAGCACCCGACTTGTTATTGCTCCTTTAAAGAGCTATAGGTGGCGAAGAATGACGAACAGTTTGAGGATAGAACGGTGTGTGGAAAAAAACAACAACAACAACTAAGTTCTGAGGCAGGACTTGTGTTTTACCATTCCGCAAAACCAACTCGTGACATACGTGAACCGTGGTTGCCAGAACTATTAGCTGAAACCTTCCTGGATCTTTTAATATCTGAGCCTTATTATCCAACAAAAGCAAATCCCGCAGCTTCAAATAAAATATTATCACCATATAGTAAACAGTACAGTTACTGAAACAAAATGCAGTCCTCTCTCTCTAAAACTGTAATCAGTCTCTGAGGCTTCACTCACGCCAAAGATGACCTCCATGCTTTCACCCGCCGCTCCTTTCCATCTGAAACCAAGGTGAAACGGTAAATGAAGATGTCAGAAGGTTTATTTCCAACACTTGGTGTAGTTAGAACAGTAGGGTTCTACTGCATCAGAACCTACGTACACTAGCCGTTACAATTATTATTTTGCAAATAACATTTCACAATAATAAAAAAAAAAAAATCTGTAAAAAGTGAAGGTAGAAACTCATCCATCTCTGTGACCCCTTTTAAAATATCTATTCCAGAAGAAACTTTTAATTACCTCAAGAAGGGTGATAAAAATATTAAACCAGGTGCTGTCTAAAACAAACCTGTTTGTATAGTTGTAGTGATCAATGGTTTTCAATTCTATCAATCACAAGACAATAAAATCAGATCAGAAACCAATTTAAAGATTTTTTTTTACAGTTTAGGCTAATTGGTAAAGAGCAACAGAAAAAACATCCTAAATCAGCTTTCACTCCCTGCATCCAGTACAATTTCAGGTCTGAGGCCTTTTGAGGAAACCCTGTGCAGGTAGAATGGACGTGGGTTATTTACGTAAGGTGAGAGGAAAAACAAAATGTTCATTCCAGTTCTTTCCATTTAAAAATCAGTCAGTTCTTCCAGGTTCTAGGCAGGGGGAGGGGAATTAGGCTTCAAGGTAGGAGGGGGTGAGAGACACCCTCTTTACAACCAGTGTTGAGACTGAAAACAATAAGTTAGCAGGAAATATGTGGAGCAACCCAGCTCAATCAAGTCACTAATGGTGTTGCTCACAGATCAATGTGGCCCAACATAAAAAAAGAAAGAGACCGGACCGGACCAGTTCAGCTAGCCACTTAGGCAACAGTCCAAAAATCCTCTTTTCCATAAGAGTCTATGATTCAGTCAGCCATGGTGGTTTCCTTGAGAGCTTTTGCTTCAGTCGTCCTCTGTTTGACAAAGTTCATGTTTCATCTTTAGGTTGTTTTTTCTCCGTCTGTCGTCGAGTCCATGCTGCCACTTCACCCTGTAGCATTTCTCCTCAACATGTAATGGAGAACTGGGAAAAAAAATAAGATGGCACAGACATCAGCGGTTTTGTTTACTGAAAAAGAGACATAATTCTCATTTTAAAACACCGTTCACATCTGCAATCCTAAACATAGAACCGTGTATATTGAGGTTCCAGGTTAACAGTCCGATTCAGTGACTATTCCAGAGTCTGTAACGTCTCACCTGCTTCACGATACCACACATCGACAGCTCATACAGTCCTGACCGCTCTCATCTGGAGGGTTCAACTTCCTCAACTTATGTTGTCTTATTTCCCTTACCAGCGTGTAGAAAGCATCTTCTACTCCCTGTAAACACACACACACACAAAAATTACAAAAAGATCTGGGTACTGACTGAATAGCTAACAGCAAACGACTCAGGTGTACCCACCATCTGGAAAAAATTACCATGGCAACCCTTATCATTTCAGACACTAATCAAGAACCCTTGATGACTAAAGATAAACGAGAGCTCAGTTCTATGTACTTCCTTTGAGTGACTGATTCTGCAGGTTCAAGTATGGACACAAGTCTGTGTGTCTGTACATAATGTGACAGTGACTCACAGACAGTGGGAGCCATGCAGCCACTAGTCCTTATGGAGTCTTTGAAGCACTGTAGCTCCATTCTTTAGCCAAGGTAAGCGTGCTATGACTCATTGCCTGAGGTATTATAAAATGTTCTTGACAACATAAATTACATCATAGCACAGGACATGAACTGCTCTTTCTGTGCATAAACATGGCTGCGAAAACTAATCATGCAAAGGCCAAAACTAGAGTGCTGTAATAACTTGTATATTACGACACATGATTATTTATAGCTAATAAAATTAAAGATTAAAGAGGGTGCATTATGAAATTTAAAAGAACTTAAAACGAACAGGATTTCAAGTTCAGTAAGTTGATGCATGCTTGGTGTGATCCCCACTCACCTGTCGTGTTTTGGCAGAGGTCTCAATGTAAGGGATGCCGTAGGAGCGAGCCAACTCCTGGGCTTGCCTTGTGTCCACTGTGCGTGCTGGGAGGTCACATTTGTTTCCCACAAGCACCATAGGTACATCATCAGAGTCCTTCACACGCTTTATTTGTTCTCTGTGGATTGGAAAACCAGAAAAGTGCAATAGTTGACATTTCATTTGCATCAATTTGTCTATCTTTCCCCTCCAACTCCTCCGAGCACTGTAATTAGCCACAATGGCACGTCTTGTTGTGCGGGATCCTCCCAGCTCTGTAAACAATCACAACATCTCTGCTGGAGATCCAACCACCCAGGGAGCTCTAGGACCCAGAGGTAGAGCCGGAGCCTGGTCTGTGCTGCACTGCTGAAGAAGGACGGCGGGGAGAAATGGAGTTGGGGGGTGAGGCAGAGGGATAGACAACAGCCGGGCAGCAAACAGCATTACCTCATCACTACAGCAGCAAGTGCCAAACAGCATGCAGACAGGGGAACTGAGTGAGAGGTGTTGGTCGGATCAGATCAGCTCTTAGTCTCAGTCAGCCACAGTAAAGCAGGATGTCTCTGCCACTGTTAGCCAGGCTCATTTTCAATCAGTGCTTATAGTGATTAACTAAATCTATGACTAGTTTGCAGGTGAGGCAAGTATTTCACGTCTAATAAAACTGGTGCGTCTACAATAAACACCAAGACCATTCATATTAATTCATATTTGTTAAATATTCTTGGCCATGCTATAACTTTGCACTGTCATGTGAAACCAGTAGGTGTAAACAGTTTACTTTTTTCTAAATTTCAACAGACATCTTCCTTTTTAAACACAGACGAGGCATCTTTTAATAACTGAGCAGCTCTAACTGGATGACAATCGATTCTAACAGAATATATGCTTTCACACAATGCATTAACAGTTGAGTTTAGAGCCAGGTCTAAAAAAGGCTGGGCTGCAATTGAAGCGAGCCAAATAAATATGTTTGTTTCACACAAAAATACCGCAAAACTGTATGAGAAAATGCATCTCAATACACAGCCTTCTTTATTCGTGACACACAGGACTGGGAAATGATTGTCTAATGTGATGAGAAAGACAAAATTTGGAGGAGATAAGGAGCACTGTCATCTCCAGCTGAAACTCTCCACCCCCTTCTTTTCTCCTTCCCCGTCCTTGGTAGCACTACCTCTGCCTGCTCCTCTAATTGAGTCAGGATCAATTTCATTGGCATCGTGCTGTAAGCCTCCAGCTGGGGGCTAAGCTTTCTTTAGCTGTGTTAAACGCTACAGCATGACATCACCCTACTACTGCAGAGAGTTGGCACACACACATATACACACCCCTCTCCTGCCAGACCCCACATGAGTCCATTTAATACACCACATATTCACTGACACATGTAGAGAAGCTAAAAGGAACAGCATCAATTGATTTTGTGACTCAATTTCAGCCTAAATAATTGTCGAAATTTGTGCTGTTTGTATTTTCTCTTTAACACACCTGTACTGGTGAATGTCCTCAAAGGACTTGGTGTTGTTGATGGCAAAAACGCAGAGGAAACCCTCCCCTGTCCTCATGTACTGATCCCTCATGGCGCTGTACTCCTCCTGACCTGCAGTGTCCAGAATGTCCAGCAGGCAGGTCTCCCCATCAATCACCACTTGCTTTCGGTACGAATCCTGCAGAAAGAAAAAAAAAAGAGGGACAAACTTAGAGTGGTGTGATAAACATTCTTCACAGAAAGAGGTGGAATTTGACGCAGTTCGTGGCACTTCCCTGCTGAGGTCTCACTGCTGGGCTCGGTCGGTCACTGAGGCTTATATACAGTTTAGGGAAACGCACTGTAATGTTTAATTGACCGTGTATTAACCTGCATTTGTTATTACGTAAATCTAGGTCCAGTTTTAGATCACATGAAAAACAAGAGATCAGAGAAGCAGGGTATCAGAGCCAATGTTTGGCCTTCCAACATGCAGTCACAAAAACATGGAGTGCTGTCCCTTTGTTTGTTCGAGCACAGGGGCCAGGAATGCAAATACACAAAAAGGACATTGTCTGACCAGAGACAGGCGTGGTGAGAAAAAGAGAGAGAGAGAGTGGAGACAGAAAGGCAGAAAAAAAGAGAAAAGAGAAAAAAGTATCCACACTGGCCTTACTCTGCTCTTTGCAATGTCTTTTTCTTTTATTTTACTGATATATTAAATAAAAGCGTGGATCTAATCTTTTGGAATGTCACCAAAACATTCAGTTAATTTAATTAACAAAACTTTTATTTAGACTAAGCTCTCATCACAGTAGGGTGCGCAAAATATTCCTCATCACAGAGTTTAGGCGTTAACCTTTACTACAGACAGCACATCTTTCATTAATGCTTACAAGCATAAATGGCACAACCACAAAGCAATTCAAATAGAAATAATTCAGTTTTTTTTACATTATGATGAACCCTTCGCCCCCTCAGCCCTAATATGAATCCCACAGGAATAATGAGCAGAAGAAGCTGAAGAGCACCGTACCTCTATCGTGGGGTCATATTCATCCACAAAGTGGTTCTGGATGAGCTGGATGGTGAGTGCACTCTTGCCCACGCCTCCTGCACCCACCACCACCAGCTTATACTCCGTCATTTCTGTCCACCACACAGCACTGCAGGAGAGAGGCACAGGACCAAAAGTGAGCAGGTTAGTACATTGACAAAAAACAAATAAATAAATAAATGCAATAAAGACACAAAGGTTTTGAAAAGCTATGCCCACAGTAGGATTTACAACATGTGGCACAGACAAAAGATCTTCCTGCTCACTGGTCAGAAACATTAGTGTTTTTTTACATGTGCTGGAGTGGGTTTTCAGAGGGGGCTCAGGTTGAGACCCTCAAAGGGGAATGAGGAAAAATGCTGCTGAAGGTACTCAGTGTTCTGATCCACTACCTCTCAGTGTGAGCAGCAGAGAGAGAGAGAGAGGGAGCCTGAGAGGGGGAGCTGAGGAAGGAAGGAGGGGCACCACGCTGGCAGACAGACCTTCTCCACTCAGGCTTTATGTTACTCACATCTACCTTTTAACTTTCAGGGGCTGACGCCAGAGCTAAAAATATCAATGCTGACTATAAAAATATATAAACACAAAAACTATCAACACTAAAACATTAGACAAAGAGAAAAAAGCAAAAACTGTGCCATTTTTTTTTTACTTTGTTGACAGCCAAGTCAGACTGTTTGAGATTGTTTTAACAGTTTCTCAGTTCTTTGTTGTCATCAATTTATAGTAAAATCTAATGGAAAAAAAGCTCAAACATTTGACTCAATAGTTGCCCATTATGGACCCCACTGGTTTAACTAGGATGGTCTCTAAAGAACAGATTTAAACATCTCAAAGCTCAAATGGAAAACAAAAAAGGGTCCTTCTGCTGATGTGTAACAATTAAATTCTAACTTTCAGAGGCAGGCACAAATCTGTATTAATTTAGTATGTAAACTCATTTATCATATATTATGTAGACCATTTCCTTGTTTCTGGATGTACAAAGAAACAGCAGAGCTGCTGGTTGGCATTTAACAAGAGATAACTATTTACAAACAGAAGCCAACGCATACACGCACGGATCATCTGACATCAACCCAGCAGCACTGCTGGCCTGTAAAATTCCAGGTGTTAGCTCAACAAGTTGACAAAAATATTCCCATAGGTGCTTTCCATGATATGACGTAGTAGAGTGTGACTCAGCTTACTGGATGAGAAAAAAACAAATACAAATCAAAACCTAACGTATCCATGACCAGAGAATGACCCGAACCCAGCCAAGGGAAGAAATGAATCAGAAAAAGAAGAGATAAATTCCTCATGAAGCTTTTGCAAGTCTAAACCCAGTTATAGGGAGTTGGCAGATGATGCCATCATGAGCTTGTCTCAAATTACATACTTTAGAAGAAAATAACGAGAAATACTGGTAAGTAAGGAAGTAGTGGCTCCGGGTGACTGCACAGCTAGTTTCCTTTTCGATCTGACAGCAGTTACTCAAAACTTTTCTCGATAAATTTTCCACACACACCGTTTCTACATAAAAACAGACATTCGTGGTGATAGCTGTGAAGCAAATTATAGTGAACTGCACCCATCTTTGACGCAAACATGCAATAATTACAGCAGAATCCTATTTTGCAATTTCAGTGAGTTACGTCTGTCCCACCCTAAGTCTAAACCGTAAGCAGCCTTAAATTTAGCCTCGTCTAAGCCTTTTTTTTTTTTGTAGTTTAGATGAAGCTAATAAAAGTGAAAGCAAAGCACATGGGCTTGAACATGCTTGTCACCTTGTTGAATGTTCTGTAAAAGGGTTGAAAAAAGGAAAATCATTAACCAACACCACCTGCTACTGTGTGTTCAGAACATTAGGGCATCATTAACACTACAGGTTACATACTGTATGTGGGCTTACATGTGGCAGCCGAAAACAACCTTATTCTTCATGTGAAATACACCCCTATGAATGTCACAGAATTTTCACTCACCAGTGACTGCAGAGGTCCGGGCAGTAAACACCCACACACACCCACACATATCCTCTTGTGATTTAACTCCCAAAGGTGCACACAAAGCTGGAGTGTATTGTAAACTATTTGTAACAAGAGTATCTCCCAAACACAACATCTGGAGAGTTTACTCAAAACGTATAGAACCATAAGGGTAAAAATGCATTTATTGTAGAAAGCAAATCAAGTGAGGAGTGAAAAATAACTCACATCCTGTTACAGTTATTTCTGGGTGTGGTGTTGTATTAATAGAATCCTCAAGCAAAAACTCGGTTATTTGTGTCTGAATTATGTGCAATCATGATGAAGGGGCAGAAAAACAGGCAACACTACGGCAAAAGTGACAGTAATGATTGACAGAAAAGCAGACTTGAAGACAGTTAACCAGATGCTGTCATTAATACTGTATGTTCCTTCTCGATTTTCTACATAAACCATCACTTTCATCAGTGGAACTGGTAGCTCTGACTGCCAACACTGACCTCCTTGTAAATAAAAAATAAAATGAAACTGTAGATCTATAACTCAAATGAAGGAGAAAAATAATACCCTCTCAAATTTACAGCCTAACATCAAACTTCCCTTTACCTAACTGTAGCTATACAAGCCAGCTTGTCCCCCAACCAGCCGATCCTCAGAGCGAATAAACCGCGCCTGTATGACGAACAGAGTCCTGCAGGAAAAACAGACCCTGAAACAAACCCAGTCACTAAAAGATCCCAGCCAGAGCATTGGCGTTAGGTTGTGTCAACAGGTACTTTATTTACGGTAAACTGGGAACAGTTATCAGACAAATATGTACACTTATTCGGATGGTAAATAACAAAACATTAGTTGCAAATAAAGACGCTGAACTTCTTCAGTTTCCTCAAACTGGTAATGATCAATTCCCTGTTATGTATTGATCAGCAACTAACTTTTTATTTTTATTTTTAATGCTTGTTCTGACTAAATGGTTAACAACAATTTAGCACAAAAAGACAAATTCAGACAACATTGTTTTAAAATGAATGGATGGATGAACATTTTTAAACTTAAACATAAATCTTCTTATTAACACCAAAGTATCAGTCTTTTTTTCTTCATAAATGAATTTAACAATATTATCTAAAATGCAGTATTACATGTTTTCTTCTATATAAACTTATTTAAGTCCATCTGAATTGATACTATAAGAAGTCACATTACAGTCCAGTTTTTAACACGTCAGCCTTAAAGTTTCCACTTATTCAGTCAATCTGAAAGCACCACTTCTGGTAAATGATTAATATTCAAAAGTTATTTAGAATTCACAAATCTCACCAGCAGATGCACGTCCAACCCAAACATTGTTCAAACATAATATTCAACTCCTGTTACACTGGTGTGTTGGGGCAAAATACACGTGTTATTACAGAAACACTGATGTGAATCTTTGAGGGGCCCCATTTCAAAACTGCTGACATTGTGACTAACAAAAACAGCAAAAATGACAAAACTATAGGTAACATGTTTATTGAAAATTTTTAAAGAAGTCTACTTTGTATTAAAAAAAATGCAATATAGCAGAAAAAGAACTGAAGTTCGACAATCCTGTGTAATTACTACAGAGTGAAAGCCCATTCAGATCAAAAACAATAATATATTTAAAACAACTACAGGAGCATTCACACTGATAATTCATGTCCAGAGTGAGTCTATTTTTCAGAAACTTTACTCTAAATTCATTCATCTTTAGACCTTGTTTCTAAAAATTAAAAAGATTGCTTATATAGAAAATTTGTAAACTCTCTAAATATGCAGTTAAGTTTGTTGTTTGATGATTCTTTTATAAAAGGTCATACCAGTCAAGACTTGTCACAATATCCCATCCATCCATCCATCCATCCATCCATAGAAAATAGCTTTTTTCTAGGTTTACAGTGTGTACAAAGAGTGTTTTTGATAGATAATATGCATCAACGCTTCAATATTTTTACTTTAAAAGCTTATATTACCATTTTCTAAACCATTGTTTATACAATAAACTGTATACTACACAGTTAGCAAGTAGAACACAAGTAAACAAGGGAGATTGACATCTATGCCATCACACAGAAAGACAAATGGAAATTCAGAATCTTACATGAGTTGGTATGACATTTTGTATAAATAACAAGTGATTGAAAGTGCCAGCCTAAAAATGGCTAACTCAACACACCCGCGCCTGCTTCAGGGAAGCAAAGCAGACAGACGTCCCATCTTCCCACAAACTAGGCCATGTCAGCAGCTGATTAATAATCCACACACACATATGGAGATGAATAGCAAAATGAATCAGTGATGGATGCTGCTCCGTTTCTGAAACCACTTGTTGTCAGTGGGGGCTAAAACTGGGGAGGCAACTAGGTAGACAGCAAGACGGCGGGAGGATAAAATCATCAGCCATGCAGCCATCTTTTAACACACGGGGACAAAGCAGAAGAACATGTGGCTGGAGTTGTAACAGCACTCAAGTGTGTGGCAGACAACTAATATATAAATGATTGTGATTAATGATTTATTTGTCCCTTTTTACTTTTATGGCACCAATTTAAAAACTCATTCAGCCCTTACAAGGAATACAAGTCATTTATTAGGAAACAATAAATTAATGCATGAATGAATTTTAGGCTTTTAGGTAAAAGAAAAAACTGCACAAGAGATCTGTCAAATCCTCAGCAGAGGACAGAAGTGTAACAAGAAAATGTGAGTGAGTCAAATCTATTAAACTGTGGAAAAAAAATAAAAATTACTTTTTTTTCTTTGTTCAATGAGGCTGTTTTAATAGAAGTAAATGAAGATGATTTCACCAAATGAAATGATCATAATTATTTCTGATATATACTTAATTTACAATTTACTTGTAATCAAGATTTTTCTTTTCAACAGATTGATAATCTTGCTCTGTCCCATTAGCAGTGACACGCCTTCATATTCTTCTGCTTAGTCCTGATTTTCTTATCAAACATCAATTACTATAATCCTAACCTCTGCAGAACTAATTGACCTCTGAATGTGCACATCTGTAAACGCATATTCAAAATTAAAAACATGCAATGATAGACACCATTCACATCTGACGATCCTACAGCAAAGTGTTGCCAATTCAGGAGGCAACAGCACTCTGAGCAACTTTCCTGCTACTGCTGTAAGAAAAGCTACAGCAACAGTGTTGTTTGCAAAAGTGGTGACCTTTTCCATTCCAAAGAACCCAAAACCTTTGCAGAGCTGCTCCCCATTTGATTCAAGAACACAACACAGCATGTTTGTGTTTAAGGCTATTTATAGCTCACCACCTCCAGCCTGGGAAATTAACATTTCGTTTTTGAAACCTTAGAGCATCGCCTAGACCAAGAGGATAATCTTACATGACAGCTTACGGAGGGTGCAAGCGCACAGAAGTGATAGGGGTGGTACTAGAGGAGCGGATGAGAACGAGGGAGAACTACTCTTACTATATGCCAGGAGCATAATAAATACATTGGAGCAGGGTCAAAGGCTATGGAGGTAACACAAATGTCCAAACCTGGTCTTTTAGCTACCTCTTCAACCTAAAATGTGCAATGAAAAACTACTTTAATTCCTTCCAAGCTGGTTCTCATTTCAATATCATCAACACACATGTTGCAGGAAGCTGGGCATGTGAATTACCATTTTCTATAACAGGCATTTTACCCTCCATTAAAGTGCTTAATTGGTTAAAGAATCCATATGAGCAGAACCACAGCAGAGATAATAGATTTTTAATGGCGTAATGATGGTAAGGAGACCTTCTCCAGGGAGGTATCACAGTCAGATAGTGAGACTCCAAAAGCCACGCTAAAGCCTCAACAGCCCACCACACCCTCCCACCGTTTTCCAATGACATCATCATCATCATGCTAAAAAGCATCCAAACAAAAGTGTTGACCAGCAACTGAGAAATGACCGTTCTGCCTTTTTGAGTCAGATGTAGCCTGAGGAAGAACGAGGAGTGTTGGTCTGTAAGATCAAGGACTGACTTTTTTAAAAAAAAAAAAATATTGTTTCTACTCATTTCTAAATCTGGAGATTTTTTTTTTCAATAAACTGCTTTTTCTTGTGCACCTCTGTAAACTGTGTGTGTGTGTGCAATCTGCTTCTAAAAGCACTAGAGTTCGAGTGACCTTTTCCCCACTGGGTCACCCTTTTAGCTTGCTGTTGTGCGGGGCGAGACAGTGAAGGCAGCAGCAGAGATGAAAAGGCCAGCTGACCCCCCCACCCCGCACACACACACACACACACACACACAAAGAACTGCCAGTTAGAGGAGCCATAGAGCTTATCAGACCCCAAACATCCCAAAACTTATGTTTCTTTTACGTTTCTTGTTATAAGGACTTAGAGAACTTTGTCTTAGTTATAGGAATAAAAAAAGGAAAAGTTATCATTAGGACTAAACTTGCTTTTTCTAAAGAGTCGCACATATTTTGGCCTGCAGCTTGGCAGTATTCAGTCCACAGCTGTCCACAGAAAGAAACAATACACTAACATCACACCTCTATCACTGGACTTTCTCCAACAGTTTTTCCAGCTGCCTGATTTTCTGCCTCGCCTGGAAGCAAAAAACGATGTAAAACATTAAAGGCCTAGCATTCCTTGAAGGACTTCATATCGCCCGCCACATTTTTTTGTTCCAGACTTTTAAACGAAGATCAGTTTATGTTAAGGAATGATAAAGTTATAGCCGTTTAGGTCAAACCTTGAAAAAAAAAAAACATGAAAAGAACATGTGTTGTGAATGACTCACAGCTACTACCACATCAGCGTTGGCTAATGACATTTTGCTGTAGAGGCCATCTTGAATGGAACTGACTCCAAAAGTTAATCAGTTGTAGATGTATATATGAAAGTTTCATTAAATCCGTTTAACAGTTCAGGAGATGTTTAGCTTACCAGGTTAAGTCCAGCAGTTAATGCTGAAGTTTTAAGCAAAAATATTTGTGACTGACACTCAGCTACAACCACACCAGATTTTAGCCCAATATCTATAAAACTGATTGAATTATAGACATTTTTTGTGTTTTTCTAAGGTCAAGTTGGCTGAGGCGGCCATCTTGAATGGCACTGGCTCTAAAAAGGTAATTAATCATAGATGTACATCCAACAGTTATCATCTGACAGTTTTGTTAAAATCTGTCTAGTGGTTTATGAGATATTTAGCTAACAGACAGAAAGAGTTGATTAGGGCTCAGAATATACACAATATTGCCAAAAGTATTCACACACCCTTCTAAATTATTGAATTCAGGTGTTCCAATCACTGCCATGGCCACAGGTGTATAAAATCAAGCACCTAAGCACAAAGACTGCTTCTATAAACATTAGTGAGCGAATGGGTCACTCTCAGGAGCTCGATGAGCTCCAGCGTGGTACCGTGATGGGATGCCACCTGTGCAATAAGTCCAGTTGTGAAATTTCCTCGCAACTAAATATTCCACAGTCAACCGTTAGTGGGATTATGACTGGGAACGACTGGGAACGACAGCAACTCGGCCACATAAAATCATAGAGTGGGCTCAGAGGATGTTGAGGAGCACAGAGGTCATCAACGTTCTGCAGAGTCAGCAGCTACAGACCTCCAAACTTCATGTGACCTTCAGATCAGCTCAAGAACAGAGAGTAGAGAGCTTCATGGTATGGGTTTCCATGGCTGAGCAGCTGCATCCAAGCCTTCCATCACCAAGTGCAATGAAAGCGTTGGATGCTGTGGAGTGAAGCACACCGCCGCTGAATTCTACAGCAGTGGAGACGGGTTCTCTGGAGGGACGAATCACATGTAAAGTTTGGTGGAGGGGGCGATTATGGAGTAGCGTTGTTTTTCAGGAGTTGGGCCCGGCCGCTTAGTTCCAGTGAAAGGAACTCTTAATGCTTCAGAGTATCAAGACACATTGAACAATTTCATACTCTGTGGGAACAGTTTGGGGATGGCCCCTTCCTGTCTCAACATGACTGTGCAACTGTGCACAAAGCAAGGTCCATGACGACATGAATGACAAAGTTTGGGGTGGAAGAACTTGACTTGCCTGCACAGAGTCATGACCTCAACCTGACAGAACACCTTTGGGATGAATCAGAGGGGAGACTGTGAGCCAGGTGTCTGACCTCACAAATACACTTCTGGATGAATGGGCAAAAAATCCCCAAAACAAACTCCTAAACCTTGATTCTGATACAGCTTCAAAGGTTGGGCCAACCTGATATTAAACCCTATGGATTATCAATGGGATGTTACTCAAGTACATATGAATGTGAAGGGAGGCAATATAACAATATAGTGTATGTTGGGGATCAGTCTCAGCTACTATCCCACCAAATTTTAGCTCAGTATCTGTAAAACTGACTGAGCTATAGCTATTTACGTATTTTTACAGTCAGTTGCCAAATAATTCCCATCAAAAAAAGAAGGAGAAAAAATATCTGTTTTTGTTTGCCATAAAAATAAAACTCCAATTTGGTGTTACAAATCATGCTGAGTAAGATTTCAGTTATGACAGTTAAAATTAGTCTCGCCTTTGCCATCTATTTTCAGCTTTACGTTTGAATCACTAGAAAAAATAAACTAATTGAAGTCATCTCTGTAAATGCCCTGCAAAAGAGTCTGACTTCCGCAGTGATACATTCAGTCTGTGTGATGGGGCGTCACCCTATTTGTCTGTGGATCAGCACCTCAAACACAATCCACTCTTTACAACACGATACAAACTGAATTTCCCCCGGCTTTTTTTAATTTATTATTTTTACGTTTGACCATTTCAATGCCTTCGGTTTCTTTTACAAAGTAAGACGAAGAAGGGGGAAATCCACGGTGGTCGGAGCTCGCTATCACTTCAGTAACAAGTTTTAACACCTCAACTCATAAGACAAGTAACGGGCTTGAAATAAAGGTTTAGTCATGCAGAAGTGATTTAAAATAAAGCACGAGTTTTCCGAGGTGTGTGTGTGGACGTTGCAGGTCGCCGGGGAGGTGAATTAAAACGTTATAATAGCTAGCTAACACGTTTTCTGTGGACTGCAATCTCCTGCGGTGTCCACAAAAAAACCTCTGAAAGCATCTAAAAGACGACCTATCAACAGACCGTCATTTTCGATATATTTCTGACCCAGGAATGTAAAGTGCATACTCACAGTAAGCAAGCAGGGGTCCAATTGCTGGCGGAAAAAACAACGTTTCGTCTTCAGCCGGAGACTGAGGAAGAAAGAGAAATCTTTCAATTCCGTGGCCAACCAGAAGAAGAAAACGAAATGTTCCCTCGGCTCAGTCTGTCCCGCCCGACTTCAGCAATATGCGTCCTTTTTGTCTGTGTGACAGAGTTTAATTTTCTGTGGCTAATATGCGCCAAAGAAATTCCCTGGTCCTGAGTATGACGAGCCCGCGTTGAACAATGTGCTTCTAGAGACCAGAGGAGATGAGGAGTACAGAGCCCACGCCCAACTCTATCAACCATAGAACCGCCCCGGTTACTGTGTCTGTTACTGCTGCGTTCAGAGGTCGTCGGAACAGTGAGAACCCGGCGATGAGAGGTGGCCTGAACACGTCTGATAAAATAAATACGAGCTTCTAAAGAGGCCTCTTAAATCTAACAGACAAGAGTGCATGAATACATTTCAAACGAGACCTTTTATGACGCTCAATCCAACCCTGAAAGCTATAAATACAGAGTCTACTTTCTTTTATCACAACTACCAAAAAGACTACATTTTATAACATAAAACTCATCTTTTTCCCGATGCAAAGACCTATGTGTCTTTTTAAAATATAGCATCTTTTTTGTATAAATATCTATATAAGTCACTGGCAGTCTTGTTTTTTAATTGAAGAATGTAGCACGTAAATACTGAAAAAATAATGTTGAACGTGAACTGCCCAAGGGGACTACATATCCCAGTGAGCACTGCGTGCGTATCCAGGAAGTTGGCTCCGGTTGTCAAGTAAACTTTTGCCTTTTTAATCTCTCTGTTTAGTCTCTCCGTAAATGTGTTTACTGAACCATCCCCTAGAACAGGTAAATAATTTTCTTTGTATTACTAACATTTATATTTGAGCTGTTTTAGAATTTGTTTACTGTAAATTAGAGAACTTTTTAGTTGGACATTAGCCGTGGCTGTTAACGTAAAATTTTGTACAATGTTGCTAATTTTACTCGAGGTGTTTTGTTCTTTTTTCTCCAACACTGAGCTACTTTCCCATTGTTATTTAAATTGTTTATTGTTTAATTCAAACAGCCGTGAGAAATGAATCTCTGCCATGGGTCAGTGGTCCAGGAGATTCGGCCCGGTACGGCCCGGGTTCAGGTGACTGAGCTGAGCGGTTCAGGCTGCATCAACCCAACTCCTAATCCTGGTAAACAATGTGAGGACTCTGACACAGCAGTGGAACTCTATCTTTCTCCTGATAGGCTGGTAAGTAGAGACCTTAAACAGTTTGTATCCACTCCATTGATGGATACTTATGTACAATATAATACTGTAATTTAACAGTATATTGAAGTGAATCACATTCCTTCATACTGTATCAGAATATTGGCATTTTTCTGACATAGCAGTGGTGGAGCATTATATGAACATGAATATAGTCCAGATGAATATCTAAAGTTTTTAAATTTGAAACTGTATATTCTGAAGATACAATTTGATTCATAATGTTAATGAGTTTGTTGGTAACTTTTGTACTTTGCAGGAGTTGCTGTGTGGAACTCGGGATCTTTCTCTTGTCACTTCACTGGAGGTCTGTGTAGACACCCAAGCAAATACCCTGGGTAACTTTGGTAAGATGTACCTTACATCTATTCATTTACTGTGTATTATGACCTTTCATTTGATCCACGCTGCTTAGGTACTAAGCCCTTATTTGTTTTCATGAGAGCTCATAGTTTGCATGACAGGCAGATAGTTGTGCCTACCAGTTCTAAATGACTAAAACTGAGCAGTGGTGAAATATGTTCACTTTACTCACCTTTGTTCTCTTTAAATCCCAGATTGCATACAATTAGTATGCATATGTGCATCATAGCTTGTCCACAAAAGGCACACTTCTTTTTAAGCAATAGTAGAACTTAACTGCGTCACAACATTGACTGACAATTACATAATCAGAGCAGTATCCCAGTTGAAAAGCCTTACTTCTCTGATTATCTTTCAGGTTCTTACTTGCCTAGATTAGTGCAGCTGAAAATGAATAACAGCTTGATCACATCAGTAAGGTAAGTAAAATAAAACTGACACCAGGGGTGGAAATAAAAAATTTTGATCACCAGCCATAGTGGCTGGNGGACAAAATTTTTTACCAGCCACTCAAATATTTTACCAGCCACTATTTTTTGTTGTGACGAAAAGCCTTACTTCTCTGATTATCTTTCAGGTTCTTACTTGCCTAGATTAGTGCAGCTGAAAATGAATAACAGCTTGATCACATCAGTAAGGTAAGTAAAATAAAACTGACACCAGGGGTGGAAATAAAAAATTTTGATCACCAGCCATAGTGGCTGG